>NW_026606094.1:46997500-47597500 GCF_029834395.1 Sorex fumeus
GTCTTTACAGGGGCTGGAGCAATAGCACAGCGGGTAGGGTGTTCGCCTTGCATGCAGCCAACCCGGGTTCGATTTCCAGCATCTCATATGGTGCCCTGAGCACCGCCAGGAGTAATTCCTGAGTGCATGAGCCAGGAGTAACCCCTGTGCATTCCCGGGTGTGACCCAAAAAGGAAAAAAAAACGTGTTCTTTACAATTCCAAAAAGTTTTTAAAAACTTCCTTTGTTGAGTTGGCTGAGAAAATACAAATTCCAGACTGGTTAATCTGTGATTGTCTTAAGGGAGTGAAGCCGAGAGAATCATCATTTTTACTTTGTAAGGGTCCAGGGAGCCAGGGAGTTCAGGTGGGTGATCAGGGTCAGATGCAATAGACCACCTGGGAGCTTCTTCTTTTCTTCAGTGGCCCCAGGAAAAAAAGTGGGAAAGGTCACTGCAAATCATCCCTTGTGGGCCAAGTAAGTGGCAGATTTCACCCCTTACTTGAGATGGTGTTTTATAGTTGGCATGGGCCAGTGGCTGCTTTTCTGTCATTAGCAAAAGAAATAACCTTAAAGATAAAAGGTCTGATGCCTAGAGATAGGCGAACCCCAGTGGGATGGATTTCATTGCCTCCACCAATCAAAAAGAAGCAGAGCACCTATGAAGGGCTGCTTTCCTCCAGCATAAAACTGGTCCAGCCTGGTACTTCTCACCCTGGTTGCTCATTAGACTTACCTGGAGAGTTACTGCAATGCAGAGGGATTGTGGAGTCTCACACTAGACATTCAGAGTTAATTGGTCTGAAATAACCTAAATTATAAATCATATTTGAGTGAATCACCGGTTTAAGGGCTTCATATTTGAGGGTCAGTGATGCTTTCTGCCTGCGACTAATGAGAGCGATCGTCTTCCTTAATCATTCTCTAAAGGCAACCTCGGGGTCAGCTGTAGGAAAGCTTTATTTGTTAGAGTGCAGATTCGCTCAGGTTTCACTCCAGATCTACTGTATTAAGATTTCTGCAGTTAAGGAGCAGCAGTATCCTAGTGATTTCAATCAACATCACAGTTTGAGAACCCTGGATCTGTCAGGACCTTGCTATTCCTACTTTGCTCCACAGAGGGCAGCATCTGCATCTGTAGGAGCCCGTTAGACTTGTAGGAGAATACTCCAACCACATTAACCCAGAATTTGCATTTTAATAATTCTCCTGGGTATCTGTATGTGTTAAACTTGGAAAAGCACTGGTCTAGAAAACAGTGCATATAATATTGTGATTACTTATAAGGCCTTCACCGTTTTAGGCACAGAGTTCATAAAACCTCTTGGACTGTCCTAATGAGACAAACATATCTTTTGTCATTTAAATGAAACAGTTTCTGAAAAGCACCCCAAAATTTAGACTGTAGTTCTGAGAACCTAGCAGAGGGTTGTGGATTGGAACTTATAGTCCCACCTCCTGACCTCATAGGAGGGGATAGGGCCCAGAGATTGAGTTCAACCACCAATGGCCATCCACACATAGGAAATTAAGCCTTGCACAAAACCCAAATGAACTGGATTCTGTGGATTTTGGTGTCTGTGAATGTGATGGTAATTACAGAGAATGACATACCTGGAAGAGGCATGGAAACGCCTTGACCTTTCCCAGTCTGGACCTATGCATTCCTTCATTCTGGCTATTTAAGATTTTACCATTTATAACAAACAGTATTTTGCTAAATAAAATGTTTCTGAGTTCTGTGGTCAGATCTGATAAATTAGTGGATTTTGAGGAGAGGGATCCTGGGAACGCCTGGTTGATAGCCAGACTTGTCAGAAGTATGGATAATCCTGACTTGCAACTGGTGTCTGATGTACAAAGAAGGTATTGCTGAAATCCTTAAGGTTGGTAAGAAGTAGAGGTACTAACCTAGGAAGTGATGGTGAGGGTATGCACAATTTTGTAGGATTCAACAGGGTTGGGAACCTCAACTTCCAGAATCTGTTGTTGTGTATAGTGTCAGAATGGAACTGAATTCTTGAACACACCTGGTTATGGAATGCCCTGCTGGCCATTAGAACAATTCTTGTTGACTGTAGGGGAAATACCCTTTCCACCATACACACATATAAGAACTAATACTGAAACCCTTAATTACAGCTACTTGTATTTTGCTAACTGGATTTGATGATTAGATTTGAGTTGTCATCTTTAAAAATATTCTGGTAAGAGAGCGAAGCAGTCATAGCCAATCAGGGTTGTGAAAATGCATTCTGATATCGCTTCAGGAGAGATTCAGATTCATACATACTTCACATGGATTGATTCATAACACTGATAGTACATATGTTAGGTGCAGTAGCTCTAGAGGTATAATAACATGTAATCTCTACAGAAAATCAGAGCGATAATTCAACTAATATAATAAGCATGTATGACAGACACATTTGTAGGCATTTTCCTATAATCTAGAGCTATTGCTAATGCTAACATAATGAACCTTAACCCAAAGACAAACAGTGGTTAAATAAACTGATATAATAAAATATTGAGTTTAATTCTATGATAAAAGTAAGATTGTGGTGAGGGGCTGAAGAAATAGCACACAAGGTAAGTCTTGAATGTGGTCAACCCGGGTTCATTTCCTGGCACTACACCATGATCTCCTGAGTCTTGCCAGTAGTAATCCCTGAATGCAGAGCCAGGAGTTAGCTCTGGGCATCGCTGGGTGTGACCTAAAATCCAATTTTTTAAACTTCTTTTTATTAAAGTAGGGATCCTAGGTGATGAATCAGTAGAAATAAGTGCCTGACTCACATGTGTGAGGGCCTGTGTTAAATCCCAATACTGCCTGTGCCATCCTTTTAAACTCTGCTGTCTGGGACCCACTACAAGAGAGCAGGTAATCGTGACACAAAGCCTTATATGTGTGAGCACTGGTGAGCACTCATGAGCACGACAGCCACCCTTGATGGGTTCTACAACCAGGTGTGTGAAACCTACAACCACAAGAGCAGCAAAGCAATGGGTGGGGCAAGGAGTAAAACAAAAGAAGAGAATGGAGAGTGAAATGGGATTGTTCCTTGAAATACGACTGGGGAAGAAGACTGCCTGAGAAGGTGGCGCCTGGGCCTCCGAAGCAAAGGTATGCCCCACACATCATTTCAGCGGAAGAACACCAAGGAAGATATGGTGAAGGGGAAAGTAGTTTGAGATACGTTTGGAAAATAGCTGCAGGTCGATTCTTCATAAATTGGCTCATAAACCATAGTAAGCCTTTATAGACAAGAAAACAAAGCAAGATTTATTAAAGCTTAAGCTGCATCTGAATCACTCGGGGTCCCCATTAAAGTGTAATGAGTCAGTGTGTCTGTGGGGCACCCGAGTCCCTGCATTCCCACAATGCTCTCAAGACATGCTGCTGCCACCACACTTGGAATAAGCAAGAGGGTTCTGGGTCTGAGAATTTGAGTAACATGCCCAGTTGTCACACACCTTGGAGAAGTTGCTAAGGCAAGATTGGCGGTGCAGAGACTGACTCTGCTCTCCAAAGGTTTCTACCGGGGACCTGGTGACTGCTTCATCTGCAGCTGCTTAGATGCAGGAAATTGAGGGGGCCTGCCCAAGAAAGTTCCCGCATGCACTGTGTTCACAGAAGAGTTATTTATCCTCCCTTACTTTGAAAGGGAACAAGTAAATTGAATGTCTGTTAGCTATTACTCCTTGTATGTTCTGTCATGAAATATTTAAAATATGTAAGATTTCACTTGCCTTTGAGACAAATGATACTTGTGGTGGCCATCCTGATGTTTATGTATAAAAAAGCAGGGCTGGAGGTGTAGTCGTGTAGGTGGGACATTTAACTTTCACATGACAAACCTGGGTTCAATTCCCAGCACCACATATTGCCTCCTGATCCCCCGCCAGGAGTGATCACATTTGTATGGCCCCCAAACAAACCAAACAAAGAAAACATGAAGAATCTAGAAATCCGTTGAGTTAAATTTGTGTTGAGCAACCAGAGGAAGCCATCTATTTACTGGACCCTCGAGTAATGTCCCATATTGGTTCAACTACCCTATTTCACTGGTTCATTTCATCTTTGCATTTGCTTTTCTTCAAGGGTGGGAGATTCTCGTCCTCACAGATGTGGTAGTTCTAGGATGTCAGATTCCTTAATAAGTTTAAATGCTCATTTTGATCAGATTTGCTCATTTTGATCAGACTATAAAACCCAGCTCCCAGAAGTGCTCAGCCGCATTTGTGGCCGTGTGACTTCTTATTATTTTGTTCTTACTTTGGACAAACTGGCAGGCTACCAGATGTAACCTGCCCACACGGCAGAGTCTGACAAACTCCCCATGGCGTACCCAGTATGCCAAATACCAGTAAAAATGATGGGTCTCATTCTCCTAACCCTGAAAGAGCCTTGAATATGGCACTTTTTAAAATCTCAGGGCTAGGATGAAGGACATGTTACTGGGGTCTGCTTGAGGCAATCGATGAACAACAGGATGATTGTGATCGTGATTGTGATTATTTGGCTCTGGGCCATTTCTTGAAAACAACCATTGCTTGCATTATCAAATGGCCAGGGAGATAATACAGAGGCTTAGTTGCACACCTTGCATGCAGTCTGGCCTGTTGAGTATGTTGAGTAGCAGTGCTCAAGGTCCCCTGAGCACCGCTGGTGTGGCTGAGGTAATTCTGAGCGGCAGTATACCTTCAGGCCCTTGAATGAACCATGTGCCAGTGTGGCCAAGAATCACCAGGAACCTCTTCGGTTCCCTTAGCCAAACAAACAAACAAACAACCCACAAATGACTTCAAAGGAAAGGATGGCTTCTCATTTTCTTCTGTTGCTTGGTATTCACAGGCTCTTCCTTGCTGCCAGGGTGGAGGGGATGAGGAAGTGGGGAGATGTTCTATGTATGTACTGTATATGACATTGCCTTGATGAATGATACAGTTTGGTTTGGTTTGTTTCCCTCCCCTTCCGTTAATTCTCTGTGTTCTTTTTCCTTTGTGCTGCACGATTAGGACCCTTCAGTGGGACACAGACCCCTCAGTGCTCCAGCTGCAGTCAGACTCAGAACTTGGGTATATGTCTGCTCTTTTGTTACTCCTTTTATTATTTCTCTGCTACAGTTGTGTTAAAATGCTGGAGCTGTGTTGCTCTTGTTTTTTTCCCCCTTTTGTTGTTGACCTTCCAGTTTATTAAATCAGCTTGTTTCTTCTAGTTTTCATTATAACATTTAGCTTTGAAGAAAGTCTCTCTTTGTGGAAAACACCACAAAAAGATGACTTTTTAAAAAATCTCCCCTTTTTAATTGCTATAATTACATATCAGCACCCTTATTAAAATAGAAATTCAAAAGCCCGCATTTACCTCAAGATTGGGTGCTCAGGTTCTGAGGTGTAGATCCATTGACTTTATCCTAACCATCCTCTCCTTTACTAACAAGTTGCCTTAGGTTAATCTTTGTCTAAACTCAGTATCAAAATGTCCTGTCTTTTTTGTTTCTTTGAAGTATATTTTGGGGCTCACTTGAAGCATTTAATTTGAATTAAATTTGAACATATATTGTTTCTGTTAAAGCAAAAGCAAATTTATTGAGTTCTTCATTTTTGAGAAGTCTATAATAGATGTTCATCTACATACTAAAAGACCGTTTGTTTGCAGATGAAAATGTTTGTTGCAGTTCAAAATATCTTTCAAAAGAAAAATTCATATGCAAGGAAACATATAGACATAACCTGGAAACCTGGTTTCTCTACAGGATTGGAGTTTGCTACCATCACAAATGATGAATTTATAGTGGGATAGTTACACTAATTGATATTGAGACTTAGGAGAGCTAACTATGTCATATCAATTTAAAATTCAGTGAAATCGGTTATAGGGGGTATTCAAATCAATTCAACTAGAAAATGTTACAAACAGACTTGCTGATTTTTGTTCATTTTCTCATTTTCTTGCCTATTATTAAATGCTGACCAACACACCACTGGGTACTTCTGTGACCAGCAAATCTTAGTATTTTCAGAGAAATAATTTTTATTTTGAAATATCCAATAAATACCAAGATGGGGTTTTATTATTTATTTTGAATTTCTGAAATTATAGATCATATATCTCTGGCTCTCTATCAATTTCATTGTCTGTTTTAAGTGTGCAAGGATGTTGAAGGACTCACTACATGTTAGGCTTAACGCCCATCAGCATAACTTCCTTTCTTTATGCAGAAGATTTTGTCAGACTCACAGCAGTGCTAAAATTACCTTACCATTTCTAATAACTGATAGACATTTTTTAACTTAATTAAAACTTTTTGTTACATTCCATATTTTATCATGCTGCTTTCAACTTGTATTATTTAAATAACCAAGAAATGTGGCCTTGAATCAAGCAGAGAAATAATGATATATAGGTCATAGTTATGGGGAAACCACTATTTTCTTCAGTATTTTGTTGCGCTTCAGAGAGGAGATGCAATTGGCAGAGACTCACCCCTACACACTTACATTCCAGATTTTTAAACAGATTGTGACATTGCTCGCTTACACTTGCTGAGGTGGAATAGTTAGGATTTTTTTCTATTTTTGTCTATCTTCTAGACAAAAACCCAGTTGACTATGTGAATTCAAACATGTGATTTATGGGGCCAGAGAGACAGAACAGGGATTCAGGAGCTTTCTAGCATTTGGTTCAAATCCCTGGGACCACTTATGATCACCATGAGCATCACCAGGTAGTCACTTCTAAGCACAGAGCCATAGGATATGAGAACTGCTAAATATGCCCCTCTCAAACAAACAAACAAACAAACAAACAAACCTGTGATCTGTAATGCAAGGAAGACATACCTGTGGCTTCTGTTTCCCCAGCCCTGTTTTCCTTCAGAGTGGGTCCTATGTATGAGCCAGACACGAGACATTAGCCTTTCTATTCACTGAGTGGTTTATCTTAGTTTGGGAGGAACATTCAGTGAATATTTGAGAGGTTATTTTAGCTCCATTATAACTTCAAATATCACTTTAATGAAAATTTCCTCAGAGAGGCTTTATGTGTAGGAATGTCTTTGTCTTACACATAATTTTTTTTAAATGAACCTTAGGCAACTAGAGTTGCTAAGGACCATTTTGTTTCCTCTTCTTGATCCTTGGCTAAGGATAAGTTATAGCTGTCATTTGATTTGGGGACGGGGGACACAGCTTTATGGAATATAATTGATGTTAAAAAACATTTAAGAATTTTAGTTTAAGGCCAGAGAGAGATATTACAGGAGGTAAAATGCTTACCTTTCATGTGACCAATCCAGAACAGTACCTTGCATTGCATATGATACCCTGAACATGGCAAGGAATGACCCGCAGAGCCAGGAATAAATCCCAAGCACTGCTGGATGAGGCCTGAAGTAACAAAAACAATAAAAGTATTCTAACACGTAAGTTTTAACATCCATGAAACCATTACGACAATCCAAAGGATCGACTTACTCCACATCCACATTCTTATAGATTACCTAGGCCACCCTAGCGGGGCCTGGATTCTCGAGCACCACACCTGGGGATGCTTAAGGAATCATGTGGTGCCTGAGATTGAAGAAATGCTGGGTGCTTACTAGACATGCATCCTAACCACTGTACTATTTATGTTCTGGCTCCTATGGTTACTTTTTAAATGTACCTCTGTATCTACTTTTTGTTCCTTACAAATAAAATGACTATGAACATTGACTTAAAAAAATTATAGACAGAGCTGCAGCAATAGCACAGGGGGTAGGGCGTTTGCCTTGCACGCGGCCAATTCGGGTTCTATTCCCAGCATCCCATATGGTCCCCTGAGTACTTCCAGGAGTAATTCCTGAGTGCAGAGCCAGGAGTAACCCCTGAACATCACTGCGTGTGACCCAAAAAGCAAAAAAAAAAAAAAGAATTATAGACAGGTGCTTTCATTTCTTTGGGGGTAAATATCAGATAAAATGAATGACTCACAGAAGAAATAGATACTTAAGTAACAGTGTCCAACCCTTTTCAAAGTGAACAGTGTAGAGATCCTCAGTCACTCTTCATTCCTTTTTGAAGATTTTTTTTATTGATCGAGTATTTACTCCACATTTTTTGATAAAATTTGACATGTTCTTAATAAAAATTGGTAATGATTTTTAAAGGAGTATAATATTGAATTTCCTTAGTTACTAATGGTATTAGATGCCTATGTACTTATACATCTAAATATGTTCTCTGGTTATTTCTAAACTGGTGCTATTTTGACTGTTATTGGAATTTCAAGAGTTCTTTATACTTGGGATATAATCCTGTATTTGATAATATGTGTAAATATTTTCTTCTCGTCTAACATATATTCTCTGTTCTTTTACCAGTGCTTTCAAATAAACACTTTTTTAAAATGTTGTTCTCAAATTCCAATTTATGAATTTGTTTTTTTGTGGATCATGCTTTTATTGATATGATTTAAAACTTTAATGATTCTTAAATGCATTAGAATTTTTAGAATGCAGTTCACTTATAAAACCTTTTGGGTTTGAAATTTTATTATGTGGAATGTTTAAACACAGATTTAATTATTGAAGCTAATTATTGGGACTCGAGATTATCTACACTTTCTGAGTGAGGTTTGACATTCTTTCAAGTAATGTGTTTCTGTTGGCAAATTTCTTTGCTTTGAATAGCACCTATGGGGGTTGGGAGGGGGGTGGGGGAACAGGGGCAGAGCAGTAGAACAGCAGGCAGAGTGACTGGCTTTGTCCGTGACTGGCCTGGATTGAATCTGGCATCTCAATATGGATCTTCATGGCCTCCCAGGGCCTCAAGCGAAGAGCCAGAAGTAAACCCTGAGCATTGTCAGGTGTGGCTCAAAAAACAAAACAAAATAAATAAATAAATTGGTCCTATATCCTCTTATCTTGGAATCTGTTTGTGTTTTATTTTTCTTTTTCTAGTTTTTTGAAGTAGAAGTAAAATTAGTTTTTGAGAGTTTTCCTTATTTCTAAGTGTGGCATTTAGTTGCAAAAATATTTGGGTATTTTTCACAGACCAGTCTGTTAACATTATCTAAATTTCTTGTGATTAGAATTTTTTTTTTTTTAGTTTTTGGGTTACACCCTGTGGCGCTCAGAGCTTACCCAAACTCTGCACTCAGGGATCACTCTTCCAGGGACTTGGGGAAACATTTGGGGTGCTGAAATCAAATGCAGGTCAGCTGTATGCAAGGCAAGCACCTTACCCACTGCTATTGCTCCATACCCTAGAGAACATATTTTATATCATTTGTGTTTTTTAAAACTTGTTGAGTCTTATGATTCATAATCTGATCTGTCTTAGTAAATGTTCTGTGTGCCATAAAAAGATATATGCTTTTTTTATCGTGTTAAATGTTTTCTATAATTTAGTCAAGTTGATTGATTATGTTGTTCTCCGTTACTTATATTATTATATGAATTACTGGGGGAGAGGCATTAAAGTTTCCAGTAGAATTATTAGTTTTCTATGTTATCAATTTTTGTCTCAGGTGTTTTGAAATGTTATTGTTCATGAGTAAATGTTTAGAATTCTTATGTTCTTAAAAGCATGATCCCTTTGAAATTGATCACTGTTAATAATTTTTTTCTGTGACATCTCATTTGTCTGCTATGAGTATAGCTACTCCTTGCTTTTGACTGGTCTCAACATGGTATATATTTTTCATCCTCTCAATTTCTAGGCTTTGTCATTTTACACTTTAAGTGCCTTTCTATTTTTTTCTTTGAGGGCATCTCTATTTATTAAATCAACTTTCTTAAATTACAGTTAGCAAGATCAAATGCACCTACCTTAAATATATGGAAAACTGACATTATTTCCTTTTAAATATTTACTTTGAATAAATATTATACTTACAGAAAAGTTGCAAAATAATTATATCATTTCCATATACAATCATCCTACTCACTTTTTATTACTGTTCAAGGGGTTATGAAATTGACTTTTGACTTCTCAATATATATCTTTCTACCTCTTCAAATGGAGTATAAGTTCATTTACCTACAACTACCTTTTGTGATATTGTCGTACAATTTAATGATACACTTGGTATAAACCACATATGTATTCTCTTTAATTTGTTTTGCATAGTCAATTATTTTAAAAATAACTAAAATGCGAAAAAGTTATTTCCATATTCACTATGTATTGTATTCTCTATTTTCTCATATATACCTGAGCTTTAATAGAGGATTATCTTTCACTGATCTTATCATGAACTTACCATAACAGTTTTTTTCTTAATTATTAACCATTAGGGCCTGAGAGATAGCATAGGGGTTAAGGTGCTTGCCTTGCATGCAGCCAACCCTGGTTTGGTCCCTAGCATCACATATGGTTCCCTGCAAACTAACAGGAATGACTCCTGAGCACAGAGTCAAGAGTGATACCTGAGTAGGGCTGATAAGGCTCAAAATTTTAAAAAATGAACAAACAGCTATAAAATATCTGTAGGTAGTAGTAAAAATATTAAATAATGCATAGTGACCAAATAGCAGGTTTAATATGCAAATCTACACTCCTTGAATTCTAGGTATAATTTCATTTCTTTCTCAGATAATATTCTATTTAGTGTACATATATTGTGTTAAGATCATCCTTTAAGAGATTTTACTTGGGGAGCTGGAGTGATAGTACAGGGGTTAAGGGCACTTGCCTTGCATGAAGCCATCTCTAGTGACCAATTTTTATTTGCCACATATTTTTACAATAATCTGTCAATGAATGAGCCCTTAGATTGTTTACTGTTCTTGAAAGTTGTAAATAATACTGTCATGGATGTAGAAGTGCATATGTATCTTTGAATCACTGTTCTTTATAATAATAATTTGAATCAATACTTAGAAGTGGGATAATTGTTTGATAAGGAATTTGCTTTTTTGAGATATCTCCATATTGCTTGGAATAACCAATTTACATTCCCACCAACATTACTAAGTTTTTCTTCTCTACATCCTCTTCAATTTTTTGTTGTCTCCTGTCTTTTGGATAACAGCCATTTTCACAGAGTGAAATGAGGTGTTGTGGTTTTGATTTACACTTTCCTAGTAAGAAAAGTTGCTGAACATCTTTTTGTTATCCTATTGGCCATCTCTGAGTCTTCTCTGGAGAAGTGTTTACTTCGAGCTTCTGCCTGTTTTTTAAAAATAAGCTTGCTATTTTTTTTGAGTTTTATTAGTTCTTTATATTGATTGGATGTCAGTTTGTGAGGTGTGTGATTTGCAAATATCTTCTGTTCAGTAGGATGTATTTTTATTTTGATGCAAATTTCTTTCATTGTACAGAAGTCTGTTAGTTTGATGGCGTCCCATTTGTTTATTTTTGCTTTTGTTTCCCTTTCCATTGGACTCAACTTCCTAGGCATAGAACTTGATATTAACCTTAGAGATGTATCACCTGCATATTCTTCTATGCATTTTATGGTTGTGGGTCTTCCATCTGTTTTGTTTTGTTTTGTTTTGTTTTGCTTTTTTTTCCTTTTGGTTTTGGGTTACACCTGGCGATGCACAGGGGTTACTCCTGGCTCTGCACTCAGGAATTATTCCTAGTGGTGCTCAGGGGACCATATGGGATGCTGGAAATTGAACCCAGGTCAGCTGCATGCAAGGCAAACGTCCTTCCCTCTGTGCTATTGTTCCAGCCCCTTCCATCTGTTTCTTAGCCATTTTCCTTTTTTCTTTTCTTTTTTTTTAAATGTAGGACTACTGCTATTTATTCAGCCATTGTTTAAGCTGCTTGAATTGGGCATGAACTCCACGTTACTTTTTTTTAATTGAATCACCGTGAGATACAGTTACAAAGCTTTCATGTTTGAGATTCAGCCATACAATGATCGAACACCTATCCCTCCACCAGTGCACACTTTCCACCACCAGTGTCCCCAGTATATTCCACCCACTTCTATCCCTGTCTTCACCCTGCCTCCATAGCAGGCATTTTCCCAAATATTTTCTCTCTACTTTTGGGCATTATGTTTGCTCAAATTTTTCCACCACCATTCAAGCATGCCTGCCAGGGACAGATGTTGGATCATTTATTGTCCATTGCTCATTTTGAATATCATGGGTGCCATGGCTGTGTACTCTGGAATCCTAGATAGTAAATGGTTGTGTTCCAGAGACATTTCTATAGGGCACTAATTCATTTTGGGATTCACTTGGGCATCTCTGGACCAGGGCTGTTGGTGCGCTAAGATGGTGCCTGGAGGGCATTTGAGTTTGTGAGTTTGACAGCCAGGCTGAGAAGCGAGTGGGGAGCTGGGGAGGACAGCCCAGGGTCTCTGTCGCCATGTCGCATGGAGATTTAGACCTGGAACCCGCATCCCTGGGCCACACTTGGGGAAGATCTTGGTCGCCGGGGTTTCATCTGGAGTCGGTGGTGACACTGCACCTGTCCCATCTGAGGTGTCCCAGTGAAATTGACTCATATGGGGCCCAGAGAGATCTCCAGGTCTGTGGTTTCTCCTGGGACTCACTTCTGTGTCTCTGGCTTTTGATCTCTTTCGAGATTTATTTATGGGTCTCTGAAGCAAGGCCAGTAATAGAGTTTACAGGGTGGTGCTGGAGTTGTTTTGTGGGGGTGACTGACAGTGCTTCCATGTGTATTGGGCAGTGGGGGGGAGGTATCTCACCCCAACTCCATGAAAGCCTGGACGATTTCAGTCACAAAACCGGCATACCTGAATTTTCAGCAGATTATATCTTGGTGAGGTCTATCCTGAGATGGTGGAGTCAAGACAGGGGTATGGCGGCAATTTAGGATTGTGGAAGCAAGTGGCTGCTGGGGGCTCTGCATGGGCAGGCACAGGCCAACCTACCCCCCTCAGATTCACCTCAGTCTGCTCATCCATGCATGGGTCCGAGATTAACTGTGGCTTTTGATCTCTTTTGAGATTTATCTATGGGTCTCTGAAATAAGGCCAATAAATGAGCTTGTATAGATGAGCTGGAGGTGGTTTGTGGGCATGGCTCCCTTATACCTAACTTTTGGCCGTTTAATTTCTTGGTAAACTTGGTTCAACTTGCTGGGGTCTGGCCAAAGGCACAGTGGCAATTTTGGGGTGTCAGAATGCCTGAAGGCACCATCAGGCTGTTGATGCACTTGCCCTGCAGGTACAGCTTGATTATTTCTTAGACTTTTTAAATTAGTATTGTGTAGTATGATGTTAGTTATTGGTCTAGTTTTATTTGTTAGCATATGACTATCCAATTTTCTTGTACCAATTATTGATAAGACTTTTCTTACACTGTTGTGTGTATATATAAAAAACTATATATATATGCATACATATATATGTATATATATATGCATGTGTGGGTGTGTGAAATTTCAGTTTTCAGTTTCTGGGCTTTCAATTATGTTTTATCAGTGTATCTGGTTTACTTTTACTATACTGTTTTACTTTATATTATTTTTAGTATAGTTTGAAACTGGGGAGCATGCTACTTCTATTTTAGTTATAGTTGTACTGCTATGTCACCAAAATGTCCAGTCAAATCAGGTGAGGTGTATGAATACTTGATAATCATAGAACTGCAATCGAGGGCAATTATAAGTGATACTAAATTATGTTTACCATCTGATAGTTCAGTGGTTAATACTTTCAACTCATTCAGTTGACTTACCCTTTGAAGTAATCTAACTATTCAAATACATAATCATCCATTACAATACTTATTGCAGAAGAGGCAAATAAACACTAACTCTAAAAACCATAGTGACTGTAGCAGCAGCTTGCTTGAGCTGTGGCTTTGGGTCTCTGGACTCTGGCCTTATTCAAGTTGAATTTATGAGTAAAGGATTTATATTCTGTCTACCTTTTCAAGAATCAGCTCTTGGTTTCATTGATCTGTTTTATTTATGCTCTAATTTTACTTATTATCTTCATTCTGCTGACTCTGGCTTTGCATTTTCCTATTTTTCTAACTCTTTGAGATGTAAGCATAGATTTTTTTTAACTTGTGATTACCCTGATCACAAAAGTTTTTATAAACTTTCCTTTTAGTTTCACTGTAGCTGCATCCCACAAATTCTGGTGCTTTCTCCTTCATTTGTCTTCAGTTTCTCCCTCCCCGCTTTTCTTTCTTTGATTTTCTCCTTAAATTAATAGTAGTTCATTAACATGTTTCTGGCTTTTTTATCTTCATTATTTTACTTTTCTTTCAGTTTCATTACATTGTAATGTGAAAAACTGTTTGAAATTGATTTCAGTTTCAGTTTTGAGAATTGTCTATCCTAAAGAATGCTCCATGAACACTTGAAAAAACTGTGTGTTTTGTTTTGGGGAAGTTAAATTCTCTGTAACTATGTGCCCTGTCAGACCATCTTGTCTAATTTCTCATGTAAGGCTCTTATTTGCAAATTGAATTTCTGTTCCCTAAACTATCTGTATATCTGTACTATTGCTCTGGCCCTCCCCTAACCTACTAGTCTTTGGTCTTCTCTGCCTTAAGCTGTGGGTAAGCCATTGTGGGATATTTTCTATTCCAAAATAATAACCGATTATTTATTTATATATTTTCTTTTATTATTTTAATGAATCATCATGAGATACATCTACAGGCTTACAGACTTTCATGATTGCATTTCGGTCAAGCAATGTTCAAGTACCCATCCCTCCACCAGTGCCATTCTCTACTCCCAATGTTCCCAGTATCCCTCCACCCACCCCTTTTCCTTCCTACTCCTGCCTCTGTGGCAGGCAATATTCCTCTTTCCCTCTTACTCTCTCTGTTCTTTTGAGTGTTAATGTTTGCAATATAGGTAACAAGCAGTCATCATGTTTGGTCCATAGTCTACTTTCAACATGCATCTACTATCCTGAGCGATCCCTCCAGCCACCATTGATTCAGTGCTCCTCTCTCCATCCTAGGTACCTTTTCCCCCAGTGAATGAGATTGGCTATCAAATCGTGGGGCAGTCCTTCTGACCCTTATTTTTACTGCCCTTAGGTGTTAGTCTCCTATTATGTTACTTTATATTCCCCAAAATTGTGCAGTCATTTTATGTCTGTCCTTCTCTTTCTGACTCTTCTCACTTAGCATGATACTCTCCATGTTGATCCACTTATATGCAAATTTCATGACTTCATTTTTTCAAACAGCTGCAATAGTATTCCATTGTGTAGATACACCAAAGTTTCTTTAATCAGTAATCTGTTCTTGGGCAGTCGGGTTTTTTTTCCAGATTTATTGTAAATAGTGCTGCAATAAACATACAAGTGCATATATCATTTCTACTCTTATTTTTTTTGCATCTACGGGATATATTCCCAGAAGTACTATTGCTGGGTCAAATGGGAGCACGATTTCTAGTTTTGTTTTTTTTTTTGAAAAACGTCCTTATTGTTTTCTAAAAAGGCTGGACCAGTCAGCATTCCCATTCTTGCAGAGTTCAACCAGTGCCTTGTATATCCTTGATACTAACCCCTTATTGAAGGGGTATTGGATGAATATCCTTTCCCATTCTGTAGACTGTCTTTGTATTCTGGTCACTGTCTCTTTTGAGATACAGAAACTTCTTAATTTAAGATAGTCCCATTTGTTTATCTCTGTTTCCCCTTTATTGGTCAGTGGCATTTCATCCTTGAAGATACCTTTAGCTTCAGTGTCATAGAGGGTTTTGCGGACCTTTTCTTCAGTGTACCTTATGGACTCTGGTCTGATGTTGAGATCTTTAATCCATTTTGATCTGACTTTTGTACATGATGTTAGGTAGAGATTTGCGCCCATTTTTTTTTTTTTGGTTGTAGCTGTCCAGTTTTGTTAGCACCATTTGTTAAAGAGACTTTCCTTGTTCCACTTCGCATCTCTTGTTCCTTTATCAAAGATTATATGCTCATATATTTGAGGGTGTGTTTAAGGATGTTCAATCCCATTCCAATGGTCTGTGGGTCTGCTTTTGTTACAGTACCATGCCGTTTTAATTATTACGGCTTTGTAGTTCAGTTTGAAGTTGGGGAAGATGATGCCCCCCATCTATTTTTACCCAAGAATTGCTTTAGTTATTCGTGGGCACTTGTTGTTCCTTATGAATTTCAGGAGTGTTTGATCAATTTTTTTGAAGAATGTTTTGAAGAATGTGTACCATTGTAGGGATCGCATTGAATCTGTATAATGCTTTGGGGAATATTGCCATTTTGACAATGTTAATTCTCCCAATCCATGAGCAGGGGATGTGTTTCCATTTCCTCGTTCCTCTTTTGTTTCTTGAAGTAGCATTTTGTAGTTTTCTTTGTACAGGTCCTTTACTTCCTTGGTTAAGCTGACTCTGAGGTACTTGATTTTCTGAGGCATGATTGTAAACGGGATTAATAACTGATTTTTTAAATAAAAATAATTTTTTATTACATTAGAGAAAAATATAATCACTAGGTATTAATGATTGTATTATTTCCCAGTGACTTGAAGTACTGAGTATTGACTCAGTAATTTTATAAGTGTGTGATATTCTATAAAAAAATTCAAATTTAAAAATGTCAATAAAACATGCCTATACAATTTTTAATATATTTTATCATAGTATTACTGGATAGTAATTCTTATATGTATGTAATGCTGAAGAAAGAATACTCCCATCCTAACTATTCTGAACATTCAATTTTCTTTGTAAAATGTGCACTTCATAGCAGAACCTCCATCAACCTTGACTATTTAGATTCATCTCTGTCTCATCCCAGAAGTTTTTAAGATTTGATTGTGTTATGAAATTGAAAGAAAACCCTTTGGATATGCCTGTTGACTAAGCCAGATTTGACATTTGCTTCTGTTCAGAAAAACATGCTTTAGTTGCCAAACTAATATCTGTGCACAGTAAGAAGCAAATGTCATAGAAGTGAAACAAATATTTCAACTTATTTCAAAATGTGAATGTAGCAAATGGAAACTCATCTTTCTTGAGGTAACTAGGAAAGGGCAACTATCAAGCTGTGTGCTAGACCTTGGAGGAAACTGCCCACCCTGAGCATAGATGGTAAATGGAATGTGGGGAGGCAGTGAGCCAGGCTTACTTCTTCTATGTGATGCTCAGACTTTTTCCTTCGGAATGGCAGCCGGGTCTTAACACAGCATATTTATATTTTTCTCATGACTCTCAGTGGGCCGTATTTTGTTTTTTTAATCCTTTCTTTTCAAACCCATTCTGCCTTACATCTCTTAAAAGTATTCACCATAAAATTCACCATAAAATTTAATAATATTATAACTACCTAAACTATAATATAATATCAATCATTAATGAAACTACTAGTTCTTAAAATACTCATTTTTATTCCAAAGAAGCTCTGAATTTCTGTCTTTCATTTGCACCATTCACTTTTCTTCTGCAATGCATGAAACTTGGAAATTATCTTACGTGTGTTGCTTTTCTTTAACTCATCATATAACTGCTAAATTCTCCATTAGTTCTTTTACAGCGTCAACAACAACCACAAAAAGCTACATTTCTTTTTCATTTCCACTCCTGATTATTACTTTTCACCCTTGACTCAGTCTATACATACATAGACTGTTGTTCACAAATCTAGTAATTATTTCACTGACTGCCTCCTTTTTTATGGTTACTGAACCCCACCCCTACCTGCTCAGAGATCTTTCTCAATACCCTCCTTTATTCCTCTCTCTGTTTCTAAGTCCCACTTTTAGCCTCTCGTTGCTCATTTGTCAGAAAGAGATACAGACTTCATTATTTTATATAGAAGCTGTATTAATAAGTTTAAAATGTCTTTTACCAGTTAGTTTCTTAGTGACTTTCAGTAAGTTTTCATTGTCTGCACAAGTGTGTAAAGCTCAGCTTGTTTATAGTTAGGAAATTTAAGGTCTTCAAATCAACAGACTCAGTCTGCCTTGTTATCACTCCTTTGGACTTCCATACTGAAAAACTGGCTTTTTAGGCATAAAATGTGAATTCAGCCTCCAGATTTTTGCATAATGCAGAACATTTGCTTCATTCCTTTCTACGTGTTGGAGTTCTGTCTGTCCTTCAAGATTTACATCGGTCTTTCTATTCTCAGTGATACTGCCTTTATAGGGCTAAACACATAGTGATTACCTATAACATACTTCCATTCCACTTATAAATTAATCCTTTTGGCTATTTTTGCTATCTTTTTTCATATTTGCCTTCTGATATATGTGTTTGATCTTTTTGTTCCTTCTGTTTTGTAAGGATCTAGAATAGTTCTAGGCTTCAAAAACTTGTTTGTGGTGGCAGATGAGATTATCCAGGTAGTTCCTTTGCCAGTTGTCAGACACTGAGTGTATCCACATAAGATGTTTAGAAAAATAAAATGGCACCATTATTACATTAATGTCATAGAGTCTGTTCTTCAAGAAACCTAAAACAGTTTAGATACTTACAAGGAAAAATATTTGTCCTTTATTCCTTTTTTTTTTATCTACTTGATTCCAGGTGTCCTTCTGAACCCAAAGACTTCCCTTAATTGCAGTGACCTCTGTTTTGACTTACTCTCTTTAGAGTGCCATACACCAGCTTCCCATGGTCTTAATTCTGCCATCTTCTCTACAGTTGACATTTTCTGTCACTAGGTCTAGGTAACCAATACTGTGAGACTGCTGGTCACAAACCTATATTATTAGAATTCCAGTGGTAAATGATCATGCTTCTTATGCTTTAATGATAGGACAGAATTACTTTATTTGGGAGTAAGTCTATATAACCTTAACTTTCTTCAGCTATACTATATATATATATGTATATATATATATCATAGATCATCTTCCTTGAATAATTTTAAGTACCTGACAAAACTATGCCAGACTCTTTGTGGGTGGATAGAAAGATAGCTCAGTTGAATCAGTAACACAAAGTATAATGGGGACAGTGCTTTATGCAAGGTAATTTTCTGCTCCTGACCCATAATGTCCAACCAAAGACAAAGGGATGGATGTATAGATGCTAATGGTAAAATGGTAATCTTTACACTTTGAAAACTAGCAAAGAAACTTTCCAAATTTCAAATATTCTCAATATTTTGTCTTTATTAAGACCTGTTTTTCCTTTGCACAGTGAGCATTTCATATTTGATGCCACAGAGCTTTGTTCAGACATCTTGCTAAGCCAGGTTGACAGAACTAGGTGGAGAGGAAGCCTTTAGGACTGTTAGTGGGGAATCTACTCTAGCACTGTGAGATGTGTCCCCCGTGTCATTTTTGGACCATGCCTGTTCAGTCTGAGAAATCCGTACTTCACTGCCTAATGCTTCTATAGTCTCCACATGACTTTTAGTTTATATCTAGATCAGTTCTCCCACTGATCCCTTAGTAATGTTTATGCTTTTGTCTTCATTGTCTGACACTCATTCTCTTATTCTCTCATTAATCTGTTAATTAATCTCTGATCAAAACTCTCCACCTAGCGTGGCCCATTAAGCTTTATAAGATTGATCCAGAGACATTTTTCCCTATGCACTGGGTTTTATGTTTCAGGATTTTGGGAGGTACAAGTAAATCTGACAGGACAATGAAGTACCCATGCTACACCTTCATATTGCTAACTATATCATAGTCAGCTGCTAAAATGATCAGATTCAGTAGGGGGACGGGAGAGGGAGGAGGAAGCTTCTGGTTATGCTGGTTTGGGTGTATCCTCTGAATTTGTATTATGATTTGTTCCCAAGTCGAGTAACTATAGCTAAGCAGGGATCCTCTTTAGGAATCACGATTTTAGGGCTTCTGACTTCATTTGGCTTTACTCTAGTTTCAAATGAATCCAAATATCTGTGACCTTATTATAACATCTTAGGTGATTTGAATTGTTTTCTTATAGTCATTTTAAGCTTAACAAACATTTAATCCAATGTGTTTAAAATATTATCAAATCTTACTTTAGAATAAACTACTTAGATGGAGATGCATGGCTTAATAATGTGGCCATTTCTCTTATGGCATGGATAACTGAAGTCTAAATTTATGTTTCTTTATCCTGCTTGCTGCCTGCATCTCCTACATTTATTTTTACTGCCCTTCCTTCCTCCAGTATCTATTTCTCTCCTGCTGTGTATCTGAACTAAGTCCTGACATATAGAGATAAGTCAGTAAGAGATCAATAAATGTTCTCTCAGGTTAGACATGAAAAGAGGTGAATTCAGTGATGTAAAACAAGGCCTATGGCAGAAGTAGAGGTGTGTACAGTATTGACACAAAAGCTTTCAGTGGGTGTTGAAATAGTGGAAAAGGTTATTTTGGGATTAGAAGAGACAAGTCAGCATGGAGACAGGAAACCTTTTCTTTAACTAAAGGAGAAGGAATAATTGTTATACTAGATTTTATATATAATTTCTAATACACAAGTATTAGAGAATACTATGATATTTTTTATTTGTTTGCTAAATAACTAGCAACCTTAAGACATTGAATGAAAATGACATACAATACTATGTCCATACTTTAAAACATACAGTTAACATTACTTCTTATATGTATGCCTTTATAATTTATTGTCTGATAAAAATTATAGAAATATCTTAAGAAAATGGCTCTATCAGACTCATGTACAGGGCTGGATTCTGCAGGAGCTGAGACAGAAGTGAGGTCTCCACTGAAGTAAACTCTGAAAAACGTGTATCTCTTGACTGGGGCGCCACCTTCTGGACAGCCTTTCTAAGCTGGCTGAGGAAGAAAAACTGGTTTTCATCTCAGAAAACATGGTATTTCCATTACGTCCTCTGAATCTTGGTCATTCCATTTCCCAGAAATTCCATCTCATGCTTAGGAAATGAACACATATTATTGCATATATATCATATTATAGCATATTAATACACTATTAATAGTTTATAATAGTGTACCTCAGTGAGAGGACAGGTAGTCGTAGGACATTAGGAAAAAAAATAAGATCAGGAAAGTCCCTATGTAAGTTCGTGGCCTTGAACTTAGTGTCCAAGGAAGCCAAATCCTTGCTCTTTCATTTTATACCTTTGTGATTTAAAAACAAAAAACCTACTTAATATTCACTACGCCTTTCTCAATACAAAATTAGAATATGATGCAAAATGTCAATGTTAAGTATGATATATGAACCAGTCTATTTTTTCATTTGGAAAATAATGTAAAATTTTAATGACAAAGTATCTGAAATGTGACATATTACAAGGCATAGTTACTAAGAAACCAGTAACATGTGCTCTAAGTGAAATTAACTTGAAGACTATATGGGAAGATTAGGTACTCTGCCAGGACCTTATTTAAAGTGTTTTAAGGAGTTAAAGCAGAATATAAATCACATAAGAAGAATCATTCTCAAGCAAGGAAAATTCACATGTTGATCAATGTGTCTGTTGATTAACAGCATCAGAGCAGATTTGTAAAATAAAAATTTCTAATAGTTTGGATTGAATTGGGATGTTGAACTCACAAACAGCATGAATGGAGAGCTGGCTGAAACTTTGATAATTATTGAAGAAAGAAAATGCTTTTGTTTGCATAATAAGTCCACCTTTGCAAGTTATGTTTTGAAAGCATAAGTTTCATGTTGAAACTAATTTTCATTAAGAGAAAAGAAAAAGAAAAAAAAAACCTCTTCAGGCAGCCCAAACCTATATGTGTGCCCATTACTAAGAAACCACAATGTACTTATGACTTAGTGGCACATAGAATCTTCAAGTCTATTATCTTAAAGAAAATTTAATTTAGAACACTTATAAATCTTTCCTTACTGATTTTTGAAAGCAATAAGCATTTAGTTAATGAAAAAGATAAAAGTAGAGATGCTTGATCCAGGAGTATCTTACAGGCAAAAGAGTGCTTTACAAGTGTTAGATTCAGTGGAACTTCTCAACAATGAAATGAAATACACCCATTCATAGATAAGAAGCATGAGGATTACAGGGGTTATTTACCTATCCAAGTCTTTTACTTACTATTCAACTGGTAAGTGATCAGAGATTTAAACCCAAATTTCCATTCCTTTATTCCTTTATAAGTACAGGATGTCAGCATTATCCTATACCATCTCACTAGTTGGTTTGTATTTGCTCTGGGAGATTACCAAATTAGAGAACAGCAAGTCTTGTTGCCTAGTGCCTGCTGCTTGGCACACAACATACAGGCCTCTTGCTTAAGTCCATCAGCACGATGCCCTGGAACCCCTGCCTGCAGATATGAGTGCCTCTGTGGGATGGGGAGACCTTTTCACCTCACACAGATCCATGACATTCTTGGATCCAGTATGATCTCGCCATGTCAGGTAGGGAGTAATTTAAAGCAATGGGTAGGTGTGGAGTTGGGAAGGGGATTCTTCTTCGCCTTTTCCATCTCCTGGTGATGCATATTGATGCATACTCTTGGGAACTTAGAAAGATGCCCTGACTCTTAAACAGGAGAGGAATTTTGCCTTAGTCAGTTCTGGCATATCTATTCATGTTTTCTTCTGATAAAACAGAGCTACTCCAAGTGGAAAAACATCCATTCCTAATTTAAGGCAAGTTTAAAGTATTGCCTTAGATTCCCTTTGAAACCTTGACCCTCTTGCTTTATTTAGTAATTTTGTTTCTAGTACACTTTCTGTGTTTTACCCCATAATTCTGCGGGGGGCCATTCACCTCCTTTTACACTTTTGTGACTAGCTTCCTGAGGGAACATAGCCTGTTCCATCCAGGCCTGTGTGCAGCTCTTGTCACACATGCCATGCTGCGATTCTGATGTCTTTCATCTGTGGGAAATCTTCGGTCCTATATTGTTCCAATACACAGAAAAAATTTTGTCTCCTATTAATAAGTAGGAAATTATGGGTTGAAATTTATAGCTGTGATATGTGATCTTTCACTTTATACTACATATGATAAAAATAAAGCGTGCCATCTGTTAATATTAGAATGGGATAGGATGTGTTTCTTGAGCTCTAAAGAGCTAGTGTGAGATTTGGGCAAAATGGCTATTTCACCTCTGCCTCTGTTACTTCACCTTTACCTCTCTCCCTCCTTCCCTCCCTGTGCCCCCATACATATATGACACTCAGATAATTTATGCCTATGAAATGGAATGTCCATTTTTATGTAATAATATCAAATCTATATACCAAAAATGTTCAGAAGTTGCTTTAAGATACTGATGTCTATAAATTTATGGATATCATTTGCCCATCATTTGTACATCAGCTAGGTATAAATATAACTGCATGCAGTATCTACATTCCATGTATTTGTCACTTATTTTCATGTAAATTACAACAGTTTAAGCCCTCATTTTATAGATGAGGAAACTAAGTCACAGAAAAATTAGGTACTTGTTCAAGATCACAGACATGTCTCATAAGTTTATAAGTGTTCTTAACCACAATACTAGGTTGCCTCCACAATTGTTTTCTGGGTGACTCAAGGGGCGTTACAGATTTGGGGGGGGGGTGGAGGGGTAGAGCACTATAAGAAACTCAGATACGAATTTGGCTTGATGGAAAAAGCATTTGACCAGGACTCAGGCCCAGAGGATTTTAGCAGTTTACATTGATGTTTTTATACTGAATTCACCCTCATCTAAAAATTAAAATGACGTGCCCATATATTTTAGAGAGATGTTATGAAAATAGATTACTGCTGGGCATTAAGGGACCTGAAAACACCTAAAATGCTCCATAAATATTTTTAAAATGATTTTTCACATTCACACAGTTCTAAAATATGAAGCTGAAACTTTATCATGTAGACTTACTTATCAGTATTCTCTCAACAAGGTTTTACCTACCTGCTTATCTGTGTCAGTTCCTTTCCTGTGAGAGCTGTTATTCTCCCACTTGGAATACAATTCTGTCACAGCTAGCATAAAAAAAATTCCATTAAAGATTTGTCTTGCTTTCTTTCAGACTTGACAAGCTTGACTTTCCTTTTGCCTCTCTCACCTAGGAGCCTAAAATCCTATATTGAAAATGTAATCCTCCTTTATAAATGTCAATCAAGCAAGCTCAGTATGCCCAGTGTGGGAGGGGTCTCATTTGAACTAAATCACGACCATGTTTTCTGATAGAAGTCATAAGGGAACCACCTGTTATCACCCAGCAAATTAGGGAACAAATGGGTCAAGATGTGCTGATGTCTCACCCAGGGCTAATACTGCTCCACAGTCTGAGAAACTGAGTGTGTTGGAAGTTTGAGTCTCACTACTGAGAGTTCTTCTATAAGAAACGCCTTCTCTTTCTCAGTGTTTGTCCTTTGTTAACTTCTAGGCGAAGACTGCATAAATTGGGTGTGTCGAAGGTTACTCAAGTGGATTTCCTGCCCAGGGAAGTAGTGTCCTACTCCAAAGAGACGCAGACTCCTCTGGCCACGCATCATTCTGAAGGTGAACTATGTCTTTTCATTTACTTTCCATGTAACCTTTGTAGAAATATCCAAAGACTTGTGTTCTTCTTGCCGGTTTCATATCTTACCGTGGGATATTCACAGGACACAAATACTTACACAGTGAAAACCTAGGACTCCTTTAGCTCTAAATATGAAAGCTCTAGAAAAGAACCACAGTGGTGCTCTTCCAAGGGAAACCTGCTTTAAGTTATTTGAGAGCATATGTTGTCAAACTGTAAGGAGGGAGAACACCATCAAAGAATGCCACGATCAAATTTCAACGATTATTGACACCAGAAGTAGATATTTATCATTAGTAGGAGACAGCAACTACAATCTAGCAGTGATTCCTCAGAATATTCTTCTGGAATATAATCATATCTATTCATTTTAGTCTAAATGTTAGTAGGGTTGAATAGTTGTAATGGGAATGTAAGGATCACAAAACCCTAAAATCTTCAGTATAACCCAGTGTTTTATAGAAAAACTTTGCTGACCCCTATTTGCTTTACTAATTCAAGTGACAATATACTGATTTCTTACTATGATTTAAAATTATTTCCAAGCAAGTTCCTCATAAGTAAATGTAAATACACTTATGTTGAAGGGTTGAGAGGCCTTTCTGGGTCCAGGCCAAGGGGTGGTAAAAGAATTGATGAAGAGCGAGATGGTTTGAGCATGAACCAACCAGTTTTATCAAAGGGATATAGTCCACTGTGTCTAGTGACACAGTGGAGGCCTCCAAAGAAAGTGACTTGTCTAGCATAATTATGGCATAGATTTTGGGTGCTTTTGGCGGGGAAACTTCTGCTTTCAACAGATTAGTTCTGTGAGGGGGTGAACAGGAGATGCCAATCACATAGGAAGTACAATAAATACATATAATAATTTGGATCAAATATGACATGTTCTAAGCTAATCAGATAAAGATAACGAAACAACTTGTGCCTATCCTGGGAAGGGCGTATTGTGGTCAGTTCTGGAAATTTAGGTGACAGAAGCACAGAATGTATGTCTTATTGGGTCAAATTGATTAGACAGGGGTCTCAACGCCACTTCTAGGAACTGTGGGGCAGAATGGAGCAGAGGTAGGTCCTCTAGAGCACCTGGTCACAGTTCATTATCTTAGAAAGGAGGGTCTCTGCCTGCCAGGCCTTTGAAATGGTGAACTTAAAGTAAAAGACGTCTTTTCAGGAGACTTTTGCTAGAGTACTTTATATATCTACTTCCAGGCTCCCCAGAAATTACCAAGTGAAAAATTTGCATGAAAATCCCAGTAACTCATATTTACATAATTAGATTCATTGAAGGTGCTAAGTAAAAATACTTCCAAGCAGTAAAAACTGTACCAAAGCAAAAGAGGGATATGTATACTGAAATTAGATAAATGAAAGTCGCATTGTGAGATAATAACACTGCTATTATACTTTACAGATTGTTGTCCTACTTTATTTTTTTGTTATGATGAATAAGATATTACTATTCTGGGTTCAATACTGCTAATGTGGTGAGTAAATACCGAACAAAAGGCATAAGACTGAAAGTGATTTGTGTTCTCTGTTTAGTTCATGACAAATATATGCATCAGTTCAGTTTGGTTGTGCAGTTGCAAGGATGTCCAGTTTTTGTTTTAAACACAGTGTCAAAAGTAAGGTTTGAAAACAATTCCTTGAATTAGAGCACTGACTGCAGATCTTACAAAATCCTTTCCTGGGTAATGCTGGCTGGCCTAGGAATGATTCTTTGATAGCATTTCCAGTCAGTTAAGGAAATGAGAGCAAACAAGTAGCACCCTCTGGTGGTAAAATTATAAACCAACCTCTCCACCAACGTTGAGAACTGTATTTTAATGGGGCAGAAAACATGAAGTTAGAAAATCCTCAGAGTTTACCTAGTCTATCCTTGGACCTGTAGGCAGATCAGGAAGATCATTAAAAAACAGCTTCACAGCCCAACCAAAACATTTGTTTGAGTTAATTTGCTGCCAGAGGTATTTGCAGAGCTGTAGCCTGAGGTATGTTTATTTAGCCCAAAACTTGACCCATAATATAAAGTTAAACAACCGAAATAGGAGAAAGAGTGAGTTATTTTTTTGGAAAATGTATAAACTTCAGATACTGAAAATGGTACAGAAATATTTACAAGAAAAGATAAATTAAGGATGAAAAGGCATCAGCTCTAAACTTTTAAACTGGAACACATCAAAAGGCAAAGCCTGTGCTTCCTGTTTTATTGCTGCAGAGAGAGTTTGGGAGCCCTCATTATTCTGTGGTCCTAGCAGCAGGAAAGAAAGAATTTATTTCCCAGCCATTAGTAGACATTCTTCTGTTTTGTTAGCAAGATTCATAGAGGGGATTTTTGTTTGGTGGGTTGATGTTTTTTTATTTGGATAGTGATGGGTGTTTCGAGGGTTCAGATTCCACAATATAGATTTGAAATAAAAAAAGAACTAGCTGCTGTACCTCAAGACATTAAGGTAATATCTGATGGGGTTAAACAGGAAAAACTTTGTATTCGGGTCCAGCAAACTGTTCTCTCTCCTCACAGTTCTGTGATCTGGTGTTGCAAAGAGCCAGCCATCCACCACCAGGCTGTGGAGGGCGCTGTTGCTGTTCTTTCCTTGCAGCAGAAAGGAACTGGTTGAGGGAGAACTGGGAGGCAGTAGCAAGGTCGGCTATGGAGCGGGTTTAGATTGGCCTCCAGTTCAGGACTTGAGACATGATACGTGTTCATTACATCTGCAGCTATACAGAGGCAGGAAACAATGAGCTTGTGCACTTTATGAGGCTCTTGGAAGGAGAATATTTAAAGTGGTGGTGTATATAAGCACCATTATTGGCATGGCTGTATGAAATGCTGCAGAAAACAGTACTCAAAATAATGATCTCTGAACACTGATTGGTTTTACAGATGGGAAGCTCTAATGAAGTTCCTCTGCTTTCATATTTTAACCCTTTAAAGTAAAGAGAAAAGGAATTTTGAGTTAATCCAAATTTTAGTCTCTTTCATATGCACAATAGGGAACCCTCTCTTAATGTACTGAGCTCTTATGAAAAACTCTGTACAGAATGATTTACACCAGGATGATTTTGGAATACAATCCCCATGAATACTGTTTAATTCTGCTTTTTCAATATAAGTTTGGACCTTCCTTCTTTGCTTACATTAGTTACACAGATATAAAACTGAGAATCAGAAATAGTGATTTTGGCAGCAATATAGATCTATTCCCAAAACATTTTTAAGCATGTCCTTTTATTCCCAAGTTGTAAGAAAAGGAGAAAGATGGTTCCCTGATAAACTGTCCTGTTCGTTCTATTAATAATACCTTCCTGAACTGATTATGAGGTCCTGACTATGAGGAAGCTAGTTTTTTTTTCATCTTTACTGTATTAAATAAGAGTGGTTCAGAATAGACTGTCAATAATTCCAGACATCATAGAAACTCCCAAGTTGTATGTTTCTGGGGAGGATGGTAATCTCGTGTGTGTGTGTGTGTTGAAAATTATACTCTGTCATACTCTTGTCATACATGCAAGGCAAGTGCTCTACCAGTGAGCTACATCACATAGCATTGAACTCGTAAGCCCATGCCTAATCATGGCTATGTATCATCTCATTGTATATATGTGCACATATATATGCATATGTGTGAATGTATATACACCAATACACACATAAATACATATGCATATACTCACACATATCACAGTTTCATCAATTGATCTGTCAATGAATACTTAGGTTGCGTTATTATCTTGAGTTTTTGAAAATATTTCTGCCATGAATATATGAAATGTATTTTTAGTTATTGTAAAGTTTTTGTTGTTTTTTGTTTGGTAGGGTACAATCAGTGGTGCTCAGGGCTTACTCTTAGCTCCAAATTCAGTGATCACTTCAGGCAGTGCCCAGGGGCCCATACCAGGTGCTGGGTAGTGAACCTTGGTTGGCCACATGCAAATCAAGCTACCTACCCACTGTATTATTGCTCCAGCCCTAATGATTCTAAGTTTTCTTTAAATAACTATCTAGAAACGAAATTGATGTTATAGTTCTATTTTAAGAATCTCCACCGTTTTTCATAGTGGCTGTACTAATTTACATTCCTAAGAACAACTTATAGAGCTTCACTTTTTCTCTAACACTTGTTATTTTTAGCTTTTTTTGTGACATTTTCAGACTCTCTTCCCATTTTTGATATTATATATTCTTACCTATTATTGAGCACATGATGTATGAATATCTTCTTTTAGTAAATTGGATTTCATTAGTTATTTTAGTAGTACAGGATCTTTATAATTTGAAATGATTCCATTCCTTTATTTTTGCTTTGTTTTCCTTGCTTTTAGAGTCAACACATCTCTCCTACCCCTACAAAATTGCTAAGTGTCAAAGATTTTACCACTTATGTATTTTTCAAATAGTTTTAATGTTTTAGGTCTTACATTGAAGGCTTTAATACATTTTGAGTTAATTTTTGACAGTGCTTGAGTTTTATGCTTTTGCATGTAGCTTTCTAGCTTTTCCCTACTGATATAATCTTGTCTTATATGCTTTATTATAAATTGACTATATGTGCATAGGTGTATTTCTGTGGACTCAATTCTTGTCCATTGAAGTATTTCTGTTTTTATGACAGTACCATACTATTTTGATTACTATAAATTTGTAGTATAGTTTGAAAGAAGGAAATGTGATGTGTTGATCTCTGATTTTCATGACAGCTTAACTATCTGGGATCTTTTAGTCTCTTTTTAAGAAAAATGTGATTAGAATCTTTATAGGAATTGCACTGAATATGCAAAAATTACTTTGGTTTATAAAGACATCTTAACAATTTTTATTCTTCTAAACGATGAACATGGACTGACATTCTATTTCTTTAATTAATGTTATAGCTTTCAGTATAGATGACTCTTTCATTTCTGGTTAAACTTATTTGTAGGTTTTTTTAATTCTTTAGTGAAATTTTAAATTTGATTGTTTCTAATATTGCTTTCTGACATTTTATTGTTATTAGTTCTAACAGTATTTTGGTGTTGTCTCTAGGCTTTTTTAATATATATTTTGTAGACTAAACATACAGTATTTTTCTTTGTACAGATATGAATGTGATGGTCCCAAGGATTAGGGATTGTTAACTGGAGCAACTGACCTTTGGGTTTAGAAGTCTGACATGAGATGAAAGAACTGATTCTGGAGATGTTGGAGCCAGAGAAAGAGTTCAGGAGGCTGATGCATGATTTGCACACAGCTGAGTCAGGTCCAATCCCTGCCAAGTGTGGGCCAAAAACCAGATAATAAAAAAGAAAGGGAGGATCAGGGAGAAGTTTATGATGGTCAGAGTTACAAGATCACTATCACTGTGATAATCTAACAGGCTGAATCATGGAAGATACAAGTGGTAGCATTATCTTTCTAGATCATGTTGAGGAAAAGGTTTCATGCCTGACTTCTGTAGGTCCCATGAACACTGCTTAGTAAACTACCCCCTCGAAAGGACTTTTAAAAAGTTAAGATATGAAGGTTTTGATCTGTCATTTTGGGTTGAACTAAAAAATAATAGTGTCAGTTACTCTTCCTTACCAATTTGATTTGGAAATTTTGAGTGTTTACACAGAACCAGCTGTGCCAAACTCAAGATTCAAGTCTGAAGTTGGCTGCCTTCTGGGTAGTAAGCAGGGCCTAGTATAATCCCTTTCAGGGAGATTTAAGGTCAGTATTTGTTCTCAGTGGCTCCAAATCAGCAGGGTGAGAAAAAATTTAAAACATTAGTATGTAACCAGATATTCGAGGAAACCAGAATTCAGGAGCCAGTCCAGTTACAGGTTTGTACTTAGGAGTTTTTGAATTCTAGAGGTTAGGATAGAGATCAAAAAGTAAATGTTCCATCTTGGTTTATAAAATATACTAAGTTGCTGTAAGACATATAGCTAAATATGGAAAAAACATTAAGAAACTAGTAATGTTTCCAAGTTAAAAAAAAATTAGAATTCCCCCCTCTTCAGCATATTCAGTCCTATGCAATTAACACTTGTTTTACTTAAATCTAGTTTTTCTGCTTTAGAAAAGCATAACCCAGTTTAGTTTTATATTCTTAAAAGTCTAAAAACCTTTTGGTCAAAGTCTTTTCCATAATACTCCTTGAAGATGGGCACTTTTATAAAAGAACCAAAGTGAAACAATAACTGTAACTAATGACTTTTAAATGACAATGGTAAAGATCTGATGAGTTTATTATAATGCAATTGACAAGAAAATTTTATATTAATTATAATTAACATAATTATGGATAAAATTCCATTATATATCAGCTTTCTGAATTTTTTATACAGTAGATAGTTAATATACTTTTTAACCACAGTTTCATTTTAACATTGGTGGAGGGAAAAATATTTTCTGATGTTGAATGAATGAGTCCACATCATTTGAGAAGATGCTTTGAAGTCATAGTTTCCAAGAAAAGAACCTATGAAATGAAGTGAAAACTTACTGCTTAATTGCTGAATAACCTACTACTACTACTACACACACACACACACACATACACACACACACACAACTTACAGAAGGCTTGGCATTGCTTTTTGATAATGCTTTCCATTAAATTTCACAATCAACCAAGGCTGGCTTAAGATTTCCTATTTCATTAGAGAATATATTGAGATTTTCAAGGAATTGTCTAAATTTGTCTACATAAAAAGGTCTCCATTAAAATTTTGGATTTGGGAAATTGACTAAAAATAATAAAAAGTTTAAAATCACTTGATTAAATAGGATAATGTGAACTGGGAAAACAGAAAAGACTCAGTTTTCCGAATTAATAAAAAAATTCAGATAAGACAATAGAAAGTACAGTAACTGGATAAAATACAAAATATTTTTAAAGGTAAAGAAAATGTTTTATCATGATCGCTATTGCAGCACACATACTAAAATTCTAAGAAAATGTTTTATAATCTGTTATCAAGTACACTGAAAATCAGTTTTTGTTTATAATTTTTGTTTAGAAGCCTATTTTTAAAAGCCTACTGTCTAATTATTCAACCATATCCAGCTTGAATGTATATAAAATACCTTGCCTGAGTTTTATACAGCGGTAAGGCGTTTGCCTTGCACGCAGCCAACATGGTCGACCTGAGTTCGATTCCTCCGCCCCTCTCGGAGAGTCCGGCAAGCTACCGAGAGTATCTCGCCCGCACGGCAGAGCCTGGCAAGCTCCCCGTGACGTATTCGATATGCCAGACACAGTAACAACAAAGTCTCCAATGGAGACGTTACTGGGCCGGCTCGAGCAAATCGAGTTTTATACACCAACCTCTTAGATTGTTTTATATTTAGATTTTGTTCTATGTTATATTCCTCTTTCTTATTCTGAAACAATAATCCTAACATTAGAACAAAATTATTTTCCCTACCAAACTACATCTTCATTCCTCATACCTCTAATTAAAAATGACTATCCTACTTGAATACAGAGATATTTAACCTCAGAAACCTTAGTTAATAAGAAAAAGACTAAGAAGCAAGCAGTCCTGGACAGATTTTTGTGGTTGCCAGACTTAGAATTTTATAAGTTCTAAAACTATATTTTTCCACATAGGAAATTTTCAAATGTCACACAAAATTTTTATTAGATGCAAATTTCTTAAGAAACTAAGAGTAGATAAACCTTTGCTCAATAAGTAATAATCCAGTATTTTAAATGATCTAGAATAATATTCGACTTGCTCGAGCGGGCCCAGTAACGTCTCCATTTGTTGTTACTGTGTCTGGCATATCGAATACTCTCGGTAGCTTGCCGGGCTCTCCGAGAGGGGCGGAGGAATTGAACTCGGGTCGGCCATGTTGGCTGCGTGCAAGGCAGACGCCCTACCCGCTGTGCTATCGCTCCAGCCCCTGTACTATTGCTCCAGCCCAATATTCAAGTATCTGTCATTTAACAAAAAGTTGGAAACTACTTTTAAGTAAACACACCTTAAAGTACAGTGTTGTTATGTATTTAATTTACTTGGTTTCAAAAATGTTTCTAGATAACTAACAAAAATTTAATCAGATGAAGTCAGTTATTACCCCAAACTATTTTTTTTGGTAAGAGATAATTGAACATATTTGATTATTAAGTAAGTAAGTAAAGGCCCTCCCGTTGATCATCGATTTGCTCGAGCGGGCCCAGTAACGTCTCCATTGGAGACTTTGTTGTTACTGTGTCTGGCATATCGAATACATCACGGGTGGCTTGCCAGGCTCTGCCGGGCGGGCGAGATACTCTCGGTAGCTGGCCGGGCTCTCCGAGAGGAGCGGAGGAATCGAACTCGGGTCGGCCATATTGGCTGCATGCAAGGCAGATGCCCTACCGCTGTGCTATCGCAAGGCAGTTAAAAAAAAAAAAAGCATTTTATTTTATCTTTTTTTTTTTTTTTTTTTGCTTTTTGGGTCTCACCTGGAGATGCACAGGGGTTACTCCTGGTTCTACACTCAGGAATCACCCCTGGCGGTGCTCAGGGGACCATATGGGATGCTGGGAATCGAACCTGGGTCGGCTGTATGCAAGGCAAACTCCCTACCCACTGTGCTATTGCTCCAGCCCCGAAGAAAAGCATTTTAAAAACAAGTAACTTTGAAAGAAAAGAAGAAAAAAAAACCCAACATTTTTTTTCTTTTTGGGTCATACCCAGTGATGCTCATGGGTTACCCCTGACTACACTCAGAAATTACTCCTGACAGCGCTTGGGGGACCATATGAGATGCTGGGGATCGAACCCAGGTCAGCCTTGTGCAAGGCAAATGCCCTACCTGCTGTGCCGTCTCTCTGGCCCCAGAAATCGAAAAATTCTTAAAACAGTAGTAGCAACCTGAATTGACCACTTCATATGTCATCCTCAAAATTGTTGGCCAAATTTTCTGAGAAATTCAATTTTCTTTACTAGGAAGGGGTTACCTTCACTAACATAGAAGAAACGCAAAGCTAAACATGGTAGGAAACATTGCCAGCCAGGAAACTGGAGCAACACTGTGACAAAGTTTATAATTGTAGCACTGTAGCACTGTCCTCCCATTGTTCATTGATTTGCTAGAGCAGACACCAGTAACATCTCACAACAAATTGTGAGGCTTGTTACTGTTTTTGTCATATTGAATACCTCATGGGGAGCTTGCCAGGCTTTGCTGTGCAGGACTCTCGGTAGCTAGCCAGGCTCTCCGAGAGAGGCGGAGGATGGAACCCGGGTCAGCTGAATGCAAGGCAAACGCCCTACCTGCTGTGCTATCGTCCCATAAATTTAATATTAATAAATGGACATCAGTTTTCCTTAGCCAGCTACAGCAAATACATTATTAGATGGTATTTACCCAATGTAAAACTCAGCTCCTGGGAGAGAACAAGACAGAGTCTCCTACCCTATGCCTGACTGTCTCCACCAGGGCCCAACAGCTGAAGACCATTGAGGCCCAGCCAAGGCCATGCTGGGAGCACTCTCCACACACTTGGATGAGCCTCACGCATAAAAGAACTGACAGAGGAACCCAGGTGTGTGGGACCCGGGGCTGAGATCTCCAAGCCTGCACAGTTTGGGACTGGACCTGCCAGTAACTAGACAGTTACACCCACCAACTGCTGTGTAACTCCAACAACGGCCAGGATCCAGAGATCATCACACTCAGCTCCTGGGAGAGAACAAGACAGAGTCTCCTACCCTATGCCTGACTGTCTCCACCAGGGCCCAACAGCTGAAGACCATCGAGGCCCAGCCAAGGCCATGCTGGGAGCACTCTCCACACACTTGGATGAGCCTCACGCATAAAAGAACTGACAGAGGAACCCAGGTGTGTGGGACCCGGGGCTGAGATCTCCAAACCTGCACAGTTTGGGACTGGACCTGCCAGTAACTAGACAGTTACACCCACCAACTGCCGTGTAACTCCAACAACGGCCAGGATCCAGAGATCATCACACTCAGCTCCCGGAAGCTTAACATCTTAACATGACATCTTAACATCTCATTCCTAATTTGGTCAAACTGGCAGGCTACCAAATGTAACATGCCCACACGGCAGAGTCTGGCAAACTCCCCGTGGTATACCCAATATGCCAAATACCAGTAACAATGATGGGTCTCATTCTCCTAACCCTGAAAAAGCCTTGAATATGGCACTTTAAAAAAAAAAAATCTCAGGGCTAGGACGAAGAAGACGTTACTGGCACCTGCTCGAGGCAATCGACGAACAACAGGGTGGTCGTGGTCGTGATCGTGATTTACCCAATGGGCTGGAGCAATAGCATAGCAGTTAGGGCTTTTTTGTCTTGCATGCGGCAGACCTTGGTTCAATTCCTCCGCCTCTCTTGGAGAGCCCCGCAAGCTACCAAGAATATTCCGCCCACACAGCAGAGCCTGGCAAGCTCCCCATGGTGTTACTGTTTTTATGTCAAAAACAGTAACAAGAAGTCTCAGAATGGAGATGTTACTGGTGCCCACTTGAGCAAATGGATGAACAACTGGAGGACAATGCTACAGTGCAGTAACTTTGAAGACACCTGTTTTAATGTATTCAGCAACAAATTTAAACTTCCTTTTATTATTTCATAAGTCACTGTCACTGACCTCCCGTTGTTCATTGATTTGCTCGAGCGGGCCCAGTAATGTCTCCATTGTAAGACTTGTTGTTACTGTGCTTGGCATATCGAATACGCCACGGGTAGCTTGCCAGGCTTTGCTGTGCGGGCGAGATACTCTCGGTAGCTTGCTAGGCTCTCCGAGAGGGACAGAGGAATCGAACTCGGGTCAGCCATGCTGGCTGCGTGCAAGGCAAACACCCTACCCGCTGTGCTATTGCTCCATTCCAATTCATAAGTGCTAACACTAATGTTTTATGTATTAATATAGAAACTATCTCTGAACCAACTAAATAGATCTCCTTATTGCTCCTGGTTGTACCATCTGGGCATAAAAATATATGTTAATATATGCACAGACATGCATAAACATAAGACAGACTCAGGCCTTAGAGACTGTTTAAATGAGTATGGTTTCCACTTATGTAACTTCTAATTAATTTATGTAAAGACATTCAGGATTTGTCAATGAAAAGAAAACTTATAAAAAGCTTGGGACTAGAAAGTTTGTATTGCTTGGAACCCCACTTTTCTTACTTTAAACCCCCTTTTCAAATTCCATCTATTTCCTTCTCTTCAGAATTGCTTCCCTGATGTTTTCAAAGCAGGTCCAAATCAGAATTTCTAGAAATAATAAGGTAGAACATTTACAGGGAAATAGTTCAAGTCCTCAGAAAAGGACTGTTCATTGTTTATGTTATAATAACTGGATGCACTTTGAGATGAGTATATGATGTTTGGGGAAGTGTATAGATTATGTGAACTCTGCTTTGATAAGCTTTCAAAAGGTAAGGCTAGTTGCCTCTAATCCTTTAAAGAACTGGGTTGTAGCCAGAATGATATTAAGGACTAACAAACCACTGAGCTACCTATGATGATTGTCTTCATTTTAGATTATAATATATCTCTAAATATATTTCTGTAAGGGCTGGAGCGATAGCACAGCAGTAGGGTGTTTGCCTTGCCGCAGCCAGCCCCACGGAGCTGGGTTCAATTCCTCCGCCCCTCTCCGAGAGCCCGGCAAGCTACTGAGAGTATCTCGCCCGCACGGCAAAGCCTGGCAAGCTACCCGTGATGTATTCAATATGCCAAACACAGTAACAACAAGTTTCAAAATGGAGATGTTACTGGGCCCTCTCGAGCAAATCGATGAACAATGGGAGGACAGTGCTATATATTTCTGCAATTAATTAACAGGTGGGCAACAACCTGAATATTATTAATCTCCCAAAGACAGAATTTCCCAAAGTCTACAATATCAGATTTGAGGATCTGGATACTTACCAGAATTGGTCAGACTTTGAATTAATGCATTTTCAGTTTATTCTTGTCTTTTTAAAGGAAGTACTAGTAACACTTTACTAGACACTCTTTTGAAGTTTGGTCATCTTTGGAAGAAGTCCTTAGAGGACAATCTCTTTTCTATTGTCCCAGCTGATTTGATCGCAGCTGGAACCCTGACTCCTGGGCCAGAATTTTACAGACAGTCTAGACCCCTAGGACAGTGCAATGTTTGTGTGCGGTTTTGATGTTTCTGGTTCTGTAGTTGTTATGGATTTTTAAAAAGCTAAAATCTTATAGGGGAAATAGGGCATACATTACCTATTTTCTCTTAGACTCTTTAGAATGAAAAGACAATTTAGAAAAAAAATTATTAGAATGAGTACTCAAAGGAGGACAAAAAAGGGTACTGGATATTACATAATTTTAGAGTCATGTAGGTACTTACTATCTTCTGAAATTTTTTAAGTCGTCTTTGTAGGCTACTACTTGTCAGTTACAGGAAATATCCTATTCTTTTTGAAACCCTCACCTTCAAATTTACTTCTCAAATGGTCTTATCTAGTTGAACTGTTCATCACAATAGCAGTAGTACTTCTTGGATTTTTTTAATTAAGGTTTCACTATTTTTATAGATTGTGATACACACACATATGTGTATACATCATATATAAACTTCTGGAACTACCATTCTTAGGCAACTAGTAAGTAGGTCCACTGATGCTTTTTGGAAATAAAATTTAACATTTTTAATTGATAAATATTCATTCAAAAATGCATGCACACCATAATTCATGCAGCACTCAGTACAGCAGCTAAGATTTGGAATCAACCTAGATGAAGTCCAATGACACATAAGTGAATCATGAAGATATACTGTGGTATTTATAAGCAGTGGAATGCCACACAGCTTTAAGGTGATGAAATCATGCACTTCGCAGCCACCTGGATGGAACTGGAAGACTTCATGCTAAATAAAATAAGCCAGATGAAGGATAAACACAGGGTGATATCGCTCATATGTGGTATTAGAATAACTGATGAGGGAAGGCAATGTTTTGAAAGTGGCATATGCCCTGATCAAAGTTGACCTCAATGTATAGGAAGGAATAGGAAAGAAAGAGTGGAGCAGGGTGGGGTGGAGAAGAGACAATGAGAAACAGTGATAGCCAGGTCAGAAAATTAATGTACAAAGATAGTTAAGGAATGATAGAGCCATATATCCAAACTACTGTTATCTAGAGACCCAGACTTTAACAACTGAATTTAGAAAGGTAACAGTAACAATAGCGGGTCTCATTCCCCTGACCCTGAAAGAGCCTGCAATATGGCAGCATTTGGGAAAGATGAATAAGGAGAGGCTGCTAACATCTCAGGGATGGGACGAATGGAGACATTACTGGCACCTGCTCGAGTAACTCAATGGACAACGGGATGACAGTGACCTCTTCAAGAGAGCAGGCTGGAGGCTGGGAGTAAGAAAATATTGGAGGAAACCTGGGAATATTGGTGGAGGGAAGTTGACACTAGTAGTGAGAGCAGTGCTGTAATACTTTATGTCTAAAACTCAACTATATATAACTTTGTAAATCTATGTTGCTTGAATTTTTTGAAAAACATATTAAAAAATGGCTAAAACTTTGAGCCAACTAATATTTATCAGGAATGTGTGGCTGTGTTGGAGATATTGTGTATTCTGCTCTAAATTATGATGATAAAGTTTTAATCCCAATTTTCCCGGCAAGCTACCGAGAGTATCTCACCCTCACAGTATAGCCTGTCATCTACCCATGACATATTCGATATGCCAAACACAGTGACAAGTCTCACGATGGAGACGTTACTGGGCCCACTCGAGCAAATCGATGAACAACGAGAGGACAGTGCTACAGAGCTACAAAGCCAAAAGAAAAGGCATGTAAAAGTTATGTTTATATTGTAGTCTATTAGGTATGCAATGGGCTGGAGCAATAGCACAGCAGGTAGGGTGTTTGCCTTGCATGCAGCCAACATGGCCGACCCGAGTTCGATTCCTCCGCCCCTCTCGGAGAGTCTGGCAAGCTACCGAGGGTATCTCGCCTGCACAGCAAAGCCTGGCAAGCTACCTGTGACGTATTCAATATGCCAAACACAGTAACAACAAGTCTCACGATGGAGATGTTACTGGGCCTGCTCAAGCAAATCAGTGAACAATGGGAGGACCGTGACTGTGACCATAGGTATGCAATAGTAGCACATCTAAAAACAACATAAATACTTTTTAAGAAATGAGCATACTTGGTGCTACAAACCAAGTGTTAATAGTCTTGCTTTGAGGTGATTTATGATCTACCGCATTTTGTGACCAATTTACTCCTTACTGCTTTTAGTTGGGTTTCGATCTTTATGCTTGGTGCTCAATCTATGCCCACCAATTTATGGCTTCTGAGAGTTCCATTACAATGATTTCTTTATAGTGAGAAAATGTAGTTGTTACTCTGCTATCAGTATCTGAAAGTCACTGCAAACTGACCAACAGAATACCTCATTTGCCTCCCACCATTTCCCAGAACCTTGGACTGGGGGAAGGACTGAGCTAGCAGACCTCAAAAAAAATGGGATAATGTGTCCTGTCATTAACAGTTTCCACATGGATCTTAGGACGGAATGAAGGACAGGATGTTTCCTAGTACAGAATTGTGAATTGAACCAATGATTAAGGGCTTGGATTCTGTATGGCACTGTCCCCTTAACATTACCGGACCTAGACTTTGAGTTAACTGCAAAGATAGCAGTGTGCTCAGAACTGACAGGAAAATTACCCGAGGATCTAGGAAGACAAGGTATTTGGAGACTCATAAATAATGGCGTGTGTATTTGTGATACTCCTTTTTTAAAACTATATGTTTCTTTCTCACTTTTTTGCACACTTTCAGAAGTCTCCTTTAGTCTTGCATAAATCTGTTAAAGAAATAAACTTGAATGAATTTGAAGATCAAAAAGGTTCAAGCCTCCTGCAAACCAACAAGGCAATCTTTTGAGCCCTGCAGCATTTCACCTTAAAGAAAGATGCTCTGAAGAACTGTACCAAAAGGAAGGCCTAACAGGTTTAGATAAGAATATTGTTTCAGGCAAATTGCCTTTACTTGAAGACAATAGAATTTTTCAAGCAGATCACCTGGCTAATGTTAATCTAGAAATACTAGTTGTAGATAAAGTTTATATTCCTGGGAAGGGCTGATAGTAATTCTCCATTTGGTGACCTGAGTTTAGCATAACTGACTTCATGCTAGGTCTTTTTTACCCCCAGAAGTCTGGAGTATATTCAGATGTTCATCCTTTTTATCCTGTCTTCATGCTCTGCAAAAGACTGCCAAAGACTCTGTGTAACCTCCTTGTTATTTATACCTCTGGTGCTGATATTGCATAATTAATATTTGCTTCTAAGCTGCTGTCACTAGAATCTAGTTATTACTATACTTTTGTAGCCTTGGGAGTATAAGTATGGCAATTATTTTTCATAAAATAGTCAAATAGAGAGTAGAAATATTTGGGACTTTAAAAATAAACGTCTCCATTGGAGACTTTGGTGTTACTGTGTCTGGCATATAATTTCCTAATAGAAATCAAACTTAGGATACCTGGAGACATCAGCAGTAAACAGGCTGCTGTGTTTTAACTTTGATCCAACTTCCCAAATTCACACACGTGAAGACCCATCATGGTTGGTGACAAGCTATGGTAGTATCAGTATGCAAATTAAAAAGTCTTATGATAGCACTGTAATCTCTGACACTGTTACTGAGAGATGTTTTCTTTCTTGAAATTGGTCTATTTCCCCATTTGAAAATCGAATAAGAAAAATAGTTTTTGCTTGTGTTTTGGGCCATACCCAGTTGTGCTCAGGGATCACTCCTGGAAGAATAAGGCAGTTGCTTTCCCACTGGACTGTCTCTCCAGCCCCATTCAACACTAGCTTAGAGTGTTGATTCTCTTACAGACTAGAATTTGATAGCTAAGGATGTGCTACTGCAACTATTTTTTTTTCTGTCTATAATCATCTCTGTTTCTGTAAAAGGTAACCAGAGATTTTTATTTGCTTGCAAGTTATGTCCCATCTTGTTACACTAAACTACCTAAATGTACAATAAGAGCATTAACACAGTCTTCCTTCAACTGCTTTGTCAGAATTTTTCATAAGGAACCTTAATTGGAGCTTTGGAATACTGTATTAGAAGACAAGTCAAGGATCTCATTCATTGTCAGACTTTAACTGTAGTCTTTGGTAAATTTCTCTCTTCTGCTCTCCCAAATATTCAGAAACTTCTTTGACTGCTAGGAAGTGACTTTCTTATTCACTTTATAGTTGCTGATAACCCTCAGGCTGCTGTTTTTTCCCCACTATTGGCTCCATAAAGTAAACTTTCATTCCTAAAAGCTATCAGTTCATATTTGGTTATGTGCATATCATTTTCAAACATGCCACTAAGTCAAACCCTTGGTAATATAACAATATAATATTGTTCAATTATGTGCTGTTATTAGGAGAACAGATTTGTATTGAACTTTATTTAAAAAACTTTTAATTTAGTGGTAACATTTCATGTTACCGTGAAATGAGAATATTCACTAAAGGTTTACAAATGGGAGAACCAAGAAGGGAAAAAATTTTAAGTATTTCATCACCGTTTCCAAAAGTGTACTTTAACAAAATCACTCTATAGTTTAACAATTCATTAATAACAGAAATATTTCAGACCAAAAAATGTTCCAATAATTATATTAATTTAGGGGGTTGATATTTATTCTGGTTAAATCCAGTTTTTTCTTTTAGTTTAGAGAATTTGGAAATAGTTCAGAGTCTGACAATCCCTGTTACCTATGGTCCGTATACAATGCCTATCAAAGTTCATGTCACTGACATTACAACTGATTTGCCAAAGTACTTTGTAAATGAGAACACAATAAAATTTTAAAAAGTACATGGTTTAATACCTGATAACTGATCATTGATAAGAAAATTCAGTTACTTCTGTAACCAATTTTTAAAATAACTAGAATTAGGTGAATAATATGATATATCAGATTTCTGGGAATTTTATATAATTTCTATAGTATATTCAAAAACCATATTCATACAAATATAAGATTGAACACCATGCCTTGCTTCTTGCTTATTTTAAATACAAATAAATTTAATTCATTTAACATTTCTCTTAGAAGAGCAGAAAATTATTTGAGATGTTCTAGCAACTGGAATATCCCAAAGTTATTTCAAGGTAAAACATTCATTTAAAATTAGACTTTGGGAAATTGTCAAAAAGTTTAAATATTTGACTAAAATGAATCTGCTTATTATTTTTAATCAAATATATAAGATTACTTAATTATAAAAGCTAGCTCTTAGTTGTGAGGTAATAGTTTTTATTTATTAGATATTTTCTATGAAATCCCTAACAGAATACCTGATACTACTTTTCTTCCACACAGAGGCTTTCCTTATTTCTAGTATCTTTAACCATTAATATAACCATGTGTATATTAGAATTTTATATTTTAAAATCCAGAATTTTTAGTTAGTAACCAATTGTGAACTCCTAGATCAGTTTGTGTACTGAAAAATTTAGAAATACATTTCATCACTTCTAGGAGTGTATCTTTCTCATAATAAATGACCATAGGTGGCACAAAACATGTTTAACATTGGAACCAAGTGTATTTAATTTTTAAAGGGAAACCAAAAGTAGATAATCTATGTTCAATAATAAATGCTTTTGGTATTTAATATTGAATTATCTAGATGTATTATTTAACCTGTTTCATTTTAACCTTAAAGTTTCAAGTGGTAAAAAAATTATCATCCTATGCCTATCTAAATGTTTTTCTTAAATTTCATTTAGACTTCACAAAAGCATGAGACATTAGACAAAGACATGATTCCAAACTATATTTCTAACTGGTATATTTTGTAACTGATAAAATGAACTTATTTAGTAAACTGGGGTAAAATAAAAATTGTAGATCTGTCCTACATTGCATATTGATAACTCCAAAGATATGCCTATTTATTTACTAAACTATCCCATATTACATAAACTTGAAACGTATTCTAGATAGTTTCTGTAGTTAGAGTTTTAGGAATATTTAATTCATATAAGTTACTTTTATATGTATATTCACGGATGCACATGCTTGACTTTTTATTACAATCTTATCCTTTTAGAGTAGGAATTAATTCAGATAGGATTAGTAGAATGCTTGTTCCTGTAAAGGAGGATATATCTGTATGGTTTGAGACCATTCCTAGTTTTGCTCATAGTATGAGGTGCCAGGCATTAAAACAGATCAGCCACATGTGTCTTACACACTGAACTAATCTCTCTGGCCTCTTGTAATTTTTTTTTATCATAAAACCAGCTAGGGTTCCTGAATGTACCCTACCATTAGCACATTTAGATGACAAATGCTATTAAAAAAAAGATTTTAGAAGAGCAAAATATAATTCTAGATGTTTTAAGGACATGACTGAGACTTAGATTTTGAGTGTGTGCCTTTCATGGTGAATGCTTATTCCTGATAGATGACCAGATGTTTCTCATTGTGCTGAATTTTCTTACATGGCAAGAAAATTCAGCGGCAATCTAAATGTGACCGCCTTATCTTTACACAGTTTTGTACTTCATACATGGCTGATTTTAAAAGGTGGGGAGCACTGGAGCATCAAATTGGTGCTCAACCCCTGCCCAGTGGTTTTAGTTTTACTCTCAGGAAAATCTGTAATTTTAAACCAAGTGCATAATATTTCAGAAACTAAGAAAACTCATCAGAAAAAAAAAATCTTTTCTTATAAAATCCTGAAGCAAAAAACAAAACTAACTCTGGTCACTCACCAAACCAGAAGCAGAAAGCAACTCATGGAATCATAGAGGTCAGGTGGCTGAATGTGGGTACTTAGATTCTGAGGATTGTCCCTTTGTTTATGTGAATGGGAGGTGTGTGTGTGGGGGGGGACCTCAGATTCCAGTATGACATTTCACTTCATGAATGATAAAGGAAAACAAAGAATGTCTTGAATTCTCAGAAATTGAGTTTATTCTCTTTTTGTTTGTTGGTTGGTTGGTTGGTTGGTTGGTCACACCCAGCCATGCTCAGAGGTTACTCCTGGCTCTACATTTAGGAATCACTCCTGTCAGGCTCAGGGGACCATGTAAGGTGACAGGAATTGAATCCAGACCAGTGACGTGCAAGGCAAACACCCTTTTTATTGTATTGTTACTCTGGGCCACTTTTTTTTTTCTGGAAGATCAAAGGAATTGCAGCTCAGAAAATACATGCTGTCACAAGTTATAGGTGAGTTCATTAAGGGTTTGGGGAAGGGTGCAAGGGTACAATTATCAGCAAGGAGGGGAGACAGAGAGGAGATAGTCTTTCCAGAACCCAAGCAGTAAATTAATGAACAATGGGGGAGAGAGATTCTTGGCTGATGTTTACTGGTCAGGAGATAAGTTACAGTTGTCTAAAATTGACCATGCATAGGGAAATAAGAGTGGAAGATATAAATTTCATTATTTTGAGCATATATGTAAAATTCTCTATTTCATATTCTCTAGTTTTTATGTTTGTTTGTTTGTTTGGGGGCCACACCCAGTGGTGCTCAAAACTTCCACCAGGCTCTGCACTCAGATCATTTTGGCAGGTCTCAGGAGACCATATGGTGTAGCACGGATTGTACTCAGGTTGGCTGCATGCAAGGCAAGTGCCCAACGTGCCATATTATCACTCTGGCCCCTGGCTTCTTTAAAGATTAGATATTATTAAAATTGATGTTGGCTTAGAGAACACCTGAGCTTGATATTTCAATGGAGAAACTAATAGTTCTGACTAAAATTCAGAATTTTTAATTCTGAATTCAGAAACTCAAATTCAGATAAATTTTTCAAAATTTAATAGATTGTGTAGTCAAATTTAAAAAATTGCTTATTCAAGATAGTTCTAATACCAAACAGAAGAGTGGTAAATGGCAACTGAATAAGAAGCCAAAATTGTAATCAAGAGAACATGGAAAATAAAATTTGGTGTAATGGCCAAATGCTGTGCCATTTCAGGTAGATGATTAAAAACATTTCACTGAGAAGAATTTTACAGGTTTAATATCAAATAAGTGTGTAATCATTGATAACTAATAGCTTCTATGACTATTTACAAATATAATCCTTGTGATCTGTTCAGATACCCCTTCTCTTAGGTCTTTATCCCTGAAACAGATGCATTCTTTGTGTGCTTTTCATAATGCTTAAGACTTGTTATGAAAATGGATGGATATCTAAGTTTTCAAATAGAACATCCTTAGCTGTCTGCTTTATGAATGAGATAATAGAAAAGAGATAAATCAAAGGTAAGCGGTGAGAGGATATAATCCAGATTTCATCGTTTGTTCAAAATCTGGAAACTAAGATTAATTTAAGCAGATAATTATGAACATGAATGAAAGGCTATTCTGTAGCCCAGAGACTCAACATAAAGATTGAAAAAGTCTCAAAACAGGCATTTGCTAAGGGAAGTTCATTGTCAAAAAAGAAAGCCAAAGTCTACAATATATACTTTTAGTAGTATACATTAGATGTTTTTAGTAAATATATGTCCAGTGGGTCACGTAATGTGAAACAAGTATTCTCTTAAAGAGAAGCTGAATACTATGTCATGATAGAAAAAAATCTAGCAAATTGGCATGATTAGTCTTTGAATGCTGTAATTCTGATATTGGAAGTTTAGACTTATCACTAACTAGTTGGACAATAAGCAAGACAACCTGATTCAAGGAAATAGAATGTAAAGCTTACATTTTTGCTGCTGAAGCTACTTTTAGCCAAATCACGATTGGCAAAGAAAAATTACTGGCACTACAGAACATAGTAACTTTTCCATGTGATTATTCAGATCCTCTTTCACAGGACTTAATTTCTAAGCCTTCACTCAATTGTCAGTCCTTAAGAGCCATGTGAGTACTCATACTGGAGAGAAGCCTTTTGTATGTCAGGAGTGTGGTAAGGCCTTTGGCAGACCCACAGTACTTACTATTCAGAGAAGAATTCACAGTGGAGAGAAACCTTATAAATGTAAGGTGTGTGGAAACACCTTTGCTCATTCCTCAGTCTTTAAAAACCATATAAGTAGTCATACTGGAGAGAAGACTTAGGTTTGTAAGGAATGTGGGAAGGCCTTCACGAAAAACTCAGGCCTGTTTAGGCATATGAAACTACATACACAGTACACAGTGGTGAAAATTCTTATGTGTGTACAGAATGGGAAGGCCTTTCTATTCCTCTCAAGCCTTAGGAAACATAGTAAATTTCATACTGGATAACTCCGTACCCTAATAATAATCCCCAAGTTCAGAACTAACCTCCTTCAAAAAATAAAGTTTTGCTTGGACAAGATTGATTGGGCTTTGTGAAAGTGCAGTCAAAAATGAACCCTGGTAGACGTGACAAGTTTTCGATGACTTCAGTACTATGATGGAAATGTTTTGCTGATGATTACACATGCCTTGGCATGGTAATGATTACTATTACCTATACTAGCATCCCAGCATTTGGATTTGATGTGTATGTTAACTTGTAAAAACTGGGTCTCAGTGATGGAATCCAAGTGGAAATTGATTAAATAGGAACTAAGTAAATGGGCACAAAAACTGCCCCTCCATCACAGCTGTCAGTGTCTCTCTTTTTTTTTTTTTTCGCTTTTTGGGTCACAGCCAGCAATGAACAGGGATTACTCCTGGCTCTGCAGTTAGGAATTACTCATGGCAGTGCTCAGGGAACCATATGAGATCTTGGGGATCAAACCTGGCTCTACTGCATGCAAGGTAAATGCCCTACCCGCTGTGCTATCACTCCAGACCAGTGTCTCATTTTTTGCTCGGACTCTGGCTTGACTCAGAGGCCCTGGTTTCTAATTTATTGTAGAGATCGACCAGGATTTTGCAATGGATCATCTGGAATGGAAAATCAGGCAAACCTCCATTTTTCAGGCCTTTCTCTGTTATGTTTTGTGGAGCCACACCTGCTCTGCTCAGGCTGTACTCTTTGTCTCTGAGCTCATCCATACCTGTGAGGGATGACACAGGTTTCCTTATGGGGATCTGGATTTGGAATCCAGATCAGTCTTGTGCAATCAAGTACCTACCTGCTGTATCAACCCTGCACTCCCTGTATTCAGATTTTTGCGGGTATGATGTTAGCCTTGCACACAGCTGACCCGGGTTTGATTTCTCTGTCCCTCTCGGAGAGTCCAGCAAGCTACTGAGAGTATCCCGCTCACATGTCAGAGCCTGGCATGCTCCCCATGGCACATTTGATATGCCAAAAGCAGTAACAACAAGTCTCTCAATGGAGACATTATTGGTGCCCGCTTGAGTAAATCGATGAACAACAGGAGGACAGTGCTACAGTGCTACATAAATACTTTGTCTATTTTGAAAGGTTTAACCATGTACATCTTTCCTAAATACTCTAGTTTTATTCTGTAATTGTGACATTCTAATCAACACATCAGTCATTTCTCATGAATTGCCATAGGTACTTTTCTCATACAATCTATTCTTCAAACTACGTGGACAATTAAATTTGCTCATCAAAATTTTTTTTTAATCCAAATGGTATTTTCTATTGATTTTCCTTGTCTGTTGAACTTCATGCCTACACATAAACAAGATGTGCTTTCAGCAGTTCATACTTCTGGTTTAAAAAGTCAGATGATATCACTTAGAATTTTCCAAATTATTTAGCTATTAAAAATGAAAAACAAAGTTATTCCACCATTTGTAGCAGCAAAAATTAGTTTTAAAGGCATTGTGGGCTGGAGCGATAGCACAGCGGTAGGGCGTTTGCCTTGCACACAGCCAACATGGCCGACCCGAGTTCGATTCCTCCGCCCCTCTCGGAGAGCCCGGCAAGCTACCGAGAGTATCTCGCCCGCACGGCAGAGCCTGGCAAGCTCCTCGTGACGTATTCGATATGCCAAACACAGTAACAACAAAGTCTCCAATGGAGACATTACTGGGCCCGCTCGAGCAAATCGATGATCAACGGGAGGGCCTTTATTTTACTTTTACTTTACTGTGTTCTTATGAAATTTGCTAGAGTTTGAAGACAAATATGGGCATGCTCTCACTTATACATAGAATATAAAACAGGAAAAGAATAGATTGTGGTCGGGTAGAAGATTTGGAGGAATTTGGTCAAAAGGTATAAACTTCCAGGTATAAGTACTCGGGATGTAATGTACAGCATGGCGACTACAGCTAATACTGCTGAATACCAGAGGTAAAATAGAGCTAGTAAGAGAATAAATTCTAAGAGTTTTCATCACAAAGAATTTTTTTTTTCTACAGAGGGCCAACTTACATGCTATCCCTGGCATCCCATATGTTCCACCGAGCTCTGCCAGGAGTGAACCCTGAGCGTAGAACCAGGAGTAAGCCCTGAACACTGCCAGGTGTAGCCCCAGAACAAAACAAAAAATACACGAGGTTTTCTGTTTCTTCTGTTTCTTTTTTTGTATCTATATGAGATCATGGGTAGCAAATATTTGGGCTTCACAATATACATAAACCTAATTATGCCATTCACCTTAAATTTACATGTAGATGTTATCTCAATTACTTTTCAGTAAAATTGGAAATACAGAGTCTGCCAAAAACAATAGCCAAAACAGCCAGTCTGTGCTCCAACTTTTTTTCTTCACACATGGCATTTCTCTGAGAAAGGAGTGACAGTGCCCATGGAAGAACACCAGGAGTTTGAGTAGCTGGCTCATGGCATTTATTTGCTGACACAGCATGTACCACTTGTCCATGCTGATGAGGTAATAGTGAACTTTTAGGTTAGCTGAGTCAGATCCTACTAATTCATACTATATAGTTTGTTATCCAAATCACCTGCTATCACAAGGTCCCAAGCTGGTAGCAAAGTAATACCCATCTCTAAAAAGATACAGATAATAACAAAACTAAGAAGCTACACAAACCATTTTTGTAAAATCTAAGTATCTTTCTGTGATTCCATTTAAAGCTGTTTGTCGACTTTGCCACAGGCATTTGTGTATCATTGGGTCAGCTGTACCATGATTTCTAAGTAGTACTGCCATTTGAAAATAGAAATCTTTTAAGTCATCTGGTTAATGCATTAAATTAGTGATGTGAATATGGAATATATTGACTTATAGCCAAATGCCCCAACAAGCATTATGACACAGGATTAGACAGAGGAAAGGGTATTTGCCACATCCTTTGGGGGTTCATTAAACCGTTAAACCCATTAAAACTTTGCAGAAGTAGCAGTACTCTATATTTTCAATAATTTTTCTTCCATCTCAAGCCTGCATATGTCTTAATGTATTGACACAACTTGCTCTCCATATCCTGTGAGCATGATGCTATGTATTGAAGATAAACTGATCAAGGCTTACAGAGAGTTGACTCAGCCCCAATTAATACGATGATAGAGAAGTAAGATGGGTGTTCTTTAGCTGTCAAGCAGGATTTAGTGTAGAATATGGTTTGGAGGTACTCCCAGGCCTCAATATCCCCTCTCTCTTCATTTTTCCAAAACTTCTAGAACAGCACTGTCACTCTCCCCTAAGTGACCTGGTGAGACTGCAACCCAATAGTCTTTCTTTGGGAACCCACAGAATTCAAACCTTGCTTTTGGTTTTGGCAGGCATTTTTGAAGACATTTATCACAATCATAAAAGTTCCCTGAACCTATTTCTTCAGCTAAAATATAACGATTTTAACTTGTCATCTCTTCTACCAGCTGCCCAATTTTGTTAGAAGCAGCCGCTTCTCCCTGGTGTCTTGAAATTCTTTGTGCCTCTCACACTATTCACTGGCAATGACAATTTGATCCCTTAAATCCTTTTTAATGGACATGTTTAAGGTTGCCACCGGGGGGGGGGGGGGGGGAAATATCTAGCTATGTGTTACAGCTGAAAATTTCCCTTTTCCAGACTCTAACTGAATATTTATTTTTTTAACCTCTTTTAGGGCAAATAACAATACCAGTTTCCCCAAGCCTTCAAAAAGCAATCTCTTAAGTGACTGGGTTCATAAAACAACAATAGAAAATTACTCTGGTCAACTTAAACAGAAAATATCTATTGGAAAGAATAGTGATATTTGAGAGAATGGAGGAAAATTTAAACTAAGTCAGAAATAGGAAACTTTCTGGGCCGGAGTGATAGTATAGTGGTAGGGCATTTGCCTTGCAAGCGAGCAGCCTGGGTTTGATCCCTGGCATCCCGTCTGGGCCCCCCATGAGTAATTCCTGAGTGTAGAGCCAGGAGAAACTCCTGTGCATCACTGGGTGTGACCCAAACAGAAAAAAAAAAGTAGAAATAGAAAGCTCTCACTCCCAGGAAGAATGTATCTGGAAATAGGACTATTAGAAGATAATTAATTGTAAATGGAGCCATGAGGGCAGAATCCTAATCTTATAGGATTGGTGGCAATGAGACCATGTGCATGAACCAGGGAAAGGCCACATAAGGACACAGTAAGGAGAGGAATCTAAAAGCTAAAGAACTCTCACCAGTAAGTGAATCATATTGGTGTTTGATTTTGGACTTCCTAGCTTCTAAAACTGAGAAAATTCATTTCTGTTGTTTAAGTCACTCAGATTATGTTATTTTGCTAGGAGAACTGAGATAGTAGCTCACATAGCAATATAATGCCACTGAATCAGTTCAGAAAACCTAAACTTCCTGGACTATCACTGGACACTCACCATTTACACTCAGGACTTAAACCATGCAGTCAATACAGCATTGAAATCTTCTGCCTCTCACTGCATCTTTGCAATGCTCCCTTCAAGATTTAAAGAGTGGTCTAAAAATTCTTTATACTATATGCACCTGTGCTAGCCATAAGGGGTCAGACATGGAAATAACTGCCATGGCTCAAGTGCCATTATGTTTAGGAAGACTGTGAATCTAGTAGAGTCTATTTTTGGTATACTCCCCTTCAAAAAGGTTTTTGGATGCTAGATAACTACAATTAGTTTTAAAAATACCCCTCTGGTGTAAGAAGAACAAAACAGAGGTAAAGATAAAACTCTGATGTGCCCACACACTCTTATCGATTATTGTGCTTAGAGTGTTGCTACAGAATTCATCTTTCATAAATCCAAACTGAAGAGAGAATGCACTACCTTTATTTTTGTCTGTAGTCATCTACAATACTATTGGCTGTTAGGGGAGGAATCGTGAAGATGTACAAAGGAAACAGCCTCTTACATCATGTCAGTTATGGTATGTGCAGTTAAAAATGGGTGGGAATGATTGTGGCGAAGGATAGAGAGGTGAAGTTCACACAATCCCGTGGCCTTAATGACAGAGAAGGAATAAAAATGACTCAGGCCTTGTTCCAGATTTGGACAGTGCACAGGAGGCTGACATCTGCGACTCACTGACATGGACTTCGTCCATCTGGGCACTGGCACCTAGTGCTGTAGCATGCAGCTGTGTTGACCTGGCATTGTGAGCAACTGCCCTCTTAGTGACTTGGTCTCTACTCAGATGTCATTCTTGCCATAACTTTAGTCAGTGTATGTGTGTGTGTGTGTGTATATATATATATATATATATATGTATATTTTAAAAACCTGAAATAACATTAAGAATAATCACATAACAGAAGTCTATAAAGACATAGTTAAAATGGCAAAAAATAAAGGTAAAGGGTTTTAACCAGTAGGAGAAAAATAATGTGCAACAGTCAAGATCAACTTCATGTAGCTATCCTATTTTCAACAGAAACCTTGCAGACCATAAGCGAACGGCATAATATAGTTTAATGTGATTACAGGAAAAAACAACCAAAAACTCTGTGCTTGACAATATTGTTGGACATAGGAATAAAAAAATTACTTTCCAGACTAGTGAAAGCTAAAAGGAGTCCATTGGCACTAAACTGACATTGTTAGAAAAAAGAAAGGAAATATTCTAAACTGAAGAAGATGCCTACTCGGATTGGAGTTGAGCATCCTCCACCCAGATCCTCCAAATTCCAGTAGGCGGGGTCACACCCACCACCAGGCCCCCTGGCGCCGTGTAATCCCATCAGCGGCCAAGACTCAGAGACTATAAAATCCAGCTCCCGGACGAGACCAGTGCAGTCTCCTGCCCCTGCGCCTGGCTGTTCCTCGCCGGGGTCCCTTGGAGGAGAGTGGGTTGAGTTTTCCTCCCCGCCCCGACCAGGGCTCCGGCAGCAGAAGACCTCCAGGACCAGCCACCACCATGCCGAGACCACTCTCCGCACACATGAAGGTACTGGCAGAGGGACAAAGCCACGCGGGTTCCGGGGCCGAGATCTCCAAGCCTACTCGGATTGGAGTTGAGCATCCTCCACCCAGATCCTCCAAATTCCAGTAGGCGGGGGTCACACCCACCACCTGGCCCCCTGGCGCCGTGTAATCCCATCAGCGGCCAAGACTCAGAGACTATAAAATCCAGCTCCCGGAACATCTTATCAGGACATCTTTTTATGACATCTTATTATCTCATTTCTACTTTGGACAAACTTGCAGGCTATCGAATGTAGCCTGCCCACAGGGCAGAGTCTGGCAAACTCCCCGTGGCGTACCAAATATGCCAAATACCAGTAACAATGATGGGTCTCATTCTCCTAAAGAGCCTTGAATATAATCTCAGGGCTAGGATGAAAGAGATGTTACTGGGGCCTGCTCGAGGCAATCAACGAATAACAGGATGATGAATGAAATGAAGAAGAGAATCACTAAATAAAAGCATTTTTTATTTAAAAGCATTTAAAATTATTATTTATTTAAAAACATTAGAAAGGTAAAAGACTCTCACTAGAAAAGTTTACAGTAAAATTTGTAATCACTCATAATAAATAGTATAGATTAAAATAAAATACAGTGATTCCTCAAGTCAAGGATATTATATAACATAAATATGTAAAATATAAAAATAGGAAGCAAAATACACAGTTTAAAATGCATTCTAATCGAAGGAGCTAAAAATATTACATAAAGACCAAGTTTAATAAAAGATGTTACAGTTATATTTCTGTCATACAGAATATAATTTAAAATAAAGATAGAAAAATGGGCATTATACAATTATGAAGTGTTCAATCTAGCAGGAAGGTAACGATTGTAAATAGATGTTTAGTTAGCACAGGAGTATCAACATATGTGCAACAATTATTATCAGAACTAAAGAGAGAAATTGACAGAGGCATATACTTGGAAACTTAACCCCACCTTTACATCAATAAACCAATATTCCAAAGAGAAAAATCAAAAGCTAACATTGGTCTTAAATCACATATTAAACAAGATAAACATATAGGTATATATAGACACAAACAAACACTGTCCTCCCATTGTTCATCGATTTGCTCGAGTGGGCCCAGTAACTCGAGGAGTCTCCATTTTATGACTCCTTGTTACTGTTTTTGGCATATTGAATATGTCACAGGGAGCTTGCCAGACTTTGCCGTGTGGGCAAGATACTCTCGGTAGCTTGCCGGGCTCTCCGAGAGGTGCGGAAGAATCAAACCGGGCTTGCCGGGCTCTCCGAGAGGGGCGGAGGAATCGAACCAGCTCAACCGGGCTGGCTGTGCGCAAGGCAAACACCCTACCACTGTGCTATCTCTCCAGACATATGTCACCTAAATGCAGTAGTATACATCCTTGTCTAGAGCACAATGAAAAAATTCAAAATCAGATAACAGATAACAGACATCAGACATCTCAATGAATTTCATATCAAATAATAAAGCATCTCTTCAGACCTCAAAGAAATTAGACATCAACTGTGATAAACCTGGAGTAAACCACACACATATATGAAGATTAAATATGTTATTGGTCACAGGAGAAAATTAAGACTCTAGAAAACATGAGTAAAAACACTGCATATCTGGCTATCTGGCATGCTATTTGGATTTTTTAATTAAAATTTTGTCTCTTGCAACAAAATCGACATTAGAGGGATTTTTAAAAGTAAAATAAATCAGAAGGTAAAAGACAAGTAATTATTTCTGTGACATATCCAAAATAAGGATACAAAATTGATGAACAGACCGGGCAAAAAGACAAACTAGGGAATACTGATCATATTAATCTTCCACCTGAGAAGAGGTGGAAATAAGGTGGGTGGTACATAAGTACATATATACAAAATTACTACATGCTAAAGTCTTTGGGATGAAAAGAAATGGGTACACAGAGGGAAGTTTATAGTATTTAAGGCTAATCTCAAGAAAGATATATTTCAAACACTGTAACCTTACATCTAAAAGAGCTAGAAAAAGAACAAATGAAACCCAAAGTCAGTGAAAGAGGGGAAATAATCAAATTTAAAGTAGAAATAAATGAAATACAATAAATAATGAAAAGTTCAATGAAATGAGTTAATTCCTTGGGAAAAAAATTGACAAACTTTTATCATTTAGATTAAAAAATACAAAGGAAAAAGAAAAAGGGTACAACAAATACTACTGAAATTACAAAGAGTCATTTGTATGCCATAAATTTAGAGAACATAGAAAAAACAGACAGACATTTCTCCCAATACTGAATCACAAAAACCCTACCAAAATATGAACATGGTAATCACAGGAAATCAATAATGCAAACCTGCCCTCACCCAATAAAGCGCAGGACTAGGTGATTTCTCTAGAGAATTCTATCATAGAGCCAAAGAAGAACTAACAACTAGTCTTCAAAATGCTGAAATAATTCTTCAAAATGCTGAAAAAGAAAGAACATCCCCTATCTCCTAGTGTGATGCCAGTATTATTCTGGTACCAACATCAAAGATAGGACATGAAAGGTAGAGTTCATTATCTCTGATAAACACAAATATTCGCAAAAATATTAGCAAACTGAACGCAACAAAAATACATTAAAATGATCAGACACCATGACCAAATGAAATTTATTCCAGGGATTCAAGGAGAGTTCAACATATGTTAACTCATCACTGTTATATACAACATAAGAATGAGGATAAAAAATAACAATCTCAAAAGCAGAAAAAAATGAAAAGATTCGGTATCCATTATTAAAAACAGTAACAATGGACTTAGGGAACAAAACGTAAGTAAACCTAATCCCATACGTGTGATGAAGTACATAATTAGAAACACATCTTTTCATCTTGTTCAATGAAAACTTTTCCTCTGAGATCAAGGACAAGACAAGGAATGAATAACTACTCTCACCACTATTTTTTTTATCATAAGTTATAAGTCATGGGTAAGAAAACTAAAAGTATCTAGTATCTAGATTGGAAAGGAAGAAGTAAAACATCTCTCTACTCAGGTGGCATGAGAGTGTAAGTAGGGATCTATAAAGACCAACAAAAACTATTCATGATTTCTAAGGCAATTCTGTTGACTCTCTATAAACAATGAACAGCAAAAAAGAAAAATGAAAAAAATCTCATTTACAGCAGTATCAAAAAACAATAAAATATCTAGGAATAAATTTAACCAGAGAACTGAATAAATTGTACACTCAAAAGTATGATACTTTTGTAAGAATGTGAAGAAAAGCAAAGAAATATATATACAACTATGCTTATTGGTAAAAAGAATCTATGTTAAAATGGACATTTTCATCTAAAACAATGTACATAGTACATGCAGCATTTATTAATATTCCTTTATTAAAGAATTTATTAAAGAATTTACAGAAATTAAACCAAAAAATTATGGAATTTGTTTGAAATCATAAGGATTTCAAATAGACAAAACAATTCTGAGAAAAAGAACAAAAATGGAAGTACCATGAGACCTGTGTTTAAATTGTCCTACAGCATCACTAATATATCAGAGTGGTGGGGGGGCAGGTGGTAGACAGCTTGGAGGGTTGAAGTACATGCCTTGTATGTCTCTCATTCAATAGGTTGCAGTTTCAATTTCCTAAATTCTTCCCAACACTGTACAGTAGCTTTTTACCTTGATATAGTTGCATTTGTTTATCTATCTATAATTTCTTTTGTTCTGAAACACCACAAGTATATTGCAGATGTTGATGAACTTATGACTTAAGTTTCTTTCTAACCTGCTTTATGGTTTTGAATCTTATATTAAGCTTTTTAAAAAAATATTGAATCACCATGAGATAGACCATCACTAAACTATTCATGATTGGGTTTTAGTCATACAATGTTCCAAAGCCCATCTTTCCACCAGTGTACATTTCCCACTACCGGTGACTCTAGTTTCCCTCCCATCACCCTCCAATCACTATCCCCCAACCTGCCTCTAGAGCAAGCACCTTTCTTCTCACTGAAGATCAGAGAGAGAATAAGAAAAGTTAAGAGAGCCTCAGAGAAAAATGGAACACCATGGATGGATCAGTGTACAATTAATGAGAACATTAGAAAGATAGTAAGAAAAAAATAGTAAGAAAAAAACGAACGTGAATAAAATCAAAGAAACAATACCTGAGAACTTCTGGAATTTAAACAAATATTCTATCTACAACCCTAAGAAGCTCAACAAATTCCAAGGAAGATTAATGCAAAGGTTCTAACAAAAGAGAATACATGTAGTAACATGTAATGCAAGAAAAAACCTGCCAGTAATATAGAGTTTTCCTCCAAAAACATGGCAGAATATCCTGCCCCACACCAGGCTATCTTCACTGAGGCCCCTCGGAGGGGACAGGTTGAGTCTCCCTCCCTGCCCCAGTCAGAGACCTGGCAGCCGAAAACCTCCAGAACCCAGCCACAGCCATGCTCATGGCCGCTCTGCACATGCTCAGACGAATCTCACACATGAAGGAACCAGCGGAGGAACCCAGGTATGCGGGACCTGGGGCTGAGATCTCCAAGCCTACTCAGATTAGGACTGGGCCCCCTCCATCCAGATCCCTCGTTTTCCAGTAGGTTGGCAGTCACATCCGCAAACTGCCCCCCGGGTGCCATGTAATCTCATCAACAGCTAAGATCCAGAGACTATAAAATAAAGCTCCCGGAAGAGAGCAATGCAGTTTCTTCCTCTCAGAGGTATCACAAGCCACCAAGAGTATCCCGCCCACATGGCAGAGCCTGGCAAGTTACCCGTGATATATTGATATGCCAAAAACAGTAACAATAATGGGTCCCATTCCCCTAACTCTGACTGAAAGAGCTCCCAGTATGCCATTGGGCTATGCTAGCATGCAACAGGGACTAATGGAGATGTTACTGGTCCTCTCAAGCAAATCCATAAACAACGGGATGACAAGTAATACAGGTGATGTAGTAACACGCTGAAGGCACCAGGGGAAAAACAAACTTGATTTACCAGGAAGTCCAAAAAGTTTTACAACAGCCTTTTCACTATAAACAATGGTGATGATAAGAATAGGGTAACATAGGATAATTACTGAATGAAAAAAAAAACTGCCAGTAATGTCTACCTTGTAGAGTTATCCTTCCAAAATGATGATATAGACATTCCTGATAAACAACCTCTGAGAGAATCTATTGTGCAGACTTACTTTCTAAGAAATAATAAAGGGAGTTCTTTGGCTTGGAAGCAGGTGACCTTAAACAGTAATTCATACCAACAAGGTGGGGGGGGGGGGAGAAAGAATGCAAAAATTATGAAACTATAGAAGACAATATGAATCCCCTTTTTTTGTTGTATTTAATTTAAACAGCAAAACAAACAAACACTGTCCTCCCATTGTTCATCGGTTTGCTCGAGTGGGCCCAGTAACATCACCATTGTGAGACTTCTTGTTACTGTGTTTGGCATATTGAATACTCTCGGTAGCTTGCCAGGCTTTCAGAGAGGGGTGGAGGAATCGAATCCGGCTTGGCTGGGCTGGTTGCATGCAAGGCAAACGCCCTACTGCTGTGCTATTTTAACAGCACTGTCACTGTCACTGTCCTCCTGTTGTTCATCGATTTGCTCGAGCGGGCCCAGTAATGTCTCCAACGTCAGACTTTTTGTTACTGTGTTTGGCATATCGAATACATCACGGGTAGCTTTCCAGACTTTGCCGTGAGGGTGAGATACTCTCGGTAGCATGCCAGGCTTTCTGAGAGGGGCAGAGGGATCGAACTCAGGTCGGTCATGTTCACTGCGTGCAAGGCAACTATCCTACCAACTGTGCTATCGCTCCAGCCCATTTTAACAGCAATTATATAAAATTCTCTGTATTTAATTACATTACTGGAACCTATATAAAATGTCATGTTTTCCAGCACATGAAGAAAGTTGAATAGAAAATATGCATTTGGCCTAAAGCAATGACTCCAAATCATAATTTATGTCCATGGAAATGACTGAAAGACAAATTTGCAAGCTGTTTTCCTCTCAATTTCTTTAAAATATAGATGTTTTAAAATAATACATTGTTGGTTTTAGAACATGTATTTATACTGAACATATTCAATGTAAAGGGGGTAAAAGACATTTAAAAAAAGAATTTACGTAGGTGTACTTTCTATAGTTCACTAAAACTGAATCTGAGTTCAATAAGACATATATGATAAACCTTCAAGCAACCATGTAATAACTTCAAAACAGTGAAAGTATGGGGCTGGAGTGACAGTACAATGGGTACAGCATTTGGCTTGCGCACAGCTAACCAAGTTTTAATCGCCAGCATCCCATGGTCCCCCCAAGCACAGCCAGGAGTAATTCCTGAGTGCAGAGCCAGGAGCAACCCCTGAGTATTGTGGGGTGTAACCCAAAAATCAAAAAACAAGTCAAAAAGTATATAGATACTGGGTAGTTTGATAGGGGTTGTGATAACAACAAAATCAAGTTAATTTAACCAAAAGAGATAAAGCAGTGCCCTCCAAAGAAATACTCATGACTAGAATACATTGACATATTCGATATGCCAAAAACAGTAACAAGTCTCACAATGGAGACATTACTGGTGCCCGCTTGAACAAATTGATGAACAACGGGAGGACAGTCCTACAGTGTTATAGAATACATTTTCCATGAGAGGAGGGTAGTATAGTTTGTGTAGAAAAAATATTAGTGAAAGTTGTGAAAAATTTTTAAGAAAATCTGAAGGTGGCAGAATATATGACACGTGAAGGAGACCAAGAGTCAAGAATCCGTAGTGGCTATTTTTTTTAAAAAATCCATGTAAGGTAAAAGCTCAAACTAATTTTAATAGTCAGCTATCTGGATTGTTGTATTGAGAAGGATTCTGAGGAGTCCACCTCATCTCAATTCTTTAAATGCTTTCCATGGGCATGAAATGGAAAGCAGGCATGACCTTTGCAGCAAACATTTGTTTGACACATTGATACCTGCCATGTACCATCCACCCATGGCTCACACTTTAATGTGTTTAATTAGAACAAATTGTGGAATTGAAATCAATGCATTAAGACAATTCTGAGGACAGTTAAAATAGGGAAAACGAGATTCAGAGTGTAGGAGGGTTGGGAGGGGGGTTTATTGGGGTTCTTCGTGGTGAAAAATAAGTATTGGTAAAGGGAAATGTGTTTGATATTTGCATAACTGAGACTTAAAACTGAAAGCTTTGTAACTTTTCCCACAGTGATTCAATAAATAAATAAATTTTTAAAAAATGCAAAGTGTAATTTATATCTTAAGTAGATTTTTATTGTGGAATAGCTCTTAATGTGGAACCCAAAACACTGATTTAAAAATCCCTCTAATCATAATATAACTTTCTAATAAACTTGTGATAAAATTTTTAAATTAAAACAAGCTATATTGTGGGACTATTAAGAACAAACATCTCAGGGAACATGAATTCCACATGCAATTTATTTGATAGTAATAAGTAGATGCATCCTCACTTGTGACAAAGCAGATGAGATAGTTGTAATAAGTAGCCAAGACTATAGAAATATCAGCAGAACTCCATTTGGTCTCCAGACATTTTTTTTTAAAGGCAAGAGCTTTTATTTATTTATTTTTATTGAATAGCTGTGTGGGCTGGAGTGATAGCACATGGTAGGGCATTTGTCTTGTGTGCAGCCGGCCCGGCTGAGCTGGGTTCGATTCCTCCACACCTCTTGAAGAGCTTGGCAAGCTACCAAGAGTATCTTGCCCGCGTGGCAATGCCTGGCAAGCTACCCGTGACGTATTCAATATGCCAAACACAGTAACAACAAGTCTCACAATGGAGATTTTACTGGGCCTGCTCAAGCAAACCAATGAACAAAAGGAGGACAGTGCTACAGAATTTCCAATACCCATCTTTTCACCAGTGTACATTTCCTTTCACCAGTGTCCCTAGTTTTCCTCCCCCAGCCAGCCTGTCTCTATGACAAGCACTTTTCTTTTTTCTGTTTCTGTCTTGGTCTGTCTTTCCTTTTGGGCATTATGGTTTGTAATAAGGACACTGAGAGGTTATCATGTCTGTTTCCTTACCTCCTTTTAGCACACAGTTCTTACCCAGAGTGATCATCTCCAGCTATCATTTTCATAGTGGTTCCTTCTCTGTCCCAACTGCCTTCTACCCCAGTCTGAGGCAGACTTCCAAACATGGACCAATCCTCCTGAAGGCAAGTGGTTTAATTTGAGATAAATAGTTGAAGGCATTAACATGTCAATTATAATCTTCATGGAGGGAAAGTAGAATGAAAAAAGAGTCTTTACATTCTTCTCATAATAGAGGTAGAATTGTATAAAAAGGTTGGTAGACAATAATCATTGGCCATATTTTATTAGTGAATATAATGAATTTTTTTCTTACATGCTGATGTTGGTGCATACTACTGGTGGCTCACACTTGAATGTGGCTTATCACAAATTGTAACACTGGGGTCTATGTGTAATGCATGGGAAATATGGTTTCTTTATACACTGTTATCCCTAGCCCAGTTACAGATAGTGACACCAATAAGAATATTTGCTCTGTCCCATGAAAGTAGTCTTAGGGTTCAGAATTTAGAGGGAAAGATACAGAGTTGATTTGCTTTCGAAGTTACTACTACCAATCTATTCCTTATCAGTAGTTATGATCATAGATTGATGTCTACAAAAATTCTTGATATTTTTCCTCAGTTAGTTCAGAGCTTGGAAAAGGTTATAGAATTAACTTGCTCTTGAAACTTCAACCAGTTGTACAAGCCTCCTATGAAGTGAGGTCCATCAGCTGAATGTATCTGCTGCCCACATCTGCTACTTCCTTGAGTATCAAGATGAACACCTGCAGAAACTCTGAACATTCTGTGATTCTGGAAGCCCTGGAAGGAATGCCTGGGTGGGCCAGTGGTGTAACCATTAAGTTCCAAGAGTTCTGCTGAGAATAAATTCAGAGAATTAGAATAAAAAATTAAGAGGGAAAATTTCATCCTTGCTACTCTTACAGAGACAACACACTTCGGAAACAAGACTTTCCCCCTCCCTCTCTATTTTGGTAATACTTGACTTGGCATATTTGGGTAAGAAAATGAAAGGTTTGCCTACATAGTTGAAATCTCTCGTCACATTATATCATCTGAAGCCTATTTGTACGTTGGGATGGCTTTATTTGGTTTTGGTTAGACATTAAAGTGTTCTGTGGTCTTCTCTTTTTTCAAGGCCTTCTGACTTTTGGAAAATTGAGTGATTTCATCCCTGTCCAGGTTTCCTTGTGAAATCTTGTATTTTTACTCAAATTACTTGATCAATTAGTTATGTCAGCTGCCTAAAATGTGCCTTTTTATTAATAGCACCTTTTATCAACTCATTGGAATTAGACATTGCAACCATAGTCTGAGTCTGGTAACATCTTGCAGTGATTTATAAATATTACTCTTTTTAAAAGTACCACAATTGCTCATTCGTGAACTTTTTTGGATATGTCCTTGTATGAGAAACTGCACTTGTATTATTAGTTCTGACAAACTGGATTAGTTCTTGGCTATTGTTAAGTGGTTCTATCTGCCCCCAAATCTACTGAGAGACACAGTATTTTTAATGAATTTAATTAAAACTGCATGCGGTACATAATGTTGCCTCCAGCCAGTCTGTCATTCTTTTTGACTCAATGGAGTTTCTGTTAATGTGTAATGATGTTTTCTATGAGAGAGTTGGAAAAAGCTTCATAGTAGCCCCAAGGTAATTTCTGTGAAATGACATGGTGATGACATTAAAATTTAAAAAAAAAAACTACTTAAGTGAGTCATGTTTACACTAACTAATGTATGCATGAATGTGTTAAAAATGTTTGTTGAAGCTGTGAGAGACATGGATAGTATTTCAACACCAGCAATATATTGGCAGTGAAGAATTTTTTAAAAAAAAAATAAAATCTGGCAACACTTTACATTAACTATACATATTAGTTTTTGAAATATTTTTTTTAAATGTAGCCCCCTGTGGCATTTCCTCTTAAAATTTAACTGACTAATTTTAGCAAATCTCCTTTGACAACAAGTATATATCTATAAAGGTTTAAAGAATTAGATATAGCATCATTTTAAAAAAATTTTGCAAGATATCAAGGATAGACTTAATATCTTAGAAGTAAGCATCTGCTATATTTTCTTATCTGTTTTTAAAGAATGAATTATCTGATAAAGCTGGACAGTAAAGCCTATTGATTGAAAAGATTCAGATTTTAATTCTGAAAATTGCTCTTTGATGACAGTGATTAAAGAACAAGAGGAAAGTAAAGCTCATCTTGACCCATTTCTCCCCTATTTAGCCTTTTCAAACCATAAAGCACCACCAAGAAATGAAATCTTTCACAAAATTTCTTTTATGCACATAAAATGTCTACTAATTTTGTAGAATCCAGCAGGGCTGTAGTTAGGAGGCCTTGTAGGATTTCAGAGGAAGTAGTTTGATGGAAGGACTATGGCTTTAAGCAGATAAGCAGCAAAATAGGGAAGACTTTATTGGACATGGAAGACAGGTAAGAGAGATGAGCTCAAGACAGAGGAATCCAGTGAGCAGTAAAGGGAACAGTTAGCCTTCCTTGAGTTAAAAAAAAAAGAATAAAGGAAGAGCATGGGAAATAGGGAGTGATATCTTAAGGGAGTCGGTGAAATGGATAAAAGAATGGATAAGAGGTTAAGAAGTCATTTTAGGTTAAAAGAGCTACAGGCTTCATGTGCAAATGTGTTCTCTGTTTTTTGAATCTCAGTTTCTTCATTTAGCTCACAGCATTGTAGTAAAGATCAAATGTAATTCATGTTTTTTAAAAAATAAACGAGTGCAAACATTCATGTAAAAAAGTACATTACTTATTGTTATTAGCATACTTTTAAGCTTAAAAACTACAATTTACAAATATTCTACTGGAAGTCCTTCTTTAAAGATATCTTAAATACATAAAAATAATCCAAGTGTTTATTTAAAATCACCAAATACCCTCTCACTTCTAAATCCCACATATTTTTACATATCTGAATTGGCTATTAGAATATTTTTATGATATACATCTGGTCTTAATAGCTTCTTAAAATAAAATTTTATAAATGTCATTAAGTGTAAAGAATGACATTAAAAACTTTTATTCCTAGCTCTTCTTTTTGTTTCCTAATCAAGAGATAAACATTTCTATGAAGGAAAAGTGAGCTAACAAAAGCTGTGGTAGGAATCCTGCTTTGAGATCTAACTGGGACAATCTGGATGGGTCCTGAGGACACTGTGCTAAGTAGGCTGCTTGATATTGTTGTATGTGGAGTCAAGAGTGGGAAAATTGGGGAGATTTTGGTTAAAGAATACAAATTTATAGGTAGTAGGGGATATATTCTGTAGACCTGATGTACAGCATATTGACTACAACCGTAATTACAGTCAGAAAAATAGAATGATAACTATTCTTTGAAGGTAATAGAATTATGGTGGTAATTTTATAACATATAAATGTATTAAATTAACACATAGGTACCTCAAACTTCTGCATTGTTATTCCAATGATATCTCCATAAAGTTTTCAAAAGAAGTAGCACTGTAGCACTGTCCTCCCACTGTTCATCGATTTGCCTGAGCAGGTACCAGTAACGTCTCACAACAAATTGTGAGACTTGTTGTTACTGTTTTTGGCATATTGAATACGTCATGGGTAGCTTGCCAGGCTTTGCTGTGGGGGCGAGATACTCTTGGTAGCTTGCCAGACTCTCTGAGAGGGGCAGAGGAATCAAGCCCAGGTCAGCCTCATGTAAGGCAAATGCCCTATCCGCTGTGCTATCAAAAGAAGTCTTTTTAAAATAAAATATGAGTGCCACCAATATGCAGCCATCCATCACTGAGCTCCTAATATATGCCATTCACACATTGTCTTTGTAATACTCATTTCCATGTCAAATTGCATTATCCAACTTTTCTAAAGGAAGTAAGATTGAGAGAACTTAACTTGCTAACAAATGGCCACGTCAGCATTCACACTCTGCCCTTCCACACTTGAAACTTCTTCGCATGATAGCACTACTCTGTTTCAAACCAGATGGTCTCTTTCTATTAGAGCAAGTGTTTTCAAAGCATTTTCATGGACATTAGTGAATTGACCAACTATGACACTTAATTGACTATATAATCCTTTGCCTAAGATGCAAAATGGGAAGCGGAATAAGGTTGAGGAAATTCCAGATAATTGAGATACAACAGTTGAAAAGATACCTTCATTTCATTTGAAGAACATATGGAAAAGAGCAGGAATAAGCACAGAGAGCAAGTTGAAGGTGTGCCCTTTATGAGTGATGGCATTCAGTTCGCATGGTAACTAGACATGGAAATGGGTTGATGTCCCATTTCTGTTTATTCAGTTTGTATTCAATGCATACAACAGTTTTCATACAAAGTAATGTGTGTGTGTCTGTGTGGGTTGGGGGAGGTGTGTGAGGGTGGTAAAGAACAGCTCTAATCATGTTCCCACCCTAAAATGTTGCTGTAACTTCTGACCAAGGGTAAAATGTCATGTGAGCCATAGAAGACTCCCTTATATAAATCTTTGGAGAAAACAGTTACTGTCTTTGGACTATCCTGTAACACTAAGTTCTTATTGAGGAACTCCCTGTGTGCTCCCTGACACTGTATTTAAAATGGTATCTGAGTGGCTGGAGTGATAGTACAGTGAGTAGGGCGTTTGCCTTGCACAAGGCCAACCCGGTTCAATTCCCAGCATCCCATAGGGTCCCCCAAACACTGCCAGGAGTAATTCCTGAGTGCAAAGCCGGGAGTAACCCCTGTGAATTGCTGTGTGTGATCCAGAAAAACAAAAACAAAACTAAAATAAAATAAAATAAAATGGCATCTGGGCCTGAGTGTGATCTTTTCAGGGAGGTTCCGTAGTTTTAATCCTTCTCCAAAGGACACTAGATCTATGAATAATCAAGCTTAAGAGCTACTTTCCTACAGAAGAAATATCTATAACTATACAAGCGGTGAGGACAGTGTTTATTGTCATTTTTCCTTAGAAAATCCTCCATTTAAGTTGAATACCTTCATAAAATATCATTAAAGATAATCAAAACATAGCATATATCATTTGAATTCAATATTTAGATTAAAGGTGTTGCCATTATTTGTGTGGATTTCAGCTTAATGAAAAAGCAGAGTGTCTTTGAATAACTTACAAAAGAATTATGCTCATGAGCATTTGTTGTGTTTATGTGTGTGTCTGTGGTGGGAAGGGGTTAGGAGCTAGATGTTTTGTGTATTTTACAGAAATGTAATTTTTCCTCAAGCAAAAATAAAAATTTCCAAGGTATGGTTGTCCGCAAAAGGAAAAAAGTTCATTATGGGTCACCTCTGAGATTTTTAGGTTTCATTATTTGCTGCTGAAATACTTAATATTAAAACAACAACAATCAAAACATGAATTAGTAGCTGCTAAAACTTATTTTTCTATTTCTCTGCCTAGAATAGCCAGAATGGCATCTGTCTTCTCAATCAAACTTATTTGTAATTCTAGAACTTAAGAGGAAAAAACTGGAAAGACTTCCACTTAAATCCGCAGTTTTTGGTAATTCTGAAGTAATGTGATGTGAGGAATTTTGATCAGTGTACAGTTCAGCATTGAGATCTTCTTGCAAGGTTTACACATGCTTGTGAGAAGTGACTAGAAGGAGCTGAAAATATTGGAAATTGGCTGAATAAATTGAAATAGAACTCAGGAGATAGCAAGTAGTAGACTTTGTAGAAATTAATAAGCTAAAGATATAGGCCAGCAATCTTTATATTCACATATGGTATATATGTACTTCAAAATAACAATGAAGAATAAATCACCTGACATATTGATATCCCTTCCCATTTAAAAAAAGTTAGCATTGAAACTTATAGTTTACAAAATGTAAGATTTAGGACGTGGTCATTCACATTTTTAAAATGGCTCTTTACTTTAGAAAAAGATTATACACCACAGTATCCCTTTTAAAGTACCTCTCATAGTACATTGAATTTGCCATTTTTACTAATTCTAATGGTTCTCAAACTTTAGTATGCATATGAATCACCTGGAGGATATATTAAAATACATCATGCTCAGTCTTTACCCATTTAAGAATTTCTGATTTAGAAAACTTGAGTCGTGACCCCAAAATGTGCATTTCTAACAAGTACTCTAGCTAAGCTGATGTACTATGAACCACAGTTTGAGAATTGCTCATCTATTAAAAATTCACCGAAGCTTAGCTTTAAGTAGCAAATCAATGAACAGAAGGCTTACCTACAAAGACCTTTTGTTTGTTTGTTTGTTTGTTTTGCTTTTTGGGTCACACCTGGTGATGCACAGGGGTTACTCCTGGCTCTGCACTCAGTAATTACTCCTGGCTGTAGCTCAGGGGACCATATGGGATGCTGGGAATCAAACCCGGGTTGGCTGCTTGCAAGGCAAATGCCCTACCCACTGTGCGATCACTCCAGCCTGCAAAGACTTTTTTTTAGTAAGAATTACAAGATTATGTCATTTCCCAAAATTCATATTGAGATCTTACCCCAACTATTTCAGAATGTGACAGTATTAGAAGACTGTACTAGACTGTCTTCAAAGAGGTAATTAGAATGAGGAAATTAGTTTGACCTATTCAAAATTTTTCAAAGTTTTTGGGTCACACCCAGTGATGTTCAGGGATTAACTCTGGGCTCTGCACTCAGGAATTACTCCTAGAAGTACTCAGGGAATGACATGGGGTGCCGAGAATTGAACCCAGGCCAGGCCTGCACCTTATCCTGGTATACTATCTCTTCAGCTCTTGACATGCTACAAACTTACTGGTGTACTTACAAGAGGAAATTTAAGGATGGGCACACAAAGAGAACAATGTGAATTATAGAAGGCCATTCATCAGTCAAGAAAGGCCTCAGATGAATCCAACTGTGCCAACACCTTGACCAAGGATTTGTAACCTCCAGATCTGAGGGGAGAGTCATTTATGTTTAATGGTTTAGCCACCACAAAAAATTTATGTTTTAAAATAACGACAACAACAAACACCACCAAGAAGTATTTATTTATTTGTTTGTTTTGTTTTGTTTTGCTTTTGGGGTCACACCCAGAGATGCTCAGGGGTTCCTGACTTTGCACTCAGGAATCACTCCTGGCGGTGCTCAGGGGACCATATGGGATGCTAGGAATCGAACATGGGTCGGCCGCATGCAAGGCAAACGCCTACCCGCTGTGCTATTGCTCCAGCCCCGGGAAGTATTTATTTTTAAAAAATTATTTACTATTTTGATTTTAGTCTAAGCTTTAAAAAATTAGCAATAAGAGAAGTAAATAGAAATGCATCTTCGAAATTCTTTTGTACTTTGGCACAACGGAGTTTGACAACTAAACATAAAATAGTGTTAGAACTCTTTTATATAGCAGGCCAATTTCCAAAGTAATATATGTTTCTTCTTCCTAAAAGGCTGTGATATCAACATGTTTAAATAGGCAAGAAAAAATTTTCTATTATATAAAACCACTTTGAGAAATAAATATATACGTATAAACTTTTAAATTCTTGTTCAGTGACCCAAGTGATAGTAAAACAAGTAAGGTACTTTCCTTGCATCTACAATCCCTAGCACCCCATGTGGTCCCCAGGGCTCCTCCATGAGTGATTCCTGAGACACATACAGGAGTAAGCCCTGAGAACCATCAAATGTATATAAACTCTGAGCACCATTCCTAAACTTAACAATAAAAGAATGCCTGATTCCTATGTTTCTTAATCTTTCCCCTAGGTTTTTATAAGAATAGAAAGGACAGATGAGAAGAATACGTAATCTCTGTAGCAGATATCGATGACTCTATATAAAATTACCCTTTATGTGTTTGAGTATTTAACTATATAGTCCTTTTTAGAGCCTAAAATTGACAAATGTGAGAGATCACTCCCAGTAACTATCTAAAAGTTCAGTATAATGTACTTTAGGTTTTATAGTCTCATAAATTACTTAGTTGAGCACATGAACCTTTCTCTCCTTTTTCCCCAGAGTTTTCCACATTTCTGGAACTCCATGAATATCAACTACCAATCATGCAGATGTAGGTGTTAAAGACTGCTGATGGTGCAAAACATAGAGATCTAGGAAATACCAAAGAATAGCACAGCCAGACTCAATGGATTTGCTTCTTTGAGCTGCCAAAGTTAGCAATGTCAAGAAAATATAGTTAATATAGACAGATGTCAAACAAAGCCAAGTGGCAAGAACAGGAAAAAGAAATATTAAATGAAACAGCAGTGTGCTGACTGGGTTGGGACTTGGAGAATTCAGTTTGGAAACTCTTGAATTCCAAGAGAATTCAAGTCTGCCCAGTCAAGGATTGCAATAAAGATTTTGATGTAAAATGAAAATTTTTGTGGTCCAAAACTATATAGAATGTCTGATGGAGCCTTGGATTTTGCCCTCTGCTTCTTCAAATGAAGGAATTTAATTTGATGACTATTTAATATGTTGGTACCAAAACTATCATATGCATTTTTAGTGACCTGCCTCTCCGTTCATCCAAACCCAAAATTCTTGGTGATCAGAAATTATTTGCACTGTAAGTATAAACAGTAAAATTATGAGACTTACTCTCAATCCAGATAACCATACTTCTTCTAAGATTGCTCTAGATAATAACAGTATGACAGGCCTGTATTTTATCAATTTTCACCTGGGGTATTCCTAATAAAAATAGGAATGCTTGACCCTGAAGAATAACCCCAAGTTCAGGTCAGCTAGAGAGGGAAACCAAAATAAGCATCTTCTCCATTCTTCTGCTAGGAAAGTTATTCAAGAGAAACCCCAAAATAAGTACTAGTCTTCAGGATTTATGAAATCTTGGCTGGTAAGCTAATTGCAGCAGAAGCTGAGAAACAATAGCTTGCTACCAGAGGGAGATACTTTCTCTGGTAACTGTAGCCACAGGCCATAGGAGATTTATATGGGACTAGAATAGAAGGCTATCTGCAAAGACTTGTGCAGTGAAGAACCAAAGCCCTACATTAGTATCAAAATTAATTTCAAAAGAAGAGTCTTCATAGGAAAAAGAATTGAGACTGAGGGGATCAGAAACATCCGTGGGTGGAAAATATACAAGTCAAAAAAGTAAACTGGAGATTATTTAGATCAATGTTAATACTAAGTATAAGGTAAAGGTAAGGTAAAGGCCCTCCCGTTGATCGTCGATTTGCTCGAGCGGGCCCAGTAACGTCTCCATTGGAGACTTTGTTGTTACTGTGTCTGGCATATCGAATACTCTCAGTAGCTTGCCAGGCTCTCCGAGAGGGGCGGAGGAATCGAACTCGGGTCGGCCATGTTGACCGCTTGTAAGGCGAACGCCCTACCCGCTGTGCTATCGCTCCAGCCCTTAATACTAAGTAATACTAAGTATGATATATCTAAATTAGAAATACAGATTTGTTAGTTGTGTACAAAGTACCTTAAACCCATTGTTTCATTAAATTCAGCAACCTTAGGAGTTAAATATTATTATTAACCCCACTTTCAGATGAGGCTGTTAACAACAAGCATAGAAACTGGCCTAAAGTGACATAGTATCTAAGCACTTGGTATTGTGTTCCTGTGCAGTTTGGTTTAAATCAGAATCCGGCTCTCTCCATTAAATCAGTAACCACTAAATAACTGATTTCTACTAATTATGTTGCCAAAAGCAAACATAATAAAAGCCAAAAGAAACTGGAATGTAAATCATTTATTATTTCATGGTGGCGTGAGAACTCCAAGTGGCTATAACCATCCTTTGCTCTCTAGAAGCCTTTCTCATCATTTCTGTTTAGGTTTGTATCAAGCTATGGATCTTAATTTTAAATCCCTAAGTCCCAACATGTGTCCTGTGTTACTCAGTATGAATAGCTTTACCAGGTTGATAAAACTTACTGAGACTAGTGATACTGGTTTGCAAATTGAATTTTGAAATTCTATGATCTCAAACTTATAAGACACACATGAAAAGTGTGCCCGTAGTTTATCAGTGGGTCGAGTTTGTCTCCCAATATGTTGACCGGGATTCCGTCCATTAAATGGAGAAATATGCTAAGGTCCATGGAATTTTAACAAAAAGAGAAGCCTTTAATTGGGTGAGGAAAAGTAGAATTTGAGTTACAACCCCTTCCATGGGCCGTTTATGAGCACCAGGTCATTAACATCTATCCCAGGTTTCTAAGCCGGAAGCAGGAAAGGCAACAAACCAGAGAAAGTTCTGAGGTTCTTTGAACTTTATAGAAAGGCACTTTGTAAATCTTCAGAAAATGAATTTGTTATAATTTATCTAGAGTGACTGAGTTAAACTTTTTTGAAGGTAGGGTCTGCTCAATATATTTCCATGTAGAAAGTTAGCTCTCTCCCTCCCCCCATTCTCAGCATCGCCCATTCAGCCTGTGTGGACTTGTTCTCTGTTTGCCATGAATTTGTCTCAGCATTCTTGTCTTTTGGACCAACATTAAATGTCTTAAGAAACACAATGTAAAGGGGACAGACTTCTTGAACAGGAAGCCTAAATGTCAGTAGAGATAAATCTGGCCCTTTGTCATGAAACAGAAAGAGCAGCCCGTCCACGAGTGACACTAGGGCAGTGGTGGAGGTTTCCAGGCGCTCTGGTGGTGGTGGAAGATCATCATTTTGTTCACCACAAGTTTGACTATAAACACTATTGTAATCCTGTTACCTCAACTACAATTTTAAAACAGCAAAAACATTCGACATGATTTTTAATTGGCCAGGAATCGTCAAGAATAAGTTGGCAAGAGACAGAATGATCTGCTTTCTGTGCAAAGGAGTTTATTTTTGTGTGTTCTTTTTCTTTTTTGTTTTGTTTCCTTTTTTAAACATTCCAAACCCTTAGAGGGTTTTTTTTTAATAATAATATGCTTCCAGTAACATGTCATTTTCTTTACCCTTGTAGAGAGATAACATGCAATTAGGGAGTGATGTCAGCCTATAACATTTTGGTGTAAAATTTTGGTCACACCAAAATACCGGCTCCTTAACAAAGCTGGCAGACACATCTTTTGGCAGCAGCTGCTCGCCATGTGATTTAAAACTTCCTGTCACTATAATTGATGTGTTTTTATTCTTTCCATTTCCTGAAGCCTGATCAGAATTAAAATTGCTGTTGGAATTTCCTGTCAAAGCAACTCATTTATTTGCTGAGCTCTGCACTTTGATTGGACATTGCCTTCAGCAACAGTGAGGTGGAGGTTGCTGGGAATTATTCTCTATGAAGGTTTGATGGCTATGCACACAACATCTGCAAATATACACAGATTGTCCATCATGTGGTAAACTTGTTCTAATGAAAACACCACATGCAAAATGTTAATGATTTGAATATCAAACTCGACCACCTGCTGGGGACTTGAGTTTTGTGTTAATTTAGGAAGTCCCACAGAGTTTTCAGCTGATTATCTCACTGTTGAATTTGGATTCATGTTCTAAGACTCCACTGTATATCTGATCCGCCTCTCATTTTAGACAATATGAATGAATATTTTAATGTTTTTCAGTCCACTTCCTCATTCTTTCTGTGACTTATAAGCTATTTTCCTATAACATCTTGGCGTGATTGAGTTTGAAGGTAAGTTGGTCTGAACTCACACATGTTATTTCACTGACTTTTCGACAAAGACTGCTGCAGAATTCACCGAGTAACATGGTAGCCAGTAGAATTATGTACATTCTACTTTGTTTTATATATGAAAAAAATTCCATAAAAATTACCCCCTTTCTTTGCAAATAAAAGTAATCACTGGCCTTTCTTCAATCCAGAGATTATACGGAAGGAATTATTACTTCTAGATTGCAAGTTTGTTTTTAATGATTTTTTAGGTTGAGACAGGTAAAACTTCTGAATTTTCAACAACAACAAAAAATGATTAAATTACTTGTCATGAATATAAGGACAAAGCTTATACTTCTCCCGGGGATTAGGACCCACATATTTCTTGCAAATGGAACTCTCATATTAAAAAAAAATAACACTACAAACTTTCTGTTTTAAAAACACAACAAAAGCGTCAAGGATATGAATTAGTGATAGAGCACATGCCTAATGTAAGGCCTTACATGTGTGAAATCCTGGATTTGACCCCTGACACACAAAAGTGTACAACAAAAACCATTTTTAAAAAAGACTTTTATAGAAACAATCTTTTTTTTTATTTTTATGTCTCAGAAGTTAAAGGTAGGCATTTTCATTTGAAATTCTTCAAGCACTTTAAAAAATATTTTATCATCTGTTTGGTTTTGCAAGCACACCAACTGGTGCTCAGGGGTCATTTTTGAAGGATTTGTGAGACTATATGTGGTGTCAGGGATCAAACCTGAGTTGCTTGCATGCAAGGCAAATGCAAAGCCTGCTGTACTATTACTCTGACCTCCAACTATTTTATCTCTAAGAATGTAAACTATATGAGCCTGAATTTTTGTTATTCTTGGCCCTATGGTCTAATATAGTACCTTATAAATAAAGAGAACTGAGCTTTGTTAAATAAACAGACTTTTATAGACTGCTAAAATTTCAATGGATTGGGGACAGTCATTGGACTTAGAGGCAAGAACAGCCATCTTTCTCTGAATAAGATCCCAATCTAGCTTAAACATTAGCGTCACCAAAATCACCAAGGTATCTTTAAAATAAATAAATAAAACATGGTTATTTATACTTTGTAATAATCTGAAAAATGCAGATGAACACAGAAGTAAGTAGGAAGAGCAAAAGTGTTCCACACACATACATTGTGGGATGAAACCATCAACCAGTTGAAAAAAAATCACAGTTAAGGATAACTCTCCATGCAGACATTACTTCTTCTATTCTAATCTCAAGCATGCAAGGACAGTCAGAGCCAAGGTGAAGGATGTAGCTTGAATCACACCACTAGATTGTTTTCCTCTTATCTTGGAGCAAGTTTTAACTATTCTACAATTATCCACAGATGTTTCCAACTCTCCTTATTGCTATTCTGTCTTTTGCTCTCATCTTTTCCAAGCTCTTTTCCCAGTTTCTGACTTTAGAGCAGGCAGTAAGAAACTTGAGCTGCTTACCTGTATTATGCATGCAAGGATATATTTATTTTATGCAAATATATTTTTTCATGCAAATATATCTGGAGAAGCTCTAAAGTCTGTAGAAATATTTATTTTGCTTTCTATGACCAGTGTGGAGAATTTATCCGTAGAGGAAGTCTGAAGCTACATAGAGTGGGCGACTCATACTACTATGTTCCAGCAGTGCTTCATAGCCTATGTTCAGCATACCACTGCAAAGAAATCCTAGTTTGTTTTTTTCTTATTTCCCTTCCCTTCCCTTCTAATTCTTGTTTCCTTCTTATGACATTCTGCTGCTCTTTGCCACAAACCATTGCAAAGCAACCCATACAAGAATTTTGCCTCCTTCTTGGCTAGGGTAGAAGGCTGTTTTGAAACCACAAAGCCACATCTCCAGGGAACAGTAGCTTTATTAATATAATAATCACCATCATCATGGACTAGTTATAATACACACATTGCTTTAGAAAGCAAACTAAGGACAACCTGGGGTTTGCTGGAGAAGTTGCGCTTGAGGTTAGATGTGTACAGTTAAATTTGGAGTCAGGCTGAGGTCATTGCTAAGGAGATTCAGAATTGGAAATCTGTGTGGAAAATGGTTGCCCCATGGAAGCTATCCACTCACCATGAAAACTCATTTTGAATGATATCAGAGCAAAAAAATACAAGGGTTTGAGCCCCAAACAGACTTAAAGTCTTGGTTTATCTGGAAAGAAGGCTTTATGGTATTTAATCTTTATCTGCATTATTTATATATAAAAAACTGACAGGAATTTTCATTGTAAAGAAAACCTAGAGAATGAGTTCTGTGTAGATTGTTAAAAAATATCAGTTTATTCTTTATTTTGGGTCCCTTCAAAAGGCTATTTAATAAAATATTACTCCATTTTAAATGAGTATTTAAAAGAAAGTATTAAGTATTGAAAGGATATTTAATTTCCTCTTTGATTATTGCTTGCTGGCCATGTAGAAGAAGGAGGAAAAAGTGTGACAAGCCCCATCTTCTTTAAAGCCACCATGTCAGCCTGGATGCAAATGATTAGTGACAGAGGAGCCAAACTGAGTGTACTGGAGCCTCCGGGAAAGTCAGACTGCTGACATGGCAGTAACTTAGCTTTCAGCAGATTTTAGGCCTCGATAACTATCCCTTTCGGCTTAAATGATGCTCTGCAGTAATTGACCAGTGCCCACTTGGGTTGGAGCAGGGTGCTTTTGGAACCTGTTCAGACCAACTCTAACCGCCTGTGAATGCTGGGCCAAGATCAGACTAGTTTTCTGGATCTTGAGGTATCATACAGGCTGAAGTCAAAGAGAAAAAATTCTCTGCGTGTTTAGTAGAATGTATCATTGCATCTGCTGGCTTCATTTACCAGATTCAATAACTAATATAATAGGAATTTTTAAAAAGCACTAGTGTAAGAAAGCAGAATCAGCGTGTGCATCAAGCACCACTTTAGTATTTTATAAATTCAAGAGTTAATTTTATTTAGAGTTTGTGATATGCCAAAAACAGTAACAAGTTTCACAATGGAGATGTTACTGGTGCCTGCTCGAGCAAATTGATGAACAATGGGAAGACAGTGCTACAGTGCTCCCCACACCCCTCCCCTTCCCAGTTTCTCTTGAACTGTCTTCAATATGTATCCCCTTAACCCGTGACATATTCGGTATGCCAAACACAATAGCAACAAGTCTCACAATGGAGACGTTACTGGGCCCGCTTGAGCAAATCAATGAACAATGGGATGACAGTGCTACAGTGCTACAGCCCCTTAATGGAGCCAAAATTATCAGCTTTATAGATTTTTATAATAATTACAGATCTGAAAGTGCAGTCACTGTCCCCTTGTAAAGATATGATTGGACTTAATTTGTCAAGTTTACCTTTCCAAGAGATGGGGATTGCCATCTCATAGCTGTGGGAGAATAGTTTTCTGTTCAGATTTATAGAATTGGCTATATTAATATATCTAAAGATTGAGGAAATTGCTGTCTCCTAGAACAGAGGAAGACTCACTTGTGTTTTAGGTTTTGTTTATTAGCCTATTAAAGGGAAAAGTTGAGGATATAAAAGTTAATATATCTTTTCATTCTTAATTATGCCAATTTAATTAAATATTCCCTGTATGCAAAATGTTGCCTTTTACCTGGTGGGAAGTATTTTAGCATGATGTATGTATAATAATGAATACTTAACATTTCAAATATAATAATAAATGAGGCTTTAAGGTGAGAAAAAAAACTTGGTGAAATTCAGGTGACTGTTTTCTATCTTGCCCCTCACATAACTGTTTAGAATGAGCCCAGAAGATAACTTTATGCTGACTTATTTATTGTTCTCTAACAATGTTTTTCTGTCATTGAGAAGAACCAAAGTGCTTAGCATGAAAAATAGAAAAATAGAAGTATTAAAGTAAAATATGTCTGCCTAGGGATCCTTTTAGTTCCACTCAAACAACTCCTTTCTTAGGGAATGCCAGTATGTTTATATATATTTAAATGCCCCATTTGCTACACTGGTTTAAGCTTCTTGTTAGCATCACATCTTATTAACATGATGTTCTACAGCACATGTCAGCTTAAAAAGATGAAACATGTGTTAAAGAATTTATGCAGTGTCCTTAGTTTCTTTCATTAAGAGCACTAAGAATAATAGATGCATACTATAAATTTGGTGTGTTAAGCAATATGTTATAGCTATATTTGACAGACATCTTTTTTATATTCATGTTATATATTGGGGAAACTATCATATTTTAAGAAATATGTCAGTTTAAAAGGTAATATTTATACCGTGCCTCCATGAAAGGGAAACACTCATCTAAAAACTTGTATGTTTTAAATCCACTTGTCTCCTCCTCCTCCTCCTGAAATATTCCAAGCCCTTTCTCCCCAATGTTGGGAGTTTAGCCTTTCTTAAAGCCTTTCTTTTTTCAGACCATTAGGATCACATAAGAAAAAACCTAGCTGTGTCCCCCTCCCCCCTCCCCCCTCCCATTTATTCAAACAATCAGCCATCATATTTCAGTTGATTTAATTTTAATTATCACTGACTGTTGCTGGCAGACCTAGAGCCCCTCACTGAAGTCAGTAGCATTATGAAACTGCAAATGAGCTTGGGATGTCCTAGCAATGCAGTCTGATCTGTAATGCACACTACTCAAAAACTTCACATCCACACCCGTATCTTGCTGGCAGGTATTGCTTACTATTGTTAAGCCCCTCTGAGAAAAGTGAAAATTGAAGCATGACACAATTTGACACAGTTAATGTTTTGGTAGGCAGTAGTAATTATAGGAAAGAACTTAGCTGCCTTCTTTTCTTTTCTTTTCTTTTCTTTTCTTTTCTTTTCTTTGCACTTTTTTTTAGTAAAGACCAAGCTCCACCTCTCCAAAGTACTTTGACATGTTTCATCCAGTTGCTTCAAATGCATTGTGGTACTAAGCTCATTAGAAGTATGGCACCTGTATTTTCTTAGACACTTTTCTTTTGCCAGGGATCAGGGTCAGATATCACAAATTCAAGTCAGGCCCTTTACCATTGAATCACATTCCCAGTTCCTTATAAAATACTTTATTTGGGAGGCACACACAGCTGTGATCCATACTAGGGAAAAAGGCAGTACCAAGTGGTCCTACATGTAAGGCACGTGCTCCAACTCTCAATGTCATCTCCCCTGGCATGAAGCATTTCTATCTACTTGCATGGCAATGCTAGGTATACCTGCTTTCAGTTGAGAGGTAATAATTGGGCCGCAAACCGGAACCCTGATGTAATAAAAGATGAAGGAGAAGATAGAGAGCTTTGATAAAGGTAGAACACTTTTATCTTGTGGAGCACACAGGATGGTATACAAGAGGGGATCCTTTGAGTTTGAAGTGTTTTAGCCCATGGAAAACTGCCTTTCATGTGAATATTCTGTCGGAAGTGAAATGCTGTAATATTTCATTGCCATCACAATTTATGTTTTATTGAATGCTTTCATATTTTAGAGCTTACTCAGTACTTTATATCTTTTAATTTTATTCGTACAACAAGCTTTGGAAGTCTGATCATTTCTCTTTGATAGATAATAAACCTAGGGCTTAGAGAGGTTGCATGATTTTTCCAAGAACATAAGCAATAACTGAGAGAGGTAGACTTTATATGATAGAGGCAGAATTTGTTTTTTTTTAATTTTTATTGGTGAAACACCATGAGGTACAGTTGTAGACTTACAAATTTTGTGCATGGGTTTCGGTTATACAATGATCAAGTACCCATCCCTCCACCAGTGCCCATTACCCACCTCCAATGCTCCCACTATCCCTCCCAACCCCCCCACCATCCCACTCCACCCCTGTGGCATATTCCCTTTTGTTCTCTCTCTCCTTTTGGGTGCTGTGGTTTGCAAAAGAGGCAATCGTGTTTGGTCTATAGTCTATTTTCAGCATGTATGTCTCATCCTGGGAGGATCCTCCCAATACCCTTTACTTGGTGCTCCCCTCTCTATCTGAGCTGTAGAAGCAGAATTTGAATCCTTATTTATTGGTCCTCAAAGAATGGGAATATAAATAACTGGAAAACTGCCATTAGTTGAATGTACTGGGGGACACCATGATTTATGGCAGAAAGAAAATCCCAGAGACAAAGATAGCTGAAGAGCCACAGCACTGTCTGTCCTGAGAATGTATTGACTTGGTAACATTGTGGCTACAATGAAATTTTTAAATATGTCTTTGCTTGCTGTATTGGAGGTATAAGTAATATTAAGCTGAAAACTGGGCTTGCTTGATACTTTAGAAATTCTAAGGAAATTTCAAGGTATAACACTTAAGCCTGGCATCATATATGGTACAGGGTCATTGACATTACAGAATCCATAGTACATCACATTCAGAGTTCTGTTAAGAAGGACATGGTCGAGAGTCAAACCTCAGACACTTAATCCTTTCATTAACTTTATCAACAATGTATGGGGAAATGGAGGGAGCATGATTTTAAAGAAACTGCTGGATGAATTGCTTGTTAAATGATAGAAGTCATTTTTCAAGAACACAGAATATTGAGCTAAAAATGATTGTTTGTCTCTGAGAATTTTCTAAGAATAAATATATCTGGCCTTGAGAAATTGGTCCTATTATTTATAACAAACGTGGCAAGGTACATAGTCTCTTAACAGTAGGAGCAGAGGGGCATTTTTTAAATTCACATTTGATTTAATCCAACTAGACATAGATTCAGGAATACACATTTTGCATATAGAAGAATGGGATGTGATCTTGAGTCCTTAGGAAATCCTTTTCTTAATATTCTAACCCTTAAGAAGAGTTTTTTCCAATATAATATATATAATCAAAAGTATTTTACTCCTTTGAACTACCTCTTTAATATTTCCTTCCTAATCCATTCTATTTTTTCATAAATTTCTTCAATACTGTCATGTCAACATCCTATTTAATAACCTTTTGAAACTAAAAAACCTGTTCCCTAAAATTAAATTCTGTGTCATTTAAAATGTGGATTTTCCATTTATACATTTCAGTGTTCATTTCTACAATATCTAACATCTTTTTAAAGATGTCGTTACCTATGAAGGGACTCTGTTTTCTTTTTGTGTAATTTCAACTGGAGTAGAAAAACAATGACCAAGAATTAGAAGCTAAAACAGCAGAAGATAAGGTACAAGTTGACTTGGAAAGCAGATTAGCATGAGTAGTTGGAAAAGGTCATGTTTGTAGATACAGGGCAGACTTTTGTCCATGGGGTAGGAGACAGGATGGAATCGGTCAGTACCTTGGATAGCTCCTAAAAGTCCAAATCTAAGTATTGAACAGGTTTTCTGCTTTGTAGACTTATTTAGCTGCTGGCTCATACTCTCTGGTTCCTTACTCTTAAAGGTTAGTTTTACCACCCACCCTGAGCTTATTGACAATGGATTCGGAGGTTAATCAAAGAGTAATTCAACATTGACTATTGTGTTCTGATTTGTGACTCACAGATAATGAAATTCTTGATCATGCTAACAGATTCAAATTCCACTTAATTGCCCAAATTATTCTCTGGGGGCCTTCAGTCATATACTGAGCTCCCGGTAATAATCCTGTATGCCACTGTGCGCCAAAATCTTTATTGTTCATATATTACATTTTTTTATCTTGCCAACCTTGGGAGCAGGTTAAAATTTGCCCATCCTTCATGGTTAACAACCAGGCTTATTTTTGCTTTCACTTCTCCACTGATCAGTAAAAAATTTCCCTTTTCAACTAAGTCACTTTGTAACCTCTATATCCCATTTCTACATTCTAATCTGTCTGTATTTAGGTTCTCGAATTTGCTTGTATATTTCTTGGGGACACACTTCTTCTAACAGGCCTTCCCTATAAGGATGAATTTCAGGTTATGTGAACTACTTTGCAGTGGAAGTAAAAATAATTTTGAGTTTTCTGGAAGACATCTTCAGTCCTGTGAATTGAAGTTTCTATTATATTTTAATAATGCACCTTTTAAAAATACTACGTTTGAGTTTCAATTATTTCAAGAAACTGTCCCTTTGATGTGGTGTAACAAATTCAGCATAATCTGGTATGAGCCAGAGAGACTTGGGTTTCCATTCTTTTGTCAACACTTATACCTGTGACCTGTGACCTAAAAGTTACTTAGTATCTTTCCTTATGTATCTTTCCCAAGTTTCCATAATTCTAAGTGAGGAAACTGCATATGATGATCATGAAAACTAGATCAGCTATGAAAGGTCCTGAATACTAACACTGCACAACTCAATTCTTATTAATACCTCTCCCTGTTTCAAACTGCACCTCTTTTAAAGATCACTTCCCTCCCTGGTTTTAAAGCACTATCATCAGAGCTTTTCTACCAGGTGTTCACAATGGACCTCTGGTGGTGGTGAAGGATTTGCCTCTGCTTATTCCTACAATGAACTTTTTCTATTAAGAGAACACTGATAATTAGAGTTGCTATATTCACTTTTAAAAACAGCCTTTTAACCTTTATACTTATATTTGGGGAGAGAGGCAGTATAACATTTGTCTTTGTAGAAGCCAATACGTAGTAAATTTCCTATTTATAAAAACCCATCCATAAAGAATCTTGAAAGAGCACTTTGCACTAGATCCCTAAGAAAATAAGACATGAGTGTCAGCATCCTCAAGATATATAGTCTTCTTCTGAGTTTTCAATAAACTCGTAAGAAGCTGTTCTCAGAGACAACTAAAGTGGTGGGGGGAGGGGAGGAGCCTTATTATAACAAACCTGAATATTTATGAAAGAAAACCAAAGTATTTTAGCTGGGCTTCCATCCCTTTAAACAATACCAGCCACAGAGATGTGGTTTCATAGTCATTTAAAATACAGTTTACAGAGGAATTAAGCTAAATCACTTAAGCTCTCCAAGCAGCTGCATTTTCCCAGCTTCCTTACAGAGATCTACTTGCAGAACATCTCCTTTGAAATCTGCAGCCCCTTCAGAGACAGGGCTGTTGATCTCTGAGCTACTTGCTTTTTCATGTCTCATCCTTCTCAGGTAATGCACAAACAGTGGGAAATATTTGGATATAAGCACATATTCCTGTCTTGTGTTTTATAGGGCATTATTCTCATGAGTTTAAGTGAGTATCTGAAAGTGAGTTAAGGTCATGTAATGAATGCTTTCATAAGCCATCATATAATTCGAGAATGACTCCATGCATTTTGAAGAAAAATGTCAACGCTTCTGTCTTCCAGGAGAATAGGCTGGCACTCAAAGACGCCCATGGTTTGCATGCCTAACCTTCCCTTACTTCCCACACATGAGCCCTTGGCTCCAGCTAGTCTAATCTCTTCACTCTTCGCTAAAGTCAACACAACACATTCCTGTCCTGCTGTCTCTGTGCTCACTGTTCCTTGCATTTCATACTATTCCCTTTACAGTTTAATTATTTCAACCCTTCCCATTCCATTGCAGAACACAAGATCCAGCTCCACTGCACAAATATTTCCTAGCCCTCTGCAGTTCAAGTTAATATCTTCTTTTTGACAATGACTACTAGTTAGATTGGTTCTCTTTCTGACTTTTTAACTAGAAGTAGTTTAGTTGTGGGACAATATTTTATTCAGTTTTTTGGTCCCCATTAACATTCAGTAAATATTCTCACAAATATTTTGTTGTTGTTTTTTATAGTTTTGTTGGGTCTGGGTTAGGAGCAGTGCAAGAAGTTCAACCCAGGACCTCACACATGCAGGTCTCTGCTTCTGAGCTATTTCCCTGCCACTCAGTAAATATTGTTTCACAGAAATATAAATTAGAAAATAGAAAGGATTAGGGAAATTCACCTCATCTATTTTGCTATGCCTTTAAATAGCTAATATTTCAAAATCACTGATAGGCTCTATGAGATAATTAATATTTCAGGAAAATAATGAGGTCTTTTGTGTCAGAAAAATTTTTAAATGACCAAAAGTGATATTACCTCAGCCAGTTGATAATAACTTTTAAAGAAAGTAATCCTTTTGAAATAATTATCAACTGACTTGAGTTTACTGCCTAAACAACCTCAACTTGATGTCTTTAAATCTTGCCTAATTTGTAAGACCAGTATTCACATCTCTTTTGACCCAAGTAAAGAGACATCCATAGTTTCTGTAGTTTCAGACACAGCCCAAGAACCTAGAAATCTTAAATGACCTTCCCAGGGGTCTTGTTCGAAATAGCTTGCTGGGCATTTTACAGGGTAATCCCCATAGTGCATTACTAGAAAGCTAGCATTCTGCATTATCAAGAGTCAGTAGTAGTAAATGTACCTTGTTAAATGTTATCTCGACCTCTAATGGAACAAAAGACTAATTCTAAGACAAGAAATATGCTGCAAGACCGGGAGGAGGGGCGGAGAAAAGGTCTATGAGACTACATGACCTTGGGCAGACAAAAGATCTAGGCACAGGAAGGGATACTGGGAATATTGATGGTGGAGAATGGGCACTGGTGGAGGGATGGGTGTTCGATCATTGTATGACTGAAATGTGAGCACGAAAGTTTGTAAGTCTGTTAACTGTACCTCACGGTAATTTAGTAAAAAACGAAATTTAAAAAATCTATATATCTATATATCTTTGCAGCAGCCTGGAGGGAGTCCAATACTTAGGCCATGTTCCCAACCTACTTTGGATTTCTGACACTATATGGTTCCCTCAGCATCAGAGTACAGCCCCAAACGCCCATGGTAGTGGCTGGGTGTGGTGGCCCTGAGATCCCCTGCATGACACCATTGGCCCTTTCCACTGAAACAAGAGTTTGATTGTCTTCTACTTTGTATTAATTTGAATCACAACACAGCTTAAGTATTAAATGGAGGAATAGAAATGCCCTCCCTTTGTAATCTGATACTTATAAACCATAACAGTCCATCTGAGAAAAAATAAAGAGCTAGGCACAGCTCTTCAGTTTCTGGACTGTGATTGCTACTAGAGGGAACGGGAAGGATAAGAAGGATACCAGAGAGGGTAGAAAAACTGTACATGACAGGGAAGGAATGGCAGGACCAGAGTTCATGGGGAGGAAAGGGGGAGATCAGTGAGTAACCAACAAAGTGAATCCAGCTGAATACACTGGAGGAACTTGGTCAAGGAGGGTGAGTGAAGCAACAACTGGATAATTTTTGAGCTCTAGTAGAATGAGGATATTTTCTAACTACTTCTTGGCTGTGAGAACCTTATTATTATAGTATATAACAAACACAGGTTTTTGCCCATGCATTTAACACATGGATACAAAGCCTCTTCCACATGTTTGCCTTGTACTGGAGATGAAGGCGGAGAATGGACAGCACTGATGGGCTCCTTACTCTTCCCAAAGGCAGAGAAAGTGGCATTGTGAGCAGGAAGGATGTAGAAAGACCAGAAACAGGCAGATGGAAGAGAGAAGCTGGACAGACTCTTGTAAAATATAACTCAGCCCATTCCTTTGCTTGAAACCCCTCTGTAGCTTCCAGTTGCCATTGAATTGAAACATTCAATGCTGTGTCCTTGCTCTCCATTCTTGATTTCCTCTCTCACTGTTATCTATCATTACTGACTTTTCTGTTTCTTCTTAACAACATGTCTTTTCCTGACTCACACCATTTCTCAGCTTCACCCCAAGCTTTGAGGCCTGGTGGTTTTCTTTCCACTCAGTTTTCAGGCAACATCCTGCAGATCATCTCAGTTGAACATTGCAACTGCTCCCAACTCCAGGGCACCCAAACACCCTAGTGACTTGGGTCCGATCACCCTGTTTTTTTTAATAATATGTTTTTGTGGGAGTCACACCCGGCAATGCACAGGGGTTACTTCTGGCTCATGCACTCAGGAATTACTCCCAGCAGTGCTCAAGGGACCATATGGGATGCTGGGAATCGAACCCGGGTTGGCTGTGTGCAAGCACGCACCCTACCTGCTGTACTATCGCTCCAGCACCTTTTAAAATAATATTTATTATCATCTATAAGTTATCAAACAATTCCCTTTGTCAGCTGCATGAACACTGGGAGCATGTCTGGCAGGACCAATGTGCATGCACAGTATCTGCCATCCAGCAGTTTCTCAATAAATAGAAATCACATAGCAATAAACATTTGTCCACACTGACAGCTCTTCTCTTTTAGTGACATATTGTGATTACCCCCAAACAGAATCCTGCCACTTTTTTTTACGTGCCACTCCTATTGGTCCTTGGGCAGAAGAGGTTTCTCCACCAATCTGAAAGTGCCCCAACGTTTAATTCCCCCTTTCAAGGTAGAACCAAGATATGGGGTAGGGCTGAAGCTTTCTCATGTGCCCACAGATAAAAATGCTTGAATCTAGTGCAGGACTTTTCAAAGTCCCTGATTCTCTGAATTACTATATTCATTATACACAAAGCTTATATTTGGATGTAACCTTGTTACATCCCTCATCTTCTGTCATATTAGTCATTGTGTTAGTGGAATCTGAAAACCTCACACGTAATTCCAGCAATTCTACTTCATACCCAGCCAAAGTTATACCGCATTCAGGTCTTTTTCTCTGCAGTTACACTCCTGGGCTCCCTACGCATATCATTTGTCTCTGTGCCAAGAAGAGCACAAGGCACTGTCTGTGAGATAAGCTCAGATACAATTTTCTACTCCTTCCTGGCTTCTGGAATCCGGACCTCTTTTGCAGACTCCAAAGCCCTAACCATTCTGTTTTATACTCAGTCATATCCTGGCTTCCACACACGTACCAGACACTAAATAGCCAGACTTTACAATTTCCCCAGCCCTTTTCCACCAACAAACACATTAGCTTAGAACACCACCCTTTTGCTGCCTCACCTCTTTGGGGATCAGGAACCCAAGGTGCAGGAAGTACTAGACTCCTTCCTATTGGTGGCAGGGAATAATCCACTCTTGGGTCTTCTCAGGCTTCCAGAAGTTACCACAGTTCTTCCATCCTCAGAGCCAAGACCAACCATTCTCATAGCTCTTCACTCGGACACTGTATCTTCCACATTTATTATTTTTTTATATTTTATTTTATAAAGTTGTTTGCAATAATTACATTCAGCATTCCAACACAAGGCTCACCACCATTACACCTCCCATCACCATATTTTGCAAATGTCTGTCCTGACCAATATCTATCCTGCCTGCACCAATGTCTATCCTGTTTGGCACAGAAGGTGTGTTTGTATATTAACAGATTAAGAATAGAAACGTTCTGGGCAGAAGGAAACCTGGTGTTACTTACTACATTGCCATGACAAATAAAGTACAGTAATTTTTTGAAGTTGTAGCATTAAATGAAATTAGTTGCTAAATATTAGAGACACTTCTCTGACAAAGTTTGGAGGTGTCTTTGTGTAAGGAGTACTTTCAAAGTGACACGCAGGTCAGGAGACTTTCAGTTGCATGGTTAATCCTGTGTCCAGGATTAACCCTAAGACTTAGCTGGTATGTCTTCCAAGTCTTGTTCTTATAGCTTCCAGGAAGGGTTTTTTGTGGAAATAAAGACTTTCTTCCTTTGACCCATAAAAAAGGATAACTCTTTCACCTTGCATTTTTGTTTCAACCTGTGAAACTAATGTGTGTGTGTGTGTGTGTGTGTGTGTGTGTGTTGCTTGTTGCTTCCAGAGTTAAAACCTAAGTATATATATTACTTCATGAATGTGCCTGAATCAATATATGCTTTCTAAATTAAATCTTCTCAATCATGAGACCATCTGTTCCCAGTTCTCAACCAGAGCTGATATTTAGGACTTCAGTATCCAGGTGCCTTGTATTTACACACTCGGTTGCCTGGAAACCTTGGTTCTATACCTATGCATGTCTGATCTACATAAAGTGGACATTTTGGGTCAAAGTGATAAACTTTAAACTGGCGTCTGGAGCACGGATTAAAATTTAGGGAGCTTTGAGGAAAGGCCAGGCCTCCTAGCGCTAGCACAGATAAGTGGACCTGGGTATGTGGAGCAGTGTGTTCTCATAAAAGAACAGCGAGTGATCAGTTGTATTGGCTTTGGATGTTATGACAAGACATTCAGAAGGTTATAGGGACCAACATTATATGTGTTGACATGTACGAGTTAGAGACTAGCTTCTATGCCTGTTTCTATTGCTTATTGATTACATAAACTTAGAAAAACACCCAGATTTCCCTCCTGTTAAACAGAGGAATAATTAGCCTTGGGGGTTTTTGTTTGTTTGTTTGTTTTCAATTTTTTTTGGTTTTTGGGTCTTACCTAGTTGTACTCAGGGATCCCTCCTGGTGGGGCTTGATTCTGAATTGGCTAAGAGAAAGGCAAGAGTCTTACCAGCTGTACATTCTCTCCAGTCACAGCAAATCTTGTTTTGAGAAGGAAAAGAGATAATGCATGTAACTCAACATTGTACATATATTAAGCCATCGCCATGAAGACAATGCCTCATCATCCTCATCTCTGTGTTGTGACTTTGTCCTCTAGACAGTGGTGAATATGAACATTTTGTAATGATTTAAAATAGGAAATGAGAAGGGCCCTCAGGATGAAAGTTATGCTTTGGGGCCGTGATGCTTTCAGGGACTTAGCTTGTAAGAGTTCAGGCCAGGAAATCTCATCCAAGTGCTGCTGTGAATAGAAATCAGCCAACTGCTAAAATCATAATAACCTGGCACAGTACAACAATTGGATGGTTCTGTAGTTGTCAAATATTATGGAAGGGAGTCTTGAAGTCAGGAGAGGTGAAACTTAAAAAGTTAGCATTTTCAAGAGAAATCAGAAGGTGAGTGGAGCATTTCAGCATGAAAATAACAACCAGAAGTGGAGTTGGGCCAACAAAGAATCTCCACAGAGTACACAAGACCCTGCTATGTAGACATAGATGTTTTCTTGAGATGACCAGAATGATCAACTGGAGAAAAGAAGGAAGAAACAAGGCCCAGAATCTGGCATACTAGAAATGGGCTCAGAGGCCCAAGTTATACTTGAGAAATGGTTGAATCTGTAGGGAAAGGAGAAGGGTGGTGGGAAGGAACAACAACCGAAAAAAAACCCCACTCTGGAAAAGTAGTTCCCAATATGAGCAGATCTGAGACTCACCAGGAAGTCCTTTAAAGGTTTGAGATATGAGAATTTGCAACTGTAAATAGTAACTTCTCGGGTGGTGCTTTGTCTACTGACTCAGGGCCTCCTGTTGAGATTCACTGCCCTAAAGGGAGCTATATCACCATTCAGAGAAATTAGGTGGAAAATTAGAGCAAATATTTCAGGTTGCCCCCAGCAGTTACAAGCTGTGTGTAATGAAATTCAGAGCTCCTGGGGCCTGGAGTGATAGTACAGCAGGCAAGGTGCTTAGATACTCAGCACTCCATATGGTCCCCAGAGCACTTCCAGGAGTGACCCCTGAGCACAGAACCAAGTGTAAGTTCTGAGAACCTGGATGTAGCTCAGAAACAAAGAGACAACAACAAATAAAATGTCCACAGGTTCCAAAGGATACCCTTCACCTTTAGGACAAATTCCTCAGTATCCAAATGTTAAAGTTCAGGATCCCAACTGAGTCTAAGGTTTCTTGTTTCACAATGACCATTGAAAATGCTGAGGCCGAGGACTGGAGGAGAGGCAGTGGTTGAGGGAAGCTGCTTAGTTTGTTCTGTACTTACTGCTGGAGGACACATCAGTGCAATGACAGTGAATATCTCCTACTCAGGCTGGACAGACTAACCGTGGGCCAGCAATAGAGATGACCTGATGTAATTAACACAAGCTTTGAATCCAGGATGCCCAAATCCAATCTCCAGCACTCCAAAACAGGCATGACCCCCTGGGCACTGCCAGTAGCAAACCGTGACCCAGAAGTAGTAGCCTGCAAGCACTGCCAGGGTGGTCCCCAGAAAACAAAATTTAAGATTAAAAAGTTACAAACAGTAAGTCCTTTCTTGACATCAGTGGGTTCATGCTTGGATGTTTCATTGACTTGACTTATAGTGAAATGACAGATAATGAGACCAGTTTTGCCACAGGCTAGTTGATATAAACAAGAGTAAGTTCCTATGGCATATTTCTGGATATAAAAATACCACATACTTGTAAATAAAGACCCCAGACACTTAGAATATTAAACAATAATCTGCATTTACTCATTTATTTTCCAACCTGCTTTTTCCAGTTCCAGGTCACTGGTGTTTAGAGACTATCCAGGCAACTCCAGGCACAGGCAGGAACCAACCCTGGCCAGAACAGCCTTCCATCAGAGACCACAATCACACCCACACCCACATGCCCTCACACAGGGCTCTTTAGACACGCCAGTTAACCTAATGCGCACATCTGTGGCAGGAAACCGAGGAGTCCAGAGAAAACCCACACAGATAGGGGAAGAACATGCCAACTCCGCAGAGATAGTGACTCTGCTGGGGAAGGTTTGGTTTTTCTTTCCTCATTAACATTACAGGTATATGGAACTAAAGAACATCATTCAAGGACCTGCTATAATGAATACTGAGACTAATTCTGTTCAGGTTGTGTAAAGATGCGTCTCCCATGAAGGACTTCCGTGAAGCTGAGAAGAAAATGCCAGAACCAGGCACGGGATGTCTTTGGACCCAGGCGAGGCAGCATGCCAGACAGCTGGGGAGGCAGGAACAGGAGCCGTCTGTGTCCGGGGGTGGACCTTCCATGGAGCCCCAGCCCTGATCAGGGGTTAAACATCTCATAGTTTTTGTCCTTCCTCTGCCTCTGGATCAATTTCTAAACAGTGGGAGGATTGTCTTCAGGGCAGGAGATCTGTGGGAGCACAGACTAAATTGGACTTCCTGTGTATTAGTATTGTGGCAATGGTTGGTTTCATGCATCCTCAGAAATAGCTAGTCTCCCTCTCCCCTCCACCCCCCATGAGAACCAACTTTAGCAAGTGACTTAAAAAAATCTTAAGACATGTTCTTTCCCTGTTGGCAAAGATAATCTATTTATATTTCTGAGTAGGTCATTTCCTTTGCTTTGTTTGCATAGGAGACCAGTAATTCCTGTCATGATTTTCATCTCTATTTAATAGCCAGAACTAAGGGATAGGGTGATAGTATGGAATGTATGGAAGGAAAGGGCATTTGCCTTGCATGCGGCCGACTAGGTTTGATACCCAGCATCCCATCTGCTCCCCTGAGCACCACCAGGAGTGATTCCTGAGTGCAGAACCAGGAGTTACTTCTGAGCATCACCAGGTAAATGGCCCTCAAGCAAAACAAAAGCCTGTGGCTAGAGAGTTGGTACTGGAGGTTAACAGTATGCATGTGACTGCCCCAGTTTGCTCCCAGAACTGTGTATGTTCACTCGAGCACCTCCAGAAGCCAAGAGCCAGGAGTAAACCCCAAGCACATCCAGGTGCTGCCCTGCCCCCCAAAAGAATAACAAAACAAAAATAAAAGCAAATGTTCCTATAGTTATATCTTCAAATTCATACATGATATTTATTACTTGAAAGTTCTCTTGAAATAAAGTTAAAGCTTGACCCTTATTTCATAAATTGACTTTTGCTGCTCAGAAAGGCAGCCAAAGCATTAGAACTTGAAAGTGGAGACTTAAGCCGGAAGAGCTTTCCAGAGAATGCCAACCACAGAACATACACAGAAGCAGTATCCTTGCCATGGATACTGAATTGAACCATGAATTCAATTTTGGACCATGAATTCAATTTGCACCACTTTTGGACCATGAATTCAATTTCTTCCATGTTAGTCTACTTACTAACAAAATGATGGATTATTAGTTCTGTTATCTCGAGTTATGTACCATCATATGTTCCACAATATGTTCTGAAATTAAAGTTTGAAAATTTGTACACAAGCTGGAGTACACAGAGGAGTTACTTTGGACCTGGAGCGGGCTAAGAGCAAGAACTCATAATTCAATAAAATGAATCAGTTCCACGGCCGTAGAGAGCTCCGGAATTTCTAATGGCAAATATAAGAGTCACACGTTGATGTACTCTCCAACCTCTTAGCATTGTGCTTTTTTATGGCTAAAATTATACGTATTCGCCCAGACAAGCATAGGGTGGTTAGGTGACTGGAATCACCTGGCAATGGGGCCTGACGAGAGCAGACCTGCCAGTCCTGGAAAGACAAATCAAAGCACATTTTATCTTATCACCACCACAAATTATGTTTCATTTCCTTAACCGCAAGGAAGCTCTGAGCCACTTCCAGCAGTAGAGGAGGATGGGGCCGCTGTTCTTGTCCATGGCACGAGGATCTCTCTTCATCAGAATTAATTTTATCCTTTGTGTTTTGGTTCTCTTCCTATGCTGCTTGAAATTCCTTTTGTGGTTGTGGATGAAGGGAGGGAGCAAATAATTTTCAAAGAAATCTTGAAACACGTGCCTTACCCAGGGTGGGTCAGTCATGTCATTTTTGTATGCACACAGAATGTTTTTACCCTCTAATAAATTGGCCACTGAATGTGATATTAGTCATAATATGAAATAATGTTCCTTTTTAAATGTGATGATCATCCTGCTTTATTTCCCCATCTGCAAGATGAGAATGATAATTATCACTTTGAATATATCATATGGTCAAATTAGTTAATATTGGACAGGCATTTCAAAATGAATATACCTAATAATTTATTAGTGGCTTCATTTGTGTGCAATTTGAGAATGAAGTCTGCCTGTGAGGAAATGGCATTTGCATTGATTCATGTTTTCCTTAAAGCTCTTATGTGATCCAGTTTGTAAGATTCTCTGGGTGCCACGTGCCTTGGCCTAGGGCAGTCTTTCTGGCATAGCCAGAGATCTGGGGATCATATTCTGAAAAAGAAATGGAGCAAATAAAATGGCCTAGGTGCTTCTGTAAATAAACTCACTTGTTTGTTCTTTACTCAAATGAGATTTTAAAATTTTCATTTCTAGGGGAAGTCTTGGCAGCATTTTGTTTTCTACTCTAAATCCTTTAAACTATATTTTGGCTCTGAATGAATGGTCTCAGATATACCTTAAATGAGACAAAGAAATGAGCTCTATTTTCTGTCCACTCGATTTTTCCCCCCACATTATTTAGACAATGAAGCTCTTTCTAATTTGGAAAGAATGACATTTTTATCTAGAATATAAGCAAAAACAAGGAAGACACACATCTAATGATAATCAATAAACGAACAGGTAACAGTCATTGAATTCATGAATTGAATGTTTTTGATGCCAGAAGTTTTGCATACGCGATCTCTGATACAACTCTGAACAATATTTTCAGATCAGGCACTGTAGAATGAGAAAGATTTCACTTATGTGTCAAAAATCACATAACTATAAATCAATGCAATGCTGGGGTATGAACGTAGGTTGACTCTAAAGTTTTTATTTTTCTACTGAATTTGTATGAGTTCAAAGCATTAATGAGTATTTATGTTTTATGTCTCTATACTTCTGAAAACTATTTTTGGAAGCAGTTTATTGACTGATTAGAGAAGCCCCACCATAACGCTAATGCTAAAAGTTTAGTCCGAATAACTGTCCTGTCCTTTTTGATGGCAAAATTACACAGTGACATGTGTGAGAAACTTGCAAAATATTTCATAAATTTTCTTGAGTGAATACTGTCTACTTCTCTCTGTGAAAAATTGCAGTAAAGAAAAATATATAAATCCATAGGGTATATTTTCAGTGAAATGAAATCAGAAAGTTTCTCTTTGGACCTTAACAAGCTACAAATTTATGTAATCCAAACTACACATTAACAAAGTCAGAATATTTAACCTTTTTTTTTAATTATATGAGAATATTTCTTCTGTTTGAGTTGGACTGTGTCAATGAAAAGGATGCCTCATTCCAGATCACAGGCAGATAACCTGAAACTGTATTTAGAGATTGGTTTATTAATTGGTTTATTAGTATCCACTCAACAACAAAATTTTAAAAATCACTCATCAAAATTGATCTCCCTTAAAGTAAATAACCATTTATTCCTATGCTACCAATTTTTGGACTTCTGAGCCTTTAAGAATTGATTTTTCTTGGAGAGTATATGCTCAGTATACTAATATTGTATTCAAACTGCTTCACAAAGAACATTTAGAAATCATGTAAATTTAAAAATATTTATTTAAGAGAAACAGATGGAAATGCTTCTAAAAATTCTCTCCCAAGTATAAAAACATTTCTCAAAATCAAATATTTCCCATATAAAGTCAGTTAGCTGTGGGCTTTAGTACTTTATTTTTCATTGCCAATAAAAGTCTTTGGTTGGTGAACTTTACTTTGCCTTAAATTTGCAACTGAAGCATATAAGTAGAGCTTGAGTATGAGTGGAAAAGTGTCTAAATTATGTGAATTTCAAAAATATTATGAACTTATTTGTGCAGTTTTATCTAAAGAGGAAAATTTTTCTTTGATAATTTAACATTTGCAAGAATGAGAGAAAAAATAATCAGTTGACATTTGTATCCTATTAGGAATGTGTTGTGCTACATTTTTGTATGTACTTTCTATGAAAAGTACATAAAAATATACATAAAAGTACTACTTTTATTAAGATTTCTGACAAAGAACATTTAATGAACATTCAGAAACGGAAAGATTCCATAGTTTACTTGTATTATGTGAGTATCTATAATTTTTGTAATATAGAAGTTTTCGTTTGGATGGTTTCCTGCCTTTCATCCTGGCTTTCCTACCCGGCTATATTTTAGGTCTTGCACATTCAGAAGTAGTCAGTAGAGGGCGCTGTTGACTTAGTTTTTGGAAAACCTCACACTGCTTGAATTCAGCATATTTAAAAACATACATGGATATTATTTTTATTCCATCAAAGCAGTCGGATTGAGAAAACAGTTAGACTTGTTAAAATTGTTTCTTGATGTCTCCTGTCTCATCTAGCAGAGGTATCAGTAAAACTGGGGGATTCATTTTTCTTCATTTTTCACAGAGCCCTTAGCTGACCCATCTAAGGATGAGTTCAGGGCAAATGGGTGTGATTATCTAATTTTTCCATCAGCTTGAGGTTCTTGTGTGAAAGTCCTATTCATAGAGAGCCAAAAGAAGGGGAAAATAAAAACCTGTTTACACTTTCGCTTTCCAAGTAGCCTTGCCAAGTATCCCCTGACCTGGTACAATGACAAGAAAATATCTGTGCCACCTTGGCCATCTAGATTGTGGATTTGAGGGCATGAGGGTGGACGCCTTGGTAGGGAGAAACTGGTGTATGATGGCCATGATCTTAGAGATTCAAAAAAGCATTCTCTCCCCGTTCAGGAATTTTCTTCTCGTGGCTGACTGAGGTTCCATTCCTCCGTCCCTCTCGGAGAGCCTGGTAAGCTACCGAGACTATCCTGCCCTCATGGCAGAGCCTGGCAAGCTCCCCGTGGCATATTTGATATGCCAAAAACAGTAACAACAAGTCTCAATGGAGACGTTACTGGTGCCCGCTCGAGCAAATCGATGAACCACAGGAGGACAGTGCTGCAGTGCTACAATGGCAATGCTAAGAAGTGATCAGAGATCTAAACTTTACATCTGTCCCAGGCCTCCATTCCTTGAGATGAACTACTGACAGTCTCTTGATATTTTATAAACTGCTATGCAAACACAGTTCCAAGTCAAAATTTCTAGCCAACTCTCCCCCAGTCTTCTTCCAAAGAAAATGCTGTACCTAAGCTCTTCTTACAAAGAAATGTTAGAACCTCCACCACTTAGAAAGTATGTTCTGCAGAACTTCCCCGCCCTTCCTGTCACCCAGGAACATTTACAGGTTGTTGTAGTGAAAAAGGAAATAGCAGAATACCATAGTAATTGTACCTGCAATTCCATTTTTTATGGTGGCACAAGGGAGTGCCCAAAACAACACCCTGATCCAGTTCTTGGTGAATCTGAACTTTGCTGAAGGTGGTTTTCCTTTGCCATGTGGGCATTGGACGCTCTTTGTCCTGCATTACTGGTAGGTGCCACTTTTGGCTGGCCCTGTAGCTGGCTGCAGTCATCCGTCCTTTCACAGGATGAAAAATGTCTTCCATTAGCTAATGACTGTGCACTTCATGGAACTGTCTGCCCCTTGGCCTGGGGTCCAGAGGAGCATCAATCAAGTCTCTTAGATGAGGCCTCAGAGGACCACGGGAAATTTGTATAATCCCGAACTGTAAACATGGAGACCAGTGGTTGAGGTTTTGGATTTGCACGACGGTTAAAAATGTCTATTTGAGTATCTAAAGTAAACCTTTATTTTAAAAAGATGCAAGGGTCCAAGAGGCTCTCTGGGTGGCCTTCAAGAGATCAATTGACCTTTCTGCCTCCGTTTCCCTTTCTTCGAACTGGGGGGGGGGGGGGGGAATGACAATACAAAGCAAAACTGTAAACAAAATCCCACACTTCTCTGTTTCACAAGAGAATCAGTTTAATTTGATTCCCAATGGGAAGACTTCCAAGTAATTTAATTTTCACTGGCCGCATTTCCTTAAATGGCTCCTTCACATTTTGTAAGTCATTTGATAAGCCTTCGTTTTTTAGTGTACACTATTGAACGCCCACTGGTCATTTCTTGGCTGGAGGTTTGTAGTTTTCCCTTTGGTTATTTCCTTCCACTGCCTTCTCCTCCCTCACCTATTAAGGAAGGAATAAAACTGAGGAGATCCTGTCCTGATAGTAATAAGGCAGCTTCCAGTTGATGATGGAAATCATGAAGGTATGAGTGGAGAGAAGCAAGAGCAGGTGTGTGTGTGTGTGTGTGTGTGTGTGTTTGTGTGTGTATGTACGTGTACAATCATGGATATGTGCATGTGTGATGTACACTTATATCTTAAGCAGTTAATTTTCTGTTTAGAATTACTGTTGTTGGCAGCTTTAAAGGAAATCTGACATTTTTAAACATTGGGAAAGAATACCATGGGAAAGGACTGGAGAAATAGTTCAGCAGGTAAGGCAAGACTGACCCTGATTTGATTCCCATTAACTGTGTGGTCCCGAAAATACACAAGAGTGACCCCTGAGCACAAAGTCAGGAGGGACTCCTGAGCTCTACGGCATGTGGCTTACTCACGGCCATCTAAAACTTCCTTGGGAGGAAAAGAATGAACTTCCTTCCTTCCTAAAGGAGAACAGAAGGTAGATAAGGCTTTGGGGGTGATATTTATTTTCCTCCTGTCCTTATTTGCTTATTTAAAACATTTTATTAAGATACATTAATAAAGAGCTGGAGTGATAGCACAGCGGGTAGGGTGTTTGCCTTGCACGCGGCCGACCCGGGTTCAATTCCTCTGTCCGTCTTGGAGAACCCGGCAAGCTACCAAGAGTATCCCACCCACACAGCAGAGCCTGGCAAGCTCCCTGTGGCATATTCAATATGCCAAAAACAGTAACAACAAGTCTCACAATGGAGACGATACTGGTGCCACTTGAGCAAATCAAACAACGGGAGGACAGTGACAGTGACAGTGACTGACATTTTTTTGTTACCACCTACCCTTTTCTCGTATATTCCTGCTTCAAACAAATGTAGCTATCTTCATTTGGAAGACAACCTAGAATTTCCTAAATTAATGCTTTATCCATTTTTAACAATTATTAGAACTTAAGCCTGTGTGATTATCTTAAAGATTATGTTCAGTAGTTTTGGAAACTCTTCACTCTTACCTTTAAAGAAATGGTGGAGGGCACTGAAGAAGCTGTTATTTTACACAGAGCAGGCAATCCATAAATATTAATAAAATAATATGTAATTATCATCAAGTTAATTTTTTTCTCAGTAATAAACTTAGAATTTTATTGTTTTTCCTTTCTGTGCATTCTTATAAATGAACAATTAATCCTACAACTTTTGTACAACTTGCAAGTATGTAAAAGGATTAAAATAAAATGAAACCATGGTAGTTCATTACAGATCCAATGTCACTGGCCTAGAGAATTTTTCAAAGATGGAGGTGGAGAACAGGAGAGAGTTTTGTATTGTAAGTCTACAACTGTACCTCATGGTGTTTCACTAATAAAAATTAAAAAAAAAAATAAGCTGTGCTAAGTAGCGCCAGTGTCATGTTGTCTCTATTCTAATTTCACAAATATATCTCACTTTCAGAAATAAGGGTCAACTATGTGTATGTTCAGTTTCATATTTATGAATATTTAAAATAAAGTGTTTGTTTTTGAGCCACATCCAGCAATGCTTAGGAATTACTCCTGGCTCTATACTCAGAAATTACTCCTATCGGTGCTCAGGGACCATATGGGGTGCCTGGAATGAATCTGGGTTAGCCATATGCAAGGCAAATGCCCTATCTTATGTACTGTTGCTCTCTTCCTCCACCCCCAATACACCTTTTTTATGCCACACCTGGTGTTGCTCAGAGGTCACTCCTGACTCTGTATTTTGCACTGGTGGGCTGGGGAAACCATTGCTAGGGACTGAACCTGGGCTGGCTGTATGCAATGCAAGCATCCTACCTGTTGGACTCTCATTTTGATCCCTCAAGTTCTTTTCATAACCAACATTTCAGAGAAAAATGTGTGAAAGAGGATGAGAAAGAAAGTCTAAATAGTCCATTGTCATCAGCCAGTGAAAAAGTTGGACTTGGGCAGTGATTTGATAATATTTTAAGGAAAGAAATTTGCCTTGTGTTCTCTCTGTGTTAGCCATCACATAACCAAATTATAGAGTCTAGTTTGACATTGAAACAGTACAAAATCAACCTGGAGATTGTCGTATTATTTCATATATAGCTTAGGGGGAAATACTAAGTGAGGGTTCAGAGATATATTGTAAGGGTTTAGGCACTTGCCTTGCTAGCAGCTAACCCTGGCTCAAATCCCCAGCACCACATGTCGTTCCTGAATACTGTGGAGGGTTCATTCCCGAGCACTGAGGCAGGAACAGCACTGGTGAGTGTGTTCCTATTTCTGTTATTTATTTCCAAAATTGAAATAAATAACAGAAAGAATTAATGACAAGTCAGCTATGTTATCTTTTAAAGAAATGACCACTAGATGCACTAGAAAGAGCTCCCAGTGATTAAATTTATTTATTTACATGACAAATAGAATAGTACTAGATTATAACAGAAAGTATAAAATTAATATCAATGGATCCATGTAATGTGAAGAAAAGAGATGAAATGAATAAAAACATTGAGGAAAACATAAAGACAGATTTTTCACACAAAAGAATTGAGGATAATTTTTTTTTATATCTTTATGGAGGTAGTGTGTAATGCCCATCTCATTTAATGTGTTTAACATACAGTGACATTCTTCTTTGAAGTATAATATGGAAAGGAAGGAAATAGTAACTTTGTTGTGAAGAAAAAGAACAGATACCACCTCATACAGGTGAGCCAGGTCAAGATCAACAGTCGTCAGTGGAGCTGTCAGCATGGACACTTAGTAGAATTAAAGGGGAATGGCACTTTACCTCTGTGACCTTTCTGCCCCGGGCTGGAGCGATAGCACAGCTGGTAGGGCCTTGCACGCGGCCAACATGGCCAACCGGAGTTCAATTCCTCCACCCCTCTCGGAGAGCCTGGCAAGCTACCGAGAGTATCTCGCCCGCACAGCAAAGCCTGGCAAGCTACCCGTGGCATATTCAATATGCCAAAACACAGTAACAAGTCTCACAATGTTACTGGGCCCGCTCGAGCAAATCGATGAACAACGGGAGGACAGTGACAGTGACAGTGATCTTTCTGCACCAGACCCCAAGCTCCCATCTAATCATGAGAAAAGCATCAAACAAATTCTAGCAGCGGGTCTTGGGATGTGACCTGATGGTAGAGAGCTTGTGTTCAATGCATGAGGCCTTGGGTCCATCCCTGGCCCTGTGTCATGTACTGAACAGGATGTCAGCAGCACTGCTCTTTGCGACCATCCCAACAAGCATGCTGTCACCAGACTGCTGCAACTTAAGTGTGCATGTGAGTACCACAACTAAAGTGTGTGATCCTAAGTGAGCAGCATAACTAAAAATATAACTGCAACCAAGTGTGCAAACCCTCAGTCATCACAACAACAAAAGAAGGGAAGCAGAAATAAACAAATCTGAAAGAAGGCATTCCAGTAGACAGATATTATTCCAAACATCAGGACAGTGCTCCTTAAAACTTTCTAGATTATCAAAAACAGAAGAAGTCTGAGGAAATGTCACACGGAGACATGACACTGACATGAAGGCAATATCCTGGGAGGATTGGAGACTGAAGACGGGTATCGAGAACATTCAGGAAAGGGTGGATTTACAAACATAACCCACCAAGATTAATAGAATATTAATAGCAGTGGCACAAACCAGATGAGAGATGAGATGACTGGGATATTTTTGCATATTTTCTATAAAACAAAAACTATTCTCAATTTTAAAATTATGGAACAAGCAGTTGTAGCCAGAAGATAGTACAGTGCTAGGCCACCTGGGTTAGACTACCACCATGTGGTTCCCTAAGCATGACCAGGAGCAAGCCTCAGCAACACGGTGCAGCTTTACAGACCCCAGGCATGACTGGGATGGTCCACTAGTTCCAGCTTCACAGAGCCCAAGCAGCCCCACATCACTGTGCCTGTGCATCCCACCTGGTTGGCCAAGATTCAGCAGTGTGGTCCCTGGGTTCCCAAGCACCTCTTGGGAGCCTCCTCCTGAGACACTCCCTCCCATCCTTAGTATCATCTATTAGTGCTACATCTAAGTGTAAGGATTTTTCTAAATCTCGGATGAAGAGTGACTTAATTAGATAAAAGAAAGCAGGTATTCCAAATAATATAATACATATATTATTGTTAAAGGGGCCATTTGTGAAGCTATGAATTTTCCGACTGCCTTTGCATATAAATAGGCTCAATATTCTATTTAACAGAAAGTGTTTATTAGAGAACCAAGGAATGAAAAAGTTTGCTCCCCATTTTTAGGACTATCCTGGCCACCCACTGAGGAGGAAACCGAAGAAGTTAGTGGTGAGCAACCACTTAACATTCAGTCAGGAGTTACATAATTTTCCATGGATGGTTTAGAAATAATAATAATCAAATGGTTTCTTTCCTTCTTTGTTCACAATCCCTGCTAGTATGATAGCAACCTTAATAAAATAAAGATTATTATAATCTTTGTAAAAAAAAGTAACAGTGTATTCTTTTGCATTAATAAGTCTAGTGTAAATAAAAGAAAGTAAGATGCCTTTGAAATGATTTTCTTTTTTCATTTAAAACTTTGCAGTTGTTCTAGGGGACAGAGGCTTAGGTACAGGGGCTTAGGTACTCCCCTTGCTTGCATCTGACCCCAGTTTGGTCCCCAGAACCACATGATACATAAAGATCACTGGGTATAACCTGGAGACCCCCGTGCATCAACACTGGGAAATCCTCAGCATTGAAGGACCCCAGTAGCACATCCTTAGGCCTTCAAATCAATCCTGGTCTGATTGGCCCAGAATCCCTGGGGAGGGCCCCAAGGCCACCTGGACACTATTTGGGAAACCTCAAATAAAATACTAAATAGGTAAAAGTTGCAACTGTGGGAGAGATATTATTGGGGTAAAGGCACTTATTGCACACAGGGAGAACCCCAATTTGGTTTCTGGCACCATATATAGTCCCTCAAGCACTGCCAGGAGTGATTCCTCACCAGAGAATTGGGAGAAAGCCCTAAAGACTGTTGGATGTGGTCTATAAATACCCAACCCAGAATGCAACTATTTTTAAGAAATAGAAAACTTATCCTGAATATTGATAAGTTATAAAGGTTTTGAGGCTTTATTTTTTATAGCTATAAATAATATGATCTATGATTGAAAAAGGTTTTTTTCTTTTTCAAATTATATGAGACTTAGAACATGCCATTCATTCATCTGTAGGACACAGAAATATTTCCTGGGAAGTTCCTTTGGTATGTCCCCCCTCTCAAAATCCATTATTTCCCTTCTATTCATTTCAGCCAAGGCTAGTTCCTTTCACTTTTTTTTTTTCATTTTAGTGTTCATCTACAGCCTGGGACAAATTCTTCTGCCTACATTAAGAAACACATGGTCTGGGCTTCTTCATCAAAAACCTGTACGTGATCTGAGGGGTGTTTGAGGAGCCAGTGGGTTCCTGGGCTGTTTTCTTGTCTGCAAACACCCTGGTCATCTTCCAGGACCAAATCCTGGGAGCTGAATGTGCACCACACTTAGGAATGTGTTGAGTGACCAGTGACTCATGAGACTGTCATACAAGTGGTAATGAAGATGTTTTTCCCTTCTCTAAAACGACCTGTCACAATATGGTTATGAGCCGCGTGTTCCTAGTTTCCTTTCCTTTAACCCAGTAAATACTTGCTGTCTTATTCTCTGAAAACTATTTTTGTCAGTTTGAAAGAACTGAGAGTGAACAAGAGCTGGATGCAATTATGGCATATTGTATCTAGCCTGGAGATAAAATAATGTCCCAGTAGATTTTACTTCATCTTTTAAACACACACAATAATTTAAATTCCTAACTAGAACACACTTGAATTTTCCTATGTTTAATCATTAAAAAGGCAAAACTTAATTTCATCAAGTGCAATCAAAGAATTTTTCATAGTAGCAATTAAAACATGAAACTAGAATTTCAATGACATAAAATTGAACAGCTGCTGTGTTATATTTGTAATCTTCATTCAAACTGAATATTTCTTCATATTTTTTTAATATCAGTAGTTGAAAGGTGATTTATTAATCCAGAAACTTCCTTAAACATGCTCCAGTACATTTTGAAATGTATTTTAAATGTTAGTCCAATAACCTAATAAGAGTCGATATCATGCATAAAAGAAGTTGGTAGCTAAACTTTATGTATCATAATTTACCAGAGGTAAGCAAGCACTTGACATCTTTCAGTTGGATTATAAATGAGTTAAAATACTCTTGAATTATATTAAAATATAAATCAATACATAAAAAAGTGAGTAACCTTTATACTTCTATCAGATACAGAAGGCAAAATTCATTGCAGAAGGCCTAATTGGTTAGCTTGCTTTGGCAAGAGGGGACTTATAACTCTACTGAGATGTTTAACTAAGGAAACCTAAACCTATTTTCCTCGGTTTGACGTTCTTTCTGCACTCCATGTGTGGCATTTACAATAAGAGAAAGTGTAAGCCACACATGAAGTTCAGGTCCTTCTTCTCATTCCTTCGTATTTCCACATCAAGGGAAAAGGGCTATTTCTGTGATACCCAGACTTGCCCACACTGTTATGTGTAAGAGCGAGCTGGGACACATGGAGTGGATACAGAATTAGTTAAATGGTATATTTTTCACTCTGTGCACAAACTTGTCTGATTTTTGTACCTGACTTTCAGGTATAGAAACCAAGGAAAAACAGAATCCTAAGAAGACCTAGGATTTGAAAAACCTTTAAATGCTTGTTAAAACTGCTAAGCTGATTCTTTTTACCATTTTTAAGTCATCTTAACTTTCCTAGTTTGTGTTTGCCTGAAAATGAAATTTAGTAATCTGGTGGTGAGTTTTTTTAGACTTTAGACCATTTCTAAAGTCTCTGATTTTAATTCATCATTTCTTCTAGTAGATCTCTTTCTTGACTTAATTCTCATATCTTATTTAAAATCTAAAGGCTATTTTTGACCTCAGAATTTTAATTTCTTTGGAGGCCTTGTAGTTTTGTAGTTTTTTTAGGACTTAGATGGTGTTGATGGGGTATCAGTAGGGGAGACTGTTCTTGACATATCTGTTCTCACTGCAGGCAGGACTATGCATCAAGTGCCTTTAACAGTCATTCAGAATTTGAACCAAGACTCCCATATACCATTTTAACAAATTAGAATTAACTGAATGCAAAAGGAATTGCTTTGGCTAGTAGAATATATTTCACCAAGAATGAGTAGACAACACTTATATTTTTGTTCAGTATGAAAACCAGTAGACTGTTAGGACTTAGTTTATCAAGTAACTGGAAATATTTGTTAATAATAACTTTTAAAAAAACAGAGACCCCCTACATTGATCTTGTAAGTAGTCAACGTGCCCAAAGGAAGTGAAGTGTTGGGTGATAGCCAGTGTATTTTATTTTGCCTTCTATTCCTCACAAGGTTTCTTGTGAAGCTTAATGAGACAGTGTAAATCATGCTTTGTAAACAGTAGAGGAATATCCACATGTAAAGTGTTATTATTATTACTAAATTATAGGTTGTATTATATGGAGGAAAACTGTACTCGAAGAATCATTTTTGTGGAATAGCAATGTTTTATAGCTTACATGCAAAAGTTCTATACACAGTTAAAAGGGTATGTCATTATAAGGAAGCAATGTAAATTTGCCCAAAATATATGCTTTAAATAAGATGCACAAACATTTGAAATTATGTAATTTTTCCCATCAAGTGACATTTTAGTGGTGGGGAGGACTATAATAAAACATTACTTACTAATACATTTTAAAGAGTCCAGAGCAATAATAGGACATTTGCCCTATTTGCTTGAGGCAGACCCAGGTCCAATAATTGGCACCCCCTATAGTCCCCTGAACCTGCCCGGAGAATCTCTGAGCACGAAGCCAGTGATACTTGAGCACTACTGGGTGTGACCAGAAACCAACCAACCAACCAAAAAAATAAAAGAACTAATACACTTCAATAATTCAGTCTCTTCCTTACAGACACTTATAGTCACTTAATGATGGTATGAAGGCTACCAGGAAATGACAAGACAATGACTTGGATACAATTTTCTTTACCTTGGATATCTCTTTACAACTAGATTATTCACCATGCAAAAACAAAATATACTCATTGCTTTGCAGTGGAGAAGAGATTTTCCCAGTGGAATGCAATATCTTCAGGAAGCCTGTGAAAAACACACAAGTGCATTCAATTGATAATTTAAAGAGCACCTCCCCAAAATTCACAGTATTACTTAGATTAGGAAGTGAGCAGTAGTGGTTATGAGGCACAGTCTTCTCTTTTATGCAACTCAAATTGTGTTTATATTGAGTTGGTGATTTCGATGCACATTTTATTCTCTAGGTCTGTGTTCCTTCAAAAATCACACTAGGTGCTTAGGCTTATTTGGCTCTTGAAATATGACTAATCCAAACTGAGATACACTATAATTGTAAAATACACACTGATTTTGAAAGACTTAGTATAAAACCATATACATCATCTCAATTTTATATTGCTCACATTTTGAAATTATAATAGGTTGAATGCATTAAATAGAATGTATTAATACAATTAATTTCATCTTTTCCTTTATACTTGGTTATTAGAACACTGAGTTACATATCTGGGTCACATTTTTATTGGATAGTATAGAGTTAGATAATAGTGTTTTCCTACTTTTGATAAGAACAGGAATGAAGAAACACATTAGATCACATATTAGAAAATATTTTCAGGAGAGAGAAAAAAGGAAAGTAGCTGCCATAGAGACAGACTTTTGGGGGCGTGGGCAAGTGGGAAACTGGGGACACTGGTCATTGGTGGTAAGAAATATACACTGGTGGAGGGATGGGTGTTGGGACATTGTGTTACAGAAACCTGATCATAAACAGCTTTTTAACTGTGTGTGTCACGATGATTCAGTATAAAAGCACAAAGGATTAAAAAAATGATTTAAAAAAGAATGAAAAATATTTTCAGCGTTCATTAAATTTTATCTACTTTTGATAGAAGGCTTAGGTTTAGACCGAGTTCTGTTTGCTTCTAGACAAAGCTCACAGTCTATATAGAAAGCTACTACCGCATATTTAAAGTAGCCACAGTGGGCACATCTATCCCATCCTAACTTGTGACACAGTGTAAGATGGCGGATTGATGGGACGGAATGATGTCTGACCTTTCCTAAAGCAGGCTCTCCCATACAGTGCTTGATTCTAATGTGGCTCTCAGCCAAACCTTTTTAACCACCATAGACTTTTAGCATCAAAGAACAACCTTCTGATCTTGCAGCTAAAAAGGCAATTCAGCATAGGTTTTGGCAACTGAAATTGCCAAACCTAATCCTTAGAGATTTAAGATTCCTGTTGGTATAATAGAAGTCCCTCTTGCTTGTCAAATATGGATTGTGATATTTGCTTTAGTATCTGCTCACCATCCCCTGGCGCTGAATGTGCATGTCACCATTAGGATATTCTGTGTGGCTGGAATGTTTCACATAAGTGGGGACAAGAACTTGCCAATATGTTATCAATGTCTTGAGCTTCAAAATACATGTTTGGATTTTTCACCAGAGTGAAAATTTGTGTCTAATCACCTCCTTTCCACCTCCCTTTTGATGAAAATCATCAAAATGTGAGATGAAAGGATCTAATGGGTTGTCTGAATGTTTTCACCAGCCCTGTTGGAAATGATTGAGGCATTGGCTCTTCAACATTTCCTCTGAGAAAGCAATTCCATAGGTTGGTGTCAACTTACAGCTTAGTAATGGACTAATACACATTATCCTGTATGCAACTCTAAATTATAGGCTGCCAGCTGTGATTCTGGAAGTTTGGAATAGGTTCTTTCCCAAGATTCTAAACAGAAATGACTTTGAATGTTGCGGGCATGAGTCTGTCTAACCCTTCTAAAGTGGCATGAATACAGCAACATTTCTATTGATTTTTAACATTCAGTTCTGAAGAAAATAGAAAATAGCCAAAATTTGACAAGCACTTTACAAAATGATCTTATCCTTCTAGATGCAGAGTAAGAGCTCTGTTTGCAATGACATTTGTGATTCAGCTTGCAACAAACCTTCCTTCTTCCTTTTTGTGTCTGTCTTATTATATGAAGTTTACCTTTTACTGGACTTAAAATAATGATTTAAATATATTTTTGTCTTCTGTAGTTTTTATTTGCTTAAACATTTTTGGCCCCAAACTCCTAAAAGGAGAGTTAAAATTTCCAATGAAGTTAATTTTTACCTGATGAATAAATGAAAGAAACCCAACTTTTAACAAGGAGCAGGTTTGCACATACTTAATTGTCAAAATAAATGTCTAGGGTACCAGTGAGGAGGCTCTCTCTGTCATTGTTACAGGAGCTAAACTTGTCACAATATTGCTGAAAGGCAGCTTGGCAGTCTTATAAGTTTTTTTTAACAATGTATATCCTAAGAAAATTCATTCTAGGAATTACTCCTGTGGGAAGTAATTAAGACTGAAAGCAGATTTCACTAAACTTCAAGAGTTCTCATTACAGTAGATTGTTTAAAATGCTGATAATAGATGAAGTGATAGAGGATATACGGGTATTCTTTCTGTAATGTTGTGGGGGTTCCTCAGCAGTGTTCAGGGGACCCCTTGGGCTACACACAGCAATGCTTTGTTAACCAGATCAGGTGGTTCCATGATCAGGTCTGTCGATGTGCACTGTTTAGACCTGTGGCATTGAAGGCTATCGGAAGTGCTTTGGGGCCTCCAGGGTTATTCTCAGAATTGCTGGGTGGGAGGCGTGAGTGAGTTATATGGTACCAGATTGAAATTAGTTCCTTGCACATGCAAGATATGTGTCCTTGACCCTTAAGCTGCTTACTTGAAATCATTTCCCAATACAAAGTTTTGTTTTGTTTTTATAAAGTTAACTGTTGGATAAGCAGCCACAGAGGATGGCTGTCCTTATTTAAGACCTTCCAAAGAGGCAAACTGATGCCAACTGCTTTTTTATTTCCCAAAATTGGTTCCTTCCAGTTATTTGTTGACTTCACCAAACCACCACATAATTTCACACAACCCAGGATGGAGGGTAGCGGCGTCTGTGCTATAGAACCCGAGGCCTGAAATAGCAGAAGGGCTCTGTTGTGGGGTGGGTGGAAGCCTGTGCCCTGCCCAGCTATGTTTGGCTTCGTTGGAGCCATTTGCTATCAGAGCCTCCATTGTGGAGTAAACAGCCAGCACAAATAAAATGGAGGATCTGACTCAGAAAACACAGTCTGTTGTCTTCCATTGGAATGTTGCCTTGTCTCCTCCCTCAGGCTGGTGGACATTTGTTTAAAGAGATTTCCTAGATGGCATGACTTGATAGCCTGATAGCCTGGTTCAACTAGATGCTTTATTTATTTGCTTGTTTATTTAATTATTGGGGGGGGGGGGAGTAAACCCAGTGATGCTCAGGGATTACTTCTCCATCTTTGCTCATGGATCACTTATGGTGAGACTTGGAGTACCATATAGGGCGCTAGGGATCAAATGTAAGGCAAAGAGCCCCCTACCCACTGTACTATCTTTCCAACTCTCAACTGAAGCTTTAGCCAAAAGCTATTACTCCTTATTTCTAAATGCCAGAAAACCTTCTCCAGATATTTTCTCAGTAAGACTTCGACCTAAGCTCTTTCATATACTTCTTTTAAAATAGCCTCAATGCAAGGAACACATTTTCTAGATTGCCACAAATTTTAAGGGCCTACAACAGGGTGAGGTCGCTGAGAGCAAGAATCCACTCAGAGAGGAAACTGGGCCCAGCTTACTTTGAGGAGGGAGATGAACTGCAACCCCAAAAAGTTAACCTTTGCCCCTCTACGCTGCAGGAAAATGCACCCAGACAATAATGTTGGTTCTTCATTTCAGGTTGGAAAGAGTTAAAAGGTATGGAGAGGAATAAATTGTCCACCAGTCTGTCTTATTATCTCTGGGGTGATCATCGGGATGCCTTTCAGAAGACCACACAGAGCCACTGTAAGGACAGGCCACCAGGGTCCAGTAGTTGTTCTCTTGCTTATTGGCTCTATGTTACTTGTCAGTTAGTGAACCTTACCAAACCTCAGTTTTGACATCCACCGAAAGGAGATCTTCTTCCTCAGACTCCCAGGGTGCTTGTGAGGAGGAAATACAGCAGCAAATGAAGAGGAAGTAGGAACACAATGGTGGCCATTGCCCCTGTTGTGCTTGTCATGAAAACAGATAAGGAAGAGACCAGTATGACAATAATAGCTGGGAATGATCACAGTGGACAGGATCTGAGGGTTAAACGTAGGTAAAGGGATATTCTTGGTAACCTTTTGTTATCAATATTGCAAACCACAGTGCCTAAAAGGAGAGGGGTGGGGAGGGGAGACAGAGACAGAGACAGAACAGAGAGAAACAGAAACACAAAGACAGTGAGAGATAAGAGGCAGAAACACAGAGACGGAGACAGAGAGAAGAAAAGCACCTGTGATAGAGGCAGACAGGGGATGGGGAGTAGGCAGTGATGGGAGGGAACCTGGGGACACTGGTGCTGGGGAATGTACACTGGTGGAGGAGTGGATGTTGGAGTTCTGTGTTACTGAAATCCAATCATGAACAGCTTTGTAAGGGTCTATCACAGTGATTCTGTAAAAACGTTTTTTTTTTTTTAAAAACTGATGCTTGTAGTCTGGCTTCTGTCTTTTCTCCAGCATTCCTTCCCTGAACTTAGTGGTGATAATGGTCAGTTCAGCTCTCTTTAGAGACATTTCTTCTTTGAAGATGAGAGTTTTGCAATTGGATATAAGTCTTGGGAGCTGGGAGGTGCTCAACATACACAAAAAGATGGACACATTTTAATTACCCACTCCTCCCAGGTGGATAATTCATTTTTGATTTTGGTTTTAAGAATCATTCCTGCTCTTCACTTTCGTAGGGCCCTGTGTGTCCATGCCCAGGGTACTATCTCTTTCACTATGTGCATATTGAGCTCATTGCTTGAAGCTTGACACTGCCTCCCCTTCTGTGGATTTGCTCTGCAACGAGGGCAGAAGAAAATGCATGATCCCTTCCCTAATTTTTGGTAGCCTGTGTCATCAAAACATTATGCCTTTGTTTTCCAAAGCCAGTTCTCCTAATTATTTATGAATTTCTGAAGGTTAAGAATTTTCACACTCTACTCAGTTTCAGGCCACAGAACCTCTTATTGTCTAGCTTTCTCTCTCAGAGAACCTGGCAGGCTACTGAAAGTATCCTGCCTGCATATATGCCTGACTGGGAACATCTGGTGATTAGAGGCTGCCCCAAAAGCCTCCATCCCTCTTGGAGAGCCTGGTAAGCTACTGAGAGTATCCTGTCCAATGGCAGAGCCTGGCAAGCTACCCGTGGTGTACTCAATATGCCAAAAACATTAACAATGATTGTCCCCATTCCCCTGACCCTGAAAGAGTCTCCAATATGCCATCGGGCTACACTAGCACGTGACAGGGACAAATGGAGATGTTACTGGTGCCCACTTGAGCAAATTAATGAACAACAGGATGACAGTGATACAGTGATACTCAGTTTCAGCACAAAGCCTGGCACATCTGCTGCTCAATAATTCTTGTTTCAGGGTTGTTGGGTGTCATTGTCTGTCAGTACTTTGAGTATATTAAGCATATATAGAAAAGTACTCAAGTCAGGATTAAATGGCTTGATATTTCAAAGAAGTGAACATAGCCATGTAACCAACCTCCAGATCAAATTTTAGCAAAAATATTATGAGACTATTAGGATAAATGGAGGAGTCTACCTTTAATCTACTCCCACCATTGATAACATACGTCCTGCTTTCTAATGATGTAGTTTTGCCTATTTCTGAGCTTTATACAGACATAACCATGAAGTATAATACATTATGTTATTGTGTAATATAATATCAGTATGTAATACATAGCTGTATGTCATTTAATTTCTAGGTAATAAAGTATCCCACTGTATGGATATACTACTTTGTTCATTCTACTCTTGACATTACATAGTAGAGTAACTTTTTGGGGAATTGAATTGACTACTAATACCTGGATCTTAAACACTTCCTGAAAAAAAGGGTGACGGGTTAAAATGTGAACTTCATGAGTGCTGGAAAGGGGTTCTGATTTAAGGGTCCTTTGAAAAGGGCAGTGATTAAAGACTGTAAATATCTAAAACTGGTAAGTGGTGAGGTATTTCAGAATCAGGCCACCTTAGGTTACTAGCCCATGAATTCTTTATTTTGTTATAGTGTGGGCTGGTAGCTGGATTGTTTAAAAAAATCTTTGAAGCATGCTGGTGTTCCTTGGATTTTGTTTTGTTATTAAATATTGGCATATAAATATATGTTTTAATGTTTTACTAATGATTGTGGTGGCATTAATTGTAATTACTTGTCAGTCTGACTTGCTGCTGGTGTCTTAATTTCCAACATGTCTGAAAAGAGTTTTAAAGGATTTTACTATGAGCCTTGTAAGTCGTTTGTCAATACATGATGAAAAGGCTTAGTTGTTTATATTTCGATGTTATCGTTTTAATGGGCAATGGTCTACATGCCACCCACCACTAATGCTTTTTTCCTCCAGACTCTCTTTCTCTCCCTTCCCCCTCTCCTTCTCTCTCTCTCTCTCTCTCTGTGTCTCTCTCTCTCTCTCTCTCTCTCTCACTCTCTCTCTCTCTCTCTTCCTCTGTCTCTGAAAGAAGGTGTCTGAGGTGGAAGGAGGTCTGGTTGCTATGGCTATCTGAAATTTCATGTTTACATTTTAAGAGGTAAGATGAAACCCTCAGTATTTGGTCTCCACCTGAGTGGCATTCACATTTAGAAATTACAAGATTGTTATTGGCTATCTCAAGCTGGAGGATGTGGCCGAGGACTGGCAGTTAATTAAAACTAGGACTTGCTTTCAATATCAGAATTATGCAGTCTGTTTTTGTAGGATGTCCCTGAAGTCTTCACTATCCTGCAATGTGTTTTTGATGTAAAAAAAATATTTAAAAAGGAAACAGAACACAGGGCAGCTTGTCCTCATTTACTTCAGAGGTCCTACAATTTACTGGTTGCGCTGTGAACTTTGCAGAGTGGGATTCTGCCCCAGTGTTCTTTGTCCTTTAATTCTGCAGGCTCAGGGCTGCCATACCTTGATGGGCCCAAGAGAGCTGATAGGAGGAAATTTGAGCTCTGGCCTTTTCCTGGCAGGAAGACTACTTCATGAAATGCATAGTGGTAACATCTTAGAAAAGTTTGTTAAGTCAGAGTAGTGCTATTTTCTGTGACAGGTGAAAAGGCTTTTAACTACTCTTTAATTATTATAATTATTTTTGAAATGTTTTTAATTATAAAAGTTGTTCTTGAGTACATCCTTCATGTGAATGTAAAACCTATCTAGATTTTTTTAGATAAAGACAAAAATTACCTTGACTTTTCTCATTAATTCTGGATCTCCCCATTAGATTGTGTCTTAAACTTTTTCTGCTCATGACTTATTTCACTGAAGAAATCTTTACATTACTCCCGATAGATATAGGAAGTAGACACTAGTGAAGGGATCAGTGTTGGAACACTGTACACCTGAAACCCAATCGTGAATAACTTTTTAACTGTAATTCATGATGATTCCATTAAAATATATTTGTAGATAAATGTATATATCTATATATATGCAAAGAACTCCCCTGGGTTCCAGAGAGGGAATACAGGGGTCAAGTCACTTGCCTTTCATGCAGCTAACCCCAGTTGGTCCTTGGAACCAAATATGATCTCCTGATCCCCACTAGGAGTGATCCCTGAGCATAGAGTCAGGAGTAAGTCCCGAGCATTGCTGAGTATAGTAACGATAAACCAAGATAAGAAAAATTAAATAAAAAAAAATAAGAGGAACTCCCACATTCAGTTATACAACCCATATGGGATTGTGTCGTATAATTTAAGAAACTGGACATTAGCTAACCTTTTCACTATTTGTTAGATATTATTCCAGTTAAGAAATAAAAAACTATGTCCCAGATGCCTGTTTTGGTAAATATTTTTTTGTTTTGTTTTGTTTTGTTTTTTTGTTTGTATTTTTTTGTTGTTGTTGTTTTGGAAGAGAACCATGACGAATTGTTTATGTGCTATCTCTGAATACTTTTACATAACAAATAGATGAGTTTTGTAGTTATACTAGAGACCATAAGACCTACAAAAACTGAAATATTTACTAACTGGTCCTTTACAGAGAAAGTTTGTTAATCTATAGACTGGACATTTTTCTGATTTCACATATTTAAAGTAATATTACACATATACATATCTTTACATAAATAATATTATATAGTACAGACTATTCTTTATGTCAGACTGGAGTGATAGCACAGCAGTAGGGCATTGGCCTTGCACACAGCCCGCCCAGCCAACCTGGGTTCAATTCCTCTACCCTTCTCTGAAAGCCCGGCAAGCTACTAAGAGTATCTCGCCCACAAGGTAAAGCCTGGACAGCTCCCTGTGATGTATTCAATATGCCAAACACAGTAACAACAAGTCTCACAATGAAGATGTTACTGGGCCTGCTCGAGCAAATCGATGAGCAATGGGAAGACAGTGCTACAGTGCAGTGCTATTCTATATGTGACATTTTTGCAGTGAACAATATACTTTCAAGATTTTACATCTATATCAAGACAGGATACCTCATTATGTATTTCTAGCCACTTCATATCATTCATAATAGCACTGTAGCACTGTCCTCCCATTGTTCATCGATTTGCTCGAGCGGGCACCAGTAACGTCTCCATTGTGAGACTTATTGTTACTATTTTTGGCATATCGAATACGTCACGGGGAGCTTGCCAGGCTCTGCCGTGAATAGCACCAAGTTAAAGTTATTTTATTGAACCAGAAAGACAGCATAGGGGTTAAGGCATATGTCTTGCATGGGGTGAATTCCAGCCTAATAGCCATTATCACATGGTCCCTCAAGCATCACCAGGTACAGTCCTGGAAAGCCCTGGGCACTTCCAGAAGGTCAGGAATCCCACCTGAACAATACCGTATCATGCATAGAATCATTGGCCTGGTAGGTGGGGAGTTGCCCAATTTTGCCCTCTGAGCATCCTTTGGGAACACCTCACCTAACCTAATTAAATTATAATATTATCCTCTGTTGGTGAGCATGTTGATATGTTTAGGCTTTACTATTAAGATAGGCAGTAATTTATACAAATCCGTGAAGTTCAATACCCATTCACAAACCACACTTCCTGGAAAACTTTTAAAAAACAGATAAGTTGTTGATCTCACTGTCTGAAGGCTGAAACTCCAATTCTGCCCAGGTTTGAGATACTCAGGCCTGCTTTAAAAGAGCAATGTGAATATAACCTAAAGCTTCCAGACAGGTCTGTAAGCTGGTGGGTCCTGTATTTGCCACTAACAAGCAAAACTGACAGAAAACCTCATAGAAAAGTATTTTTAAATCCCTATAACTCATAAATGCAACAAACATTTGCAAAGGGAGATTTACAATCTATGTTTTAACAATTGTGTGTTTGTAACCAAGTATGTGGCGAGGTGTAAAAAGGATATGCAGCAATATAAAATTGGTAAATATCCTGTTTTTTCTGTACATATTGAAAAATCATATATATATTATGGTAGCAAATTTTGACAACAAAGAAGCTGCATATTTATAGTGAATAAAATGGAAAAAATGGAAAGATTGATTAACTTGGTCAGGATTTATAACATGACAGTTGGAATTTCTCAGCACAGAAAGCTTATTCTTATTGCTAGGCCATACTATTTATATTTTGGTTTTTGGGTCATATCTGATGCTACACAAGGTTTACTCCTGGCTGTGTTTATGGATCACGCCTGATGAGGCTCAGGAAACCATATGTGCTGCCAGGGATTCAACTAGGCCATAAAATTTCTGGACAAAAGTCTGAATAGATTAGAAATCTCTTTACCTACGAAAGGTAAATAATAGGGCATTAGAAGTGATCTTAGGGAGGATTAGTGTTAATTTGCCTAATCCTAGACAATAGAAAATGCCAATGTTGGGAGTATATGTATTAGAAACATGAAATATTTCAATAAGAAGCTTCTAGGAACTTCTACAATGACCAGATGGTGCCCATATAGTTTTAGAAAAGCCTTAGAAAAGTTGTATTATTCATTCAGGATTGTAGGTAGGCTCTGACCATGTTTTAGTTTGATTAAATGACTCTGACCCCAGTGGCCTAAAATGAAAATGTCTAACTTCCAAGTCAGAAAGAACTGGTCTTCTAGAAGAACATCATTTGTAAGTTTTATGGTTTATCAGAGTATTTATAGATATGAAGAATTTGTTTGGGGGCTAAATCTGCAAGCACTTGAGGGAACTCAAACACTGGGATTGAATCCCAATCCCCCATATGCAAAACTTGCATTCCAGCCTGTTGAGCCATTTCCATGTCCCTATATTTGTGGAATTTAAAAATATATGATTGAAGCATAAAAATTCATACTAGCTTCATATCTGATGAAATAGTGAGGTGATCGCATCAGCAATAACAACAAAGAGGAGTCCAAAGTCATCAATGGTTTGAGCAGGTTTGGAGTTCTTGTTCACAACATGTCCAATCATTTGTTCATGTTCATTTAAGCGTCATTGCCATAGAAATCAAGAACCCCAACTAAAATCTTTTTAGCACGTTAATGTGACTCAAAGGGCTAATTCAATATAGAAACATAATATTTTCTAGAATTGTAAGAAAATAATCTTGCTTCCAGCAAAGCAAAAATAATATTTGATGCTCATGTGAGTTAACATTTTGGCAGCTTAAAATACCAATTGGCAAAAGCTACATTTGCACAAAGAAATGCCTTTTGAAAAATATGACAGGTTTTGTTTGTGATATGTACACCATTTGAATTCAATGCTTACAGAGACATGAAGCCTTACTAACTAAATCTCATATAAAATATTGTAAACATTTAATGCTAATGACATATTTGCTTTTAAGTTCCTCTTGTTGAGACTTCTACAGCCTTTTCTCCTTTGCTACTCTTAAATTTATTTTGAACCTTGTGGTGGTAAAAGAAATAACATAAAATAAAACCCAATACTCAAAATAACATATTTAATTCATAAGTTCAGTCTGGGGTCATCACTGATGCCAGTGAAAGATTTTCTTAGAGAACAACGACAGTCCTCTCATCCTTTACAGTAGTAAGGAAGATATTTTTGACACTGTTAATTGTCTTTAATTTCCAAGTGATCTTAAGATAGATGAAATGAGGAAAATGACTGCAGCAAATGCAACTATTCAATTTTCATGTAGTAAAAACCATGTGCAGAAAATAACTAATCATGGTTAATCTCAATGATTTGAAAAAGTGAAACAATACTGAAAATTTGGTCAGGTTATGAGTGCCCGAGACCAGATGACTGGTTAAAGAAACTTTGGTACATTTACACAATGGAGTACTATGTAGCTGTTAGAAAAGACAAAGTCATGAAATTTACATACAAGTGCTACTACATGGAAAGTATTATGTTAAGCGAAATGACTCAGAAAGAAAGGAATAGACATAGAAAGATTGCATTCATCTGGGGAACATAAAGTAACAGAATAGGAAACTAACACCCAAGAAGGCCGAGATTAGTACCAGGGATTTTACTTCTTGACATGGAGGCCAATCACACATACTAGGGAAAAAGGGAGCTCAGATAAAGAGGGGAACACCAAATAAAGATATTGGGAGGATAGCCAGGTATGAGCCTGCGGTGATGGGGCAACTGAGGCCTCATGGGATGGGGGGAGTGGAACCAGCATGTCCTTCCCGCCCCACCAAGGCCGAGAGTTGCCCCCCACAAGCGGCGCTTCGGCAGGGCAATGGCCCCACAGGCACACACACCAATCTCGTAACTATGCAGCTTTTGGCAGAAATCCCTCCAGATTCAATTAGTAAAATATCAGAAATCCAAAATCGCCCTGCCGCTGTCACAGCTACGTGACATCATATGGTCTTCATAACCAGCAGTAGAAAACAAATTATTTCACAATGCCTTTTCAGCAGTTCTGATTGTTGGCAGAAAACTCCAAATAATAATGGTTCACCTTTTGTCAAAATAATGAATGTAATCAAAGTAAACAGAGTTAAGTGGAAATCATCTGCCTCACAGGCATCGAGAGTGGTGGGATGAAGGGTATATTGGGGTTCTTGGTGGTGGAAAATACACACTGGTGAAGGGATGGGTGTTTGATCATTGTATGATGGAGAATTAAACCTGCAAGCTTTGTAACTTTTCTCATGGTGATTCAATAAATAAATTTAAAAACATAAATAAATAAATTTAAGAACAAGATGTCATGAAAAAAGAACAGAGAAAAATATAAATTAAAAATAGAATAGTTTCATGCAGAAATGATAATATATTATTAGGATATGAAATGTTGCATGAGAGTATGAATGCGGGGATGACTTATAGAGAGAGCCTGCCTTGCAAGCATGTAACTTGGATTCAGTCCCTGGTACTACCTCACATACCAGGCTCTGCTGTTTGGAATTCCTAGTGCCGTAGCAAAGTGTGCACACTCAGTAAACATTGCAACCAAGTGTGCAAGACCTCTGCTATTCACAATAAGAATGGAGGGAAATAATGAATTTTTTAAAAGAATTCAAATATCTATTTAATGTGTTCATCGATTGCCTCGAGCAGGCACCAGTAACGTCTCCTTCGCCCTAGCCCTGAGATTTTAAAAAGTGCCATATTTAAGGCTCTATCAGGGTTAGGAGAATGAGACCCATCATTGTTACTAGAATTTGCATATTGGGTACACCACAGGGAGCTTGCCAGACTGTCACTAAAAAAAAAAGCCAAAACAAAATAGTTTTGAAAGCATGAGTAAGAGCGATGTAATGAAGATTGAGTTTAGTTTCTGTTAGGTTAAAAAGTAACTTCTTAAAATGTGGGATTGTAAGAGACTAACACCTAAGGACAGTAGAGATATGGGCCAGGAATATTGCTTCATGGTTGGAAGTTTGCCTCATGAGCTGGGGGAGAAGGCAGCTGGGATGGAGAAGGGATCACTAAGTCAGTGATGGTTGGAGGGATCTCTTGGGATGGGAGATGTGTGCTGAAAGCAGATAAAGGACCAAACATGATCGCCTTTCAGTATCTGCATTGCAAACCATAACGCCCCAAAATAGAGAGAGAGTAAGAGGGAAATTGTCTGTCATAGAGGCAGGGGGAGGGGTGGGATGGGGAGGGGTGGGGTGGCGGAAGGGATACTGGGAATATTTGTGGTGGCAAAGGTACACTGGAGGAAGGATGGGTGTTCTATCATTGTATGATCAAAACTCAAACTTGAAAGCTTTGTAACTGTAGTTTACGGTGATTCGATCTAAAAAAAAAAATATGTGTGACTGAATGTGGCAGTAATGAAAAATTGGTGACAGAGTAAGATTTCTGAATGCAGCAACCAAAAATTAAAGATCAACTACACGTAAATTGAAGTACTTTTAGAAGCACTTGCCGGTGCTGCAATTCCAGGGCAAGTAGGGTCAAAAGTAACAAAGAGCTCAAGAACATTTGGGTTAAAAATTTCTCAAGATGAGAGGGAAATGCCCTGCCACAGAGGCAGGGTGGGATGGGGGATGGGGGGTGGGAGGGATACTGGAATCCGTGGTGGTGGGAAATGCACACTGGTGGAGGGATGGGTGTTTGATCATTGTATAATTGAAACCCAAGCACAAAAATGTGTAAGTCTGGAAAAAAAGTAATAAAATGTTTTTTAGTGGAAAAAAATTTCTCAGGAGATATGACAACATTCAATGTGTAATCCTTAACTGTAAGGTGGTTTCAAAAGAACGCAGCTATTTGGGGCTCAAGAGATAGTACAGCATGTAAGGCACTTGCCTTGCATGTGGTCAACCTGTGTTCAATGCCAAGCATCCCATATGATCCCCCGAGCAGCACCAGGAGTAATTCCGTAGTGCAGAGCCAGGAGTAACTCTTGAGCAGGGTCGTGTGTGGATAAAACAAACAAACAAACAAAAAAATAGGAGCTATAAAAGATATTTGAAGTTCAGCTGAAGATCTATAGAAATGGTTGGGTAAGTGATAATATTGTAATATCATCATTAATTCTCTTGTGATTGAAGGTTTCAATAGTAGGGGAATGCATGTGTTTATGAGATGCTTGCCAAAGTAATGAACAAAATGTCACAATATGTGAAACGCTTCAAGTAGTTCAGCAAAAATATTAAAATTACGCAAAAAATTTACATTTCACAAACTTTTTCTGCTCTAGTTTTTACTCTGGAGAACCTGGCAGGCTACCAAAAGTACTCTGCCCACACGGCAGAGTCTGGCAAACTCCCTGTGGCGTAATCAATATGCCAAAAACCAGTAATAATGATGGGTCTCATTCTCCTGACCATGAGAGAGCCTCGAATGTGGCACTTTTTAAAATCTCAGGGCTAGGACGAAGGAGACGTTACTGGGGCCTGCTCGAAGCAATCGATAAACAACAGGATGAGAGTGATACAGTGATTTCTATGATATCAATCTATTTTCAATATGAAGAAACAAAATATAGAAAAAATAAAATACAAAAAAATAAACTGAAGAATATTTATAAGCAACCATAAATTCAACTCATCTCAGCATTGTTAGCAATTTTGTGTATTGTGTGTACCAGTTTAGTACTTATATATTCACTCTACTAATACATTCTATGCATACATATTATACATAATATATGTATAAATATACATAAACTGACATATTTTTCTTTCAGAAATACAAAAATAGTATTTATATTAAAAGATTAATCATATACCTGGCAAGCTCCCCGTGACGTATTCGATATGCCAAAAACATTAACAGCAAGTCTCACAATGGAGATGTTACTAGTGCCCGCTCGTGAAAAATCGATGGACTCGGGAGGACAGCACAGTGCTACAGTGCTATCTTATCATTTTAGTGATTGAACACAAATTACATTACATGCATAAGCTCTATTTTTTTTATCTCCTCTAGTGAAAGTATAACATTATTACTCAGGCACAGCTTTTCCTGCTCTAGTTTTTACTCTTGTACCTGAGCCTTGTACCTGAGCCTTCTTTAAGTGTGTATAACTGGGCATTCTTCTGAATTCCCTCTTGGTGAGGCTGTAACTGTTTGTTATGTTTTCTTATCATCCAGTCTGTCAATGACATTTTTCTCTCATTTACATTAGCCCAGAAGGGCAAAGAGCATTTTTATCTAGATGGGTAAATCTTACACATAACAAATTGGTTGCATATCTCTGCTCACTGATACTTTATTTAGCAGACTAATCTGATAAACTACCTATTTATCAAGTTATAATAACATTCACAATGGGGGTGAACTTGATAAAGTTTCTGAGTCTCTAAAGACAGAAGTTGATAGCTTGAGGCTACATTGCGTTTTAGCTAATTCAATAAAGAATTGCTTTTCATATTGAAAAGATAAAAAATAGTGGTGAAGGGGATGTTTAGCCTATTAGGGGAAATGAAGAATAATGATATATGGCAATTTATGGCTTGAGAATGTAGAATCTTTTTATTGCAGTATCCTCATTTTGAATTAAGTCCACTTGGCATCAGATAGGCCTGGATTCTAGGCTCTGTCACTTTTTAACCTTAGCCACATTATTGATTTTGTCTGATCAGTTCTCTCATCTGTAATACAGACTATGAGATATGAGAGATATATATATATGAAAACCTTATATTCTAAGGATTGAAATAAGTCATGTATGAGGAGAGTTTTTCAAAATATATTATAAAGTACTAGTATTACCTGGGATGATGGAGGCATGGCAAGTAGGCATGAAAAGAATAAATAGTAGTAAAAATAACACTGTAGCACTGTGTCACTGTCATCCTGTTGTTCATTTATTTGCTCAATAGGGCACCAGTAACATCTCCATTCATCTCTGTTGCATGCTAGTGTAGCCCAATGGTGTCTGCTCGCTCCAGGAACATGAAGTGAAAATATTTTTTGTATTAAATTCTTGTCTTAATTGAGGAAATTTATGTTGGTGTCTTTTTTGGGACTCCAAATTTCATTGTAAAGCAAAAAAAATTGAGATATCTATGTATAATACACATACATAGAGATAAGAGGTATTATTTGCTCCTAAACTTTTATAATGACATGAGTTTATTTCATTATTTATCTATTTTATTATGTTATCTCCGGAAAGGGATCATTTAACTATATATTACAATAGCAATTCAATAATAATGTCTAAGTAAAGCATTTCTATTAATCTTATAGCATCTTTTATTTATGCTAGGTATTCCTCAATTTGGTAAAGGTAAAGGCCCTCCCGTTGATCGTCGATTTGCTCGAGCGGGCCCAGTAACGTCTCCATTGGAGACTTTGTTGTTACTGTGTTTGGCATATCGAATACTCTCGGTAGCTTGCCGGGCTCTCCGAGAGGGGCGGAGGAATCGAACTTGGGTCGGCCAACATGGTCCGCCGCTTGTAAGGCGAATGCCCTACCGCTATGCTATCGCTCCAGCCCTCAATTTGAAAAAGTACTAAAAATTAGTATGATTGTCACTCTTGAGTCTGGGAAAATCCCCCACAGTGCTTCTGTGTCTAGAGGGCACTTCTGATCAATGCCCCTGATGTTTTATGCTAGCACCATCCCAGAGGTGCTTGGAACCCACCAAAGTCACATCCAGAGGTTCTGGGAAGATATGTAGGGCTGAGGATTGAACTTGGGGCCTCACGTATTCTAAGCATACATTCTACCCCTTTGAGTATCTTTTCTTGACCCCGTTTAGGTTTTTGTTTGTTTTTCACTTACTAGGTTATGGTTTTGCTTTTTAAAATACACTGTTTTGAGCTACACCCAGCTGTGCTCAGGGCTTAGTCTTGGTTCTGCATTTCTGAGGCAACTTTAAGGATCTGGCAACACCATATGGGATGCTGAGGATTAAAGCTAAGTAGCCAGATGCAAAGTAAATGCCATGCCTACTGTACTATATCTTTGACCATATGATTTTTTATAAAGGAAAATAATTATAATCAACAAGATGAAACTGATAGAGCAGTATGTGGGAAAGGATACAGAACTTTTTTAGCCTCCTAAGTAAATAATGCCCATCTTCACTTGTTTACAACCTCAAAACTCTCATTCTTTCCTACTGATAAAAAGTAGAAATGTACTTTTTATCAATAAGTGTTATAAAATAGCAATAGGTAACATTAGCTATCTCATGTAATAAGTTCACTTCAGAATACCATTTTTTTTTAATTTTAAAGATACTCTTGGGAGATAAAAAAGTTTCTGAAGGATCGAGTTAGTACCAATTATTTTCTTCACATTAATCATCAGGTGTCTTGTGACCCAAGAGAAACATAATACAAAAGAAACAAACACCAATCTTTTTATAGTGGAGGATTAAAAGGGTAGATGCTTGTTTTGTTGTTTTTAGTGCGGGTGTTTTAAAATAAAGTGCCAATGCATCAAAATATGGGATGATATTTAAGGCAAAGAAGATTTTTTTAACCCAATTTGAGCTGTTTTATCTTAAAATAGAATGTTTATATAAACACATTAACATGATGATCTGAGGTGCTGAAATAAACATATAAGTATATCCAAACTCTTTAAATCCCACCTTCTCCACAAAATCTTCATTAGCACCCTAAATAAAAATTCAAGTTTTCTTACACACAATCCACCACATATTCGAGCATTTAAGAAATATATACCTAAGCCCGAGGCCTTATTGTCTTATTCATGGTATGTAATAAAATCAACTGGAGGAGAGACAAGTCATAAGCTATGATGGTTAGTGAATTTCTGAGTGTATACTAAATGCTTAAAATACTACAGTGAAGGCGGCATGCACAGTCTCTGTCCACAGAGAATCTATATCTTGTTTGGAGGAATGGGGAAGAAATAAATAAATTGAAGATACAGGAAGATAGAGAGTATATCAGATGATGGTGAGGCAGAGAAGATAGCACGGTAAAGAAGATAAAGCCAGGTAGAAGGAGTTTCCTTCCCAGTTCCCAGTTCCATCCGCTAATCTTTGAAATCTATCTTCAGTTTCTTTTTTCAGTTAAATGGGCACAAAATCTAAGATTTTAAATGCTCTGTGTAAGAGTAAGAGAAGCCTAGGAACAGGGTCAGTGTTTCCCTCGTAAAGGAGAAAATGAGGAAAAGCAAAATCTTCAAGCATTGTTGCATAGTCACTAAGAAGATTTTTTAAATATAGATAAGTATTTTTTTAAGTATTTCCAAGTAATTTGCATTGCTGTGTTGTAACTTCTTTCCATCTCCTCAAACCTTTGATAAGTTCCCTATCCACCAAAAAACAATTGTCTGGGGTGAGATTGGAAAGGGTGGATAAAAAGAAATCTGCCATTTTGCAAGTAACAGTAAGGAAAAAATGGAAAACTAGAGCATTTGGAATAAATAATGATGAAAGTGATGAGGGAGAATTTTGCTAGGAAAAAGTGGAAGTTGAAGAAGCAACCAACTCAGTAATTCTTCAATAGTGAGTGGCAGTTCATTTCACACAGATGTTTAGTGTCTTTATCCAGTCTGTAGGATGATGATGCCATTTCATATATATATATATATATATATATATATATATAGTGTGTGTATACATATATATATATGTTTCCTTCTAGATAAGATTACCCAGTTTTCATATCCTAGGTTTTCTCTGTCTTTGAATTCCCACTCTGTATAGGAAGGTGTGTAAACCTTTGTATCTATGCAAGTTTGAAAGAAATTATGATAAAAGCTTGAAAAACTTGGATGTTATAAAGAAATAAATCAGGCCTGAGTTTAAGCAAAGATCAAATTCAGTTGATCTGAAAGGATAAAGTAAGTGATCAGGGTAAAAATTGTTAAAAACAGATATTTATATGTGGCTTAGTCAGAAAACGTAGCTCTGAAGATGCCTTTCAGGGTCTGGTCTTACTTTCACATATAAATCTTCTTTGGAATTTATACATTCACTCATGCAAGTACAACAATCCTTAGAACACCCATTAGTGTACTGAATCATTAATGGTAGTTCAGTACTACCCATTAGTGTACTGAACAGAACCACTAAGGGATAAGGGAAAGAAATGCATACACCTTCTGGAAACCCCATTTTTGGGGAAAGCTAATTTATTGCACATTTGTATGTTTGGCTCTAAGTGGCCATTAGCTTAAGCCCAACTCACCAGAGTAGCTGACTTTTAATGAGGAATTGCTTTCCTGAAAGAAAACTTCTTAAGATGGTTGAAAAAGGAGAAAGTAAATCCTGGGGGATTGTTAGAACTGGTAGATGGGGCCTGTTCACTAGCCTGGTTGAATTTACTTTAAATGCTAAGATGAAAGTCATTCAGGATGGCGCTTTCACCAATGAGGGTTTAAGAGTTTTTCTGTTCTTGTTCAATACTACTGCCAGAAAGTATAACTGGCAGGGAAATGTAAGAGATGGAGATGGGTTTTGGTTTTTGGCTCATTTCAATAAATACCCTTGCCTCTAAAACTTCACATCTATCACAATTAAGTCGTTGGTCAAATGGACGAAGGTAGAGATACAAAAATAGTGAGATTGTTAGCTTTTCTTTTGCCCTAAGAATTAATAAAGGGTCTTGAACCTATTTGCTGTTGCTCTTTCATCTTTCTTTTTTAAAAATCTTATGAATAAAATATTTTAACGGGAATATTTTAAATCCTGAACTTTCACATATGTTCATTCTAAAAATTGTCCCCCTCCCCCCTCCTACCTTCTGTAACTTTATCACACTCCTGGGCTACTTGATACCTTTTTATACACAGACATTCCCCATATTAAAAAAAATAAAAAGAAAAGAAATAAAATGGTTACATAGAAAGTATAAGGGCTCTATGAAGCTTTTATATTTCTTAAGGACACCCATTGAAAGAACACTGGGGACACATAACAAAACAAACTTGGCATATTTTGAAAATAAAGATGTCATTCATTACTCACTGTTCTTCAGGCATTCTGAAACACTTTTGCTTTGGTCCCATCTTGTTGTTTGGTTTGGGGGTGTTTATTTGTTTTTTTTTTCATGCATGTCAGTGGATTTGTGTTGACTCATCCACATCTACTTTTCCTACTTTTAACCAAAGAATGGTGGGGGGAAAAATCAGTGAAAAGAATTGTAGGATAATTCTATTCAATACGTGCCATTGGTTCTTATACAAACAATGTTTATTGCCAGCAAGTATGGTGAGCCATGAATTTTTTTTTTATGTCTGTTATGATCCATGCAACTTTCACAGAGCATTTGACAAAACTGAGTCGAGGATGTCAAATGGAGAGTCAATAGGTCATTTTCAATCTAAGAAATGAAGGATTGAGGAGCAGTGCTAGGGTGAACTGGGACAAAGGCAACTACAGCTACATTCATGAAACAGAAGTGCATAGCTGGACCATGATGAGCCTAGAAACACCAACAAAATCATCAAAGTAAGGATGAAGGAGTCATTGGCAAAGATCAGAAAAGCTAGCCTCAGAGATTTAGACACAGTAAAGTTTTGAAGCACCTTGACTTTGAGGCATCTGAAGTTATGACCTGTTGTGGAGGTTCAGATTTCTTTAGTCTTTCTCTCCCTGAGACTAGTCTCAGAACTCTTCAAAATAAAATGGTTTTGTGAGCTAAGAATGAACAGAGGTGAATAAAATGGACCAGTATATTTCGGTGATCAAGATTATACCTTTTAAAGTTTTCCTAAATAGCTCTTTACTATTAACATTACTTTCTGCTCAATAGACAGCCCCAGCTCCAGAAATTTTGTGATATAATTGAAATTGATTTTTTTCCTAAGCAGAATTTTCGATATTTCTTCAATGAAGTGCCAGCTATCCTTCTTATTCCACCCCCAAATCTGTGGCAAAGAAAATACAAGTTCATTCCATTTTGTCCTAAATATAGTCTTGGGCTTTCCTTTTCACAAAACCTACAAGGTTTTAAAGGTCACGGCAGCCCTTGTGAAGGTAGAGATGTGCGACGGGAGAGCTTTTACAGTTATGATAATACATGAAATGGCCTAACTGGGGATCAATTTGAACACTCTTCCGGCTCTTGAAAATTTGCTTGAGACCAGAGTTTGTTTTAGTCTCTCTCTTTTTTCTTTATCACTAATACATGTCTGTATTTGTTTAAGCAATATATTCAATGCAGCCTTTTTAATAAAGGTCAAGCTTAAATAGCGTAAGTAAATGTCTTTTCTTATGGCACCATCCTAAACTCATGCCTTACCCACGTTTCAAATGCCTTGCAGCTCATGAAATAAGAAAGAAAATCTTTCCGTGACACGCTGGTATCACCATCTCTTTTCAAGTGGGAGAACTGCACGCCTACATGGCAGATTTTCTCTGTGTTGTGGTATTCATGCAGCAAAGAGCTGCACTTCTGAGGGGTTTCTTGTGTAAGAGCTTTCATGCTTCTCGCCTTGGAGACAGCACCCAGACTTCCAGCCAAGTGGAGGTCAGGAAGAACCCACCCTGATGCTTCTTTTCTGGATACATTTTTCTGTGGTTCTCCACAGCCTCATGGAACTTATTCCTTTCAATCTCCCTCGGAATAATTTCTGTTTCATTATTTGCAGATGGTAAAAAAAAGCCAATTGACAAATAGAGAAAGATCTTTTTTATTTAATAAGTCCTTGGTCGCCTGATTGATGCCAAAATGTGTGCTCTGGGCTCCTATAAAATGAGTTTGATAGTAAAGCTGAAGACTCTTATTGTTTCCTCCATTTTTATTTTTTCATTTTATTAGCCCTTTCCCTCTTTCTTCTTTTCTTCTTTTTAACCTTCTAGGTTTTAAGGCCAGTTTCCCCTGTGACTGTTCATTTATGGTTTTCTCAGTATGGAATCTTGCTGTCCTTCTGACTCTCAGATTTGTTCCAAATCATTGTTAATGCGTTTATCGCTTCTGACATAAGGTGGTAGATTTTTTTAGCTTATATTTTCCTCCCCCTTTGAAACTCCCCTCCTTCCCTAATGGTGGAGAGTGACAACTAGTGATTACAGGAATCTTGAAAATGCCACTGGGAACTCAGCAACAAGAGGTGCCTCATCAAGACGAAGACATTCATTCAAGGCAGGATCCCAGATGTCCCCCACCCCTTTTTATTCCCACTTTACTAGTAAAGCTAAAGTAACCCCTTTCTACTTCCTGACCTGCAGTTCTAGCTGAAAAACTTAGGAGGTCCAAGGGTACATAGCCCTCTTTGGGGCTTTTAGATACTCCTCCCACTCATAGTCTATTTTGAAGTGAATACTATGTTATTTCTGTACTAGCAAAAAAAAGAAGAAGGAAAAAATCTTCATGTGGTAAATGAAGAAGTAAAATTTGTAGGAGCTACATAATAAGCTGAAAGAAAAAAAAAGGTGTTGATGTGTTTCCATTTTATGATCCTGTTTCCTTTTCTGCCCTTCCTCTGTTCTTATTCACATCATGTTGCTTTTTGTTTCTCTCTTTATTCATTTTTGGACTTGTTGAGGTGTGTGACTGAGTTCAGAGTTGAGTTTAGGGAATGATTGATCACATTAGACCTGTGAGGTCTGTTTGTCCAGCAGAATTTTTAGAGTGAGACCACAAAATTCTGCTGGTTTCCTTGGAATTGTATAATACAGGTTAAAGCAGTAAGGAGTTTCATTAGCGTAGTTATGAATCACAATGGTTAGTTCATACCTTAACAAGCTCATTCACTCACTCAGAAAATGTTTGTTTTGCATCTACTATTTGACATTTCTAGCTGCAGAACAGACAAGTTTCCTTACATATTTTCATATGCTAGATTATCATTTTATAATCTCTTAGATAATAGCCATGTTTTTCAAATGACTCCTGCATCTTGTGGTATTGAAATGATGTATGCATAAAACTATCATTAACAACATTGTAAATCACAGAACCACAATTAAAATAGAGGGAAAACAAAGACTCTGTGAGCAAGCATGAAAGAACAAAGTCCAAAGCTTACAGTGACCGTAAATACCTTGATAGATTTTATACATTTTTATGTATTTTTTAAAAACAAACATGCTTTAAGACTAAAATACTTTGTCTCTTAGAGGAGTCTTTTACAGGATATATTTTACTTTCTCTCTCCCCACTCTCTTGCCCCTGTTTAAAAAAGGAAAGAAAGAAAAAAGGAACATGTTTGGATTTTCACCACCTGGTTATGGTTAGTTCTTTATTTTAAAATCACTTTCAAAACAGATCAGACATTACACTGTTAAAAACAATTTTCACTGTAGGTATTGAATATCATACTGTGCTTGTAGTAATAACTGATAGATATCTAGAATAATCTTCAATAGGACTGAAACTATAAAGAACTGTCAATCACTGAGTTTAACTTTAAACACAGATGATTTGAATTCATGTTAGCAGTGTGAGGAAGCCAAGAAGATGGAATAGTGCTGGTTGGAGAAAAGATGATAGGGTTACCTCTGCAGTCTGCCTTTCTTGCTGGTTGTTTGAGTCACTGAATCAAGGCAAAGTTTATGAAAAGCCTGTGGCTGAGGTCTCCAACTCTTCGTTCCTGCTGAGATTTTCCTATTATAAATCTGCTGTCAGAAGTAAGTGCTGTACTTGTGACTTAATTCTATGCAGGCACAAACACCTTGGTTCAACACTTTGGCCAGGCAGCCTTGACTGTCTTGAGGGCTGCAGAGATCTCATTAACCTCAGCTGTTACAAAGAAAAAGCTCTCTGGTCGTCATTCACTGTGCTGGCAATAGCTGTGTGGAGGTTGAAAGAAAACATGAACTCCAAGGCAGTAATAGGGCTAGAATATTGTGGGCTGGTGAGTGCAGATATAGGGCTTCTGAATTCAAAGCCATTATCCTCCTAGAAAGAGGAAATTTCACTTTTTAATGTTTTCCTTTCTGCCACCTCCTTTAAAAACTGATTATTTTAAAGTATTTCTGTTGCTGTCATCATTAGCTAGAGATGATCTGTCCAGTACAGGGACCACTAAATCAGGAAACTATTTAAATTTAAAATAATTACATGAAATAAGTTCAAATACAGTTTGTTTTGAACTACTTCATTTCACATGCCCAGTTATCATGTGTAGCTCAGGTTGTTATAATGGATAGCCTAGATAGAACATTTCTACCATCAAAGAAGTTTCTGTTGGACAAGTACAAGTATAGATAGTGTTTGTAGATATCTCTTGGTCTTTGTCTCCTTGACACCTTTTCATTAGCTGGTAAAAGAGAAAATTCTAAAAATTAAGTGTACTTCCATTTTGGATATTCTTCTTTAGTCTTCTGTTAAAAACACATGAATGATTGCTTTTGAAATGTATTTAAATTTCTGTGATTACATGTTTTATGCAATGCATGTTTTCTGAAGGGTCCAGTCTGCAAATTGTTAGTTTATAATTTATAATGAAGTGAAGAAATTGAAAGTAACAATTTAGATATTTTTACAAGGATTAAGTATTGTAATTTTTCATTGAGATTGATCATATTTTGTACAACTATCCAACAGAGCAGAATAATTTAAAATATGACACTATTCCTATGCCATATATATTAAGAAGCAAAGATATATGAAGTCTCTCACCATTGGAAACACATTTCTCAGCTCTCTTAAAAATTTCAGAGGATCAGCTTATATAACATATACCAAAGTTCAATTCTGAGTAAAAAATTAATAAATTTATAATTATCTGGCATGACTGGAACGTAACCTACAGTCATTTTCTCATTTACACTTCAGTATGCATGAAGAATATTAAGTGTCAGTTGCTTTTTTCTACATATCTAGCTCCATTCTATGTAACATTCCTGATCTTTGACCTCTGTCTTTTAAATTTTTTTATTCTCATAAAGTTGTTCAAAGTAATGGATTACATTCAATATTTCGACACTAGTCCCACCACCATCACACTTTCCCACAACCATTATTTATTTTTTAATTTTTATTTGGTCGAGCGGGCCCAGTAACGTCTCCATTGGAGACTTTGTTGTTACTGTGTCTGGCATATCGAATACTCTCGGTAGCTTGCTGGGCTCTCCGAGAGGGGCGGAGGAATCGAACTCGGGTCGGCCATGTTGGCCGCGTGCAAGGCAAACGCCCTACCCGCTGTGCTATCGCTCCAGCCAGTGAAACACCATGTGGTACAGTTGTAGACTTATAATTTTTTGTGCTTGGGTTTCAGTTATACAATTATTGAGTACCCATCCCTCCACCAGTGCCCATTCTCCACCCCAGTACTCCCAGTATCCCTCCCACTACCCCCCATGCCCCTCATCCCACCCCACCCCTTTGGCAGGGGATTTCCTTTTGTTTTCCCTCTTTTTTTGGGTGCTGTGGTTTGCAAAAGAGGCATTGAGTAGCAGTCATGTTCAGTCCATAGTCTACTTTCAGCATGCATCTCTCATCCTGGAAGGATCCTCCCAACACCCTTTATTTGGTGCTCCCTTCTCTATCTGAGCTGCCTTTTCTCCTAGCATATGTGGCTGGCCTCCAAACCATGGAGTGAACCTCCTGGTACTTATCTTGGCTATTCTTGGGTGTTAGTCTCCTATTTTATTAGCCTGGCAAGCTCCCCGAGACGTATTTCGATATGCCAAACACAGTAACAACCAGTCTCATGATGGAGACGTTACTGGGCCCGCTCAAGTAAATTGATGAACAACGGGAGGACATTATTATTATTATTATTATTATTATTATTATTATTATTATTATTATATTCCCCAAATGAATGCAGTCTTTCTATGTCTGTCCCTCTCTTTCTGACTCATTTCACTTAGCATGATTCTTTCCATGTAGTACCACTTGTATGTCATGTAGTACCACTTGTATGTAAATTTCATGACTTCATCTTTTCTAACAGCTGCATAGTACTTCATTGTGTAGATGTACCAGTAGTTGCTGCCCCTCCCCAACAGGTCTATTCCCACTTGCTGTGCCCCTGCATCCAAACCCGGGACCCTGAAAGCCAGCTACCACTGGGACCCCGCCTGGGGCACCTGCCTCCACTTCCTCAGCGAGCGCTAGCGCAACTAGTCACCGCCCCTCCCCAACAGGTCTGTTCCCACTTGGAGTGCCCGAAAGCCAGCCGCTGCTGGGACCCTGGCCTGGGGCACCTGCCTCCACCACCATTATTTTGAATTTCCCACCTCCAGTCAAACCTGTCAAACAGGCAGATACTAGATAATTTATTTCTATAGCCCACTATAAATAACTAGGATGTCTCACAGCAGCACAGTACTAGAAATCTAAAATTTTAGATAATTAGGGTCTGGAGAAATCTCTGCAGCAAGCTGCTAGGTTCTGAAATCCTTTTGTGTGTCTCTGGATCATGGTCATTAGTGAGCTTAAATAGTCACCAGAGGCAGCTCGTGGATGTCACATCCAGGGTCCCAGAGGGGTGGGGAGATGGGAAGGGTTCTCCATCCCCTATTCCATGAGGCCTGGAGTTTGCCGTTACTAATCCTGAGTACCTGGGCTTTTCTTTGCATTCTGGAAGATGGCAGCTGCCAGGATTCCTAGGGGGCAGGTGGAGGGACAACGCCTGTTCCCGTCTGAGGCACCCCGGTGAAATGGGCCTGGTGCAAAGTCTGGAAGTATCTCTGCAGTGCAGTTCTGAGATTCTTTTGAGTGTCCTCAATTTCTTTGACCACTGTGAGAGACATGAGTATCTGTTGTTAAGAACAATGTAATGTTTATTATATGTGGCCAGGTTGTGTATTAGATAACAAAATAGGTACTGTTTGAAAAGTATTACTATATTTGAATATTCTACATTATTGAATATCAACACATTTCCCTGTGTAATATTAACTGATACCCAATAACAGGAGTATCCTTGGAGCTGTTTTAATTCTATCCCTGAGTATGTGATCACAGTTCAAAGCATAAAATACTAGGACCAGTATGAATCTAGTATCTGTATTTGAGTTGCTACATAAATAATACTTAATATTACATGCTTATTGTAATGTAGTATTACTAGCTTCTCTGACTAAATGACTTCTCTGATGGAAGTTTCATCTCTCTTGCCTTACATAGTAAATGCTAGATAAAATTCCCCCTCTAATTGACTATCGGAACTACAAAGCTATATTAAAGCAAACATATTTAATAATCAAGCCAGTCACTCTATTCTTTTAATATGATACCAAGTCACTACTTTGACATTTGCTTTATCTGGCTGTTCTTATTCTAATTATATTGAGTTTATCCTGGGGGATAGGGAGCCATTATGCCACACCTTCAGTGTTCTAGACTTGCTCCTGGCCCTGTGCTCTTGGTGGCATTTGGGAGACCATACTAAGCTGTGGATCAAACAAGAGTTGGTCACGTGCAAGCAGGCATTTTACCTGCTGGACTTTCTCTGTCCAAGTTACTCTGTTTGAACATTAACTAGGTCATTGTCTTTCTTTATAAGCATAAAATCCTAATTCTGAGCTCTAAAACAGTAATATTGACTGCTTTAATATCAGCATAATACACAAGTGATTGTGGAATACTTACTGTAAAATAAGGCCAAGACTTTCATCACTGAAATAGTACCAACAAAATTAGCTAATATTTGCAGGATCTTTGTGACTATCAGAGAAAGTTGAGACTTGCTGCTTAGAATTTTGAGTCAGTAGCATCTTTGTACAACTTTTGACTTGGAAAAAGAAATCTCAGAGTGATTTTCTCCTTCCCACCTCCTCCTTCCTACCCCGTCATTTCTTTGCATCCCATTACTTTCCCTAAAGTCAGCACTTCAACTTAAATAAATAAATTGTTTGAGCTGTTTTCTCGCTGGAGCTCTGTCTCACTAACTCAATTTTACTCTTTTTAAGCTTCACTTCTCTACTTCTCTGGATCTTGTCTGGGAATTTGTGACTGGGAACATACTATCCAGGGAGGTGTAAGCTGAGGTTCTGCAGACATTTCAGGATTCTTTCTGCCCACTAGCTTACAAAATGTGGTGTGAGAAACCTAGCCCTGCTCTGCTCCCCCTAAAAATTGCAAGGTCAATATGTAAATATCCTGGTCTAATAAATGGCCTTCATGATGGCAGCCAGGGAGAGAGGTGATGCCATGCTAAAGATAACCAAAACATTGATTGTAGGGGCCAAATAAAACATGATTACTGACCTTTAGTAATTTAGAGGATAGGGAAGATCATTATCAACCACAAACGATAAATAACAAAGTTTTTCCACAGAGAAGTAGCAAATTAAAACAGAGGTGAGGGAAGGTGTTCTAGAGGAGTTAGGGTTTTGTTTGTTTATCTTTTAGATACAAAGTTATGATGGATGCTAGAGTTACTGGATGAAGAAGCGGATCAGAGTTGTTCTGGGCAAAGAAAACAGTATGTATGGAGACTTAGAGGGATGAAGAAGTGTAATGCGGAGAGTTGTGAGAGCCTCTGAATGACCAGATAAAGGGATCCTACAGAGAAAGCACATAAAGAATAAAAATGAATAATCAGAGTCAAATCTTGAAGACTTTTCAGTGCTGGTCTCAAAGCCATGATAGAGAATTTTAGTCAAGATTGAACTGAGCTTTTAACAGCTCCTTGTAGCATTAATGTATCACAGTATAAAAAGACACACTTGGCAACAGAGTTCAGTTAGGAGGCAGCAATAGCAGTTGAGGAAATCTATGTGGGTGTACATCAAGTCCAGGACAGTAGCTTAAGAAAAAGAGGGAATAAAAAGTATTTTTAAAGGTAAAGAGATCAACTCCATCAGTTGATTGTATATGAGGATTTAACATAGAAAGAAGAAACAGTGCTTGGGGAATGACTGATTGAGAGATCAGGGATTCAGCTAGGATTGGCCATATGCAAGGCAAGCACCTTACCCTTTGTACTCTCTTACCCACTTAACTTTTTAAAACTATCATTAAATGGGGGCTATAAAAGGATTTATTTGACTGATTATCAAGGTGATTAAGCCTTTAATTATTACTAAATGATTACAGAAAGATAACCAGTAGGAAAAAGCTATGTCTAGCACTTAATGTTTAATAAATGTTAGCAAAGCTAAAGAAATATTCAAGGCAAAGAGATATCTCTTGCCTTGCATATGGCCAACACTGGTTTAATCCCCAGGATTGCATATGGTCTCATAGTCATCACCAGATGTGATCCCTAAATACAGCCAGGAGTTAGCCTGAGTATTGACAGGTGTGGCCCAACATTTCTCCCTTAACCCCCAGATATCCCAATAGAATTATAAAATTATGCAACGCAGCATTCCTGAGCCAGGAATTCCAACTTTAGGGAATTTACATCTAACCATTTCACTATACTGCTCTTTTGGACAAAAACACATATATCAAAGGATTGAGGTATATCCGCACTAGTGTGTGGATGTGGTATAAGGGTGTGATGTGGTATAAGAATGAAAAATCAGGTAAAGGTTCTTTGTTGGGTTTCTGGGCCACACCCAATCATGCAGTGCTTGTAGGATATTCTCAAATCTGATCTTTGCTTGGGAATCACTTTTAACAGTGCTCTGTGGTCCATGTAGAGCGGGGGAATGAACCTGGGCCTTCAGCGTACGAAGCACACTTTGCATGTGCTTAGTCTGTTGAACAATCTTTCCAGCCCCATGGGACACGGTATATGCCAAACATGCAAGTTTGACCTTTCTCTAGCTTAGGAAATGAGGAGATGCTGAAATTTTAAGATGGTAGATGGCATGTCCTATTTTCATTTCAGAATAAAAATCAATAACAATGTTAAAGGGTTGAATCAACACCATGAAAAAAGATTGGAGGGGAAAGTCCACCTCCCTTTCTTTTTTTTTTTTTTTTGTTATTTCCCTCCATTTAGAAAATGCAGTTTGCCGTATTGATTTGCTTGCTGCCAAGAAAACTTTTACATTTATAGAAACTTGAAGTATCCATAGGATACCATCATGAAATATTTTTTCTCTCAGTTCCTACAGCTGCAGTAGTTTGGATACAGAACGTTTCATTTTGCCTTAAAAGGCCAGTACTCAAGTATGTTCAGCAAGTAAGGAAGTGTCTCTGCAGATGGATAGAAACAGCCAAGCCTGTGGGACCACAGTAGGCCCTGATCCAGATCCGAATCCCAGTCAGCATCGTCTAGACCTGTTTAAGTGATTTGGTCTAATTAGCCTGTCCAGAAAAATCTTCAGATTCTAATGGTACAGAGTTACACTTACAAACTTTGCTCTGCCAAGCATGGGCTCAAGAAGTAAGGGTTTGATGACCCACAGTGGCTTGGATAGATGCCATGGGGGTGCTTTAATGACTTTGTATAATTTAATGACTTGATTCATAAAGAAAAAATTGGATTAGAGAAGGAGAATAAATAAATGAGTCAGTAGCCATCTTGACAGGTGAAGCTTGCTGTGAGTGTGTCAGATAATCCTCTGCTGAGACACATTTCTGCTTCGTATTTAATTGGAATCAAGGCCTTTCTTTGTCGCTGTGCATGGAAGTAACTCTGGAGAGAGAATCTGGTGAATCTAAATTCCTATTCAAGCTCTGCCTTGTGGACTCAGGGAGCCTTCGATTGCTTAGATAATCATAGGCCATGTTAGTGAAAATACTAACCTAGGTCAATGGGAAGGAAAAGAGGGAGAAGAAGAAATGGGAGTTAATAAGAAAATAAAAATAGTTTCATGTACCTCTTTTATCTTCATTTTATTCTATGCATCATTCTAGATGACTTAAATACTTTATCAGTTAGTCTCACAATACTTCCACAGCTTGTCTCTATGAATACTTTCAACTACATACTTGTTTTGATTATGCACCCTAGGAATAACGTGAAATAATCAGTGAAGAAAAAGTCTTCCTATATAATAGGATTTGAGTTTGGGTTTTTTTTGGGGGGGTATGGAGATTTGGGGAAATACATGGTGGTGCTCAGGAGTCATGTCTGCTCAGGAGTGACCCCTGGAAGGACTCGGGGGCAATATACAGTGCCAGGGATCAAACCAGAGTCAGCTGCAAGAAAAGTAGCTTGCCTTAATCCTTGTATTATTTCTCCAGCCTCAGGATAGAATATTTCACAACCTTTCTCAAAAGTGATCAGGGGTAGGACTCACGATTCCCATTTGTGATAGAAAAAGATCCATGCCACCACAACTCTATATTCAGATAGTGATTGTCATGGTATTGATTCTCCTTTTTAAAGTAGTTTTATTTCAGGCACCATGGTTTACCATACTGTTCGTGATAGGTTTTGAGTCTTACTCCTTGGCTGGTCTACAGGAAAGCTTCATAATCACTCGTGCTAAAATTATTGCCTATTCAGTATATGGGCATCAAGTAATTTTAAAATCTACCCTTTCCCCTGATTTTGCTGCTCTGTCAAAATCCATGATCATGAAACTATGCTTCCAAACTATCTAGTATAAATCTAGTTGTCTCCATACCTTATCACCATTCTGGTCTCTTCTCACAAAACTATACATCAGTTTTCTCAAACATGGGTTTATTCTCTCATGACCTCACACCTTGCTTCACTGTGTATCTAGATTGATTCACGTCAGAATATTGACCTTTATAGGCCAATTATTGGGCTGAAAGTAGAGTTCTATTTTATTGTCCAATGTTCCATGCCATTAAGGAGCTCAACAGAATCCCAGAAAATCTAACTTAGATAATAATGTTACTTTCACCATTTCCCCTGCCCATCATATTCTAATTTATGTTTTAAAGCCAATCTTAGGCCTGTGGTAAGGTCTCATTCTGCTTGAGTGTCTGCTTCACTTTTTCTGCTCCCCAAAACATTTCAGAGTCTATCCCACACAATTTGAAACGTTATTTTTTGTATTATGCTGTTTGAACTATACTATGTGCTTTAGACTCCTCATTCCAAATTCTACCACAACCTAGCAAGAATTGTCTCTCTAGATCTTTCTAGCCATTTTACTCTATGAATCCTACCTGGAAAATCTCTTCTCATTCCTATTGCATAACTTTCTTTCTATCTTGCATATATTTGTGGTTGAGATATATCTGGGCATCAAGAAGCTGTAATTTTTATTAATATTATTGTACCTTAATAACTAATACCTTGTAACTTTATGAGTAACAAAGCATCTTTATTATTTTGTGTAGCTTTATTGTTTAAATAATACAGTGATAGCCTTGATTTACAGATGGGAAAATAAATCATAAAGAACTCAGAAACCTGTATTTTACATATTACATAGTATATTTCATGATTAAGATTATGCTTTCCCCAATGTTACCAGTGGGGTGAAATTGTAGATATAGCAAAATTCCTAATGAGTGAATAGATTTCCTGGGTACTGTCAGTGCTAAGATATCAAAGAGACTAAAAACCCTTTGACATCACTAGAAGCAATTTGCATCTACAATTCTTCTTAATAGTACTGAATAGATAAAACAGTAATTTTGTGTAAATTTAATTGTCTAGGTATTTATCCTGCTATAGATAAGGCCTTCCACTATCTCCTGTATTCAAGGAGAGATAGTCATTGCCATTCATTGTACACATCTTTCTGTTAAGCATTCATACATGGTCTTTCATCTTCTTGGGATGGTATTTTGTAGTTCTGTCCTGATCTAGATGCCACATTTCTTAACACCAAAATCAAATAAAACTCAGTAAGAAAGCTGTTTTCCTTTTCCTCGTACTTCCCTGCCAGAAGTTAACTTCATGCTTATTGAATATCCATAGCCTATCTTCCAGGCATTTTCCTTCTGTAGATATTTAGTATCAGTCACTTCCCTATCCAAAGGCCAAGCCAATTTCCAGACCCTCTACATTGATTTCTGTGGCTCCTATAAGATATAGCCTTTGTCTTGAACATAATAGATTCTTACGAATATATGTATAATTATGATTAATAGAAAAATTTTTAACTAAAGAGGCAGCTAGGCTAGGTGAGGACAACCTGAATGAAACTAATATAGCTGAGAATAAAGAAAAATCCAGAACTGCATGTTGTAACCACTAGACTATTTTTTTTCCAATCTGAGTACGACAATAGTGGTCATTATTTTTGCTGTCGTGGTTTTGTTCTCACGATCACATGGAGCGTTTGAAGTGAAATCTCTCCTAGTACAACTGAGGTTGTTCTGTTTGGAAGGACACTCAGTAGAAAGCTATGCAGCCTCTGGTGAAGTGCTTCACAGTTTATTCACTAGAGATTCAGATTCTTTTGACTAACTGGATGTCTTTCCAACTTGAAAAATGAAGGAAAGAACCATGTCTGTCTAGACTGACTAGAAAGTAAAAACAAGGGGTACTTTGAAATCTGTGAATCTGACCACAACTGAGAGTTGTACTGAGTCCAAGTAACTGGAAAATCAGTTTCTTGGATTAGACAAATTCTTCCCTTAAGACTCTGAAACTGCTAACTTTCTTCTCAAATAATTAATAGAAAATTATTACATCGACAGACAAGTGACTCCGTACTTGAGCCAATAGGAAAACTTGATGTTAAAACCAGGGGAAATAATTTAGCCTCAAATTTAGTTGCTGATGCCAGAATAAAAGCAAACAAATGTGCCAATGATCTTCCCTGAGAATTGGACTTCGATAAAATTTGTATTCCTCGTTCTCTCCGGTGTGGGTATGGAATATAAGAACAAGACCTTTTTTTTTTTAAGTCAGCAAAATTAACACTCAGAAGACCTCATTTATGTTTTCTATATAATAATAATGTTAAAGAGATAGGTATCTGCCACTTCAGGAAATCATATCTGTGGCTTTATATTCGTCCATGGAAAGAACTGAGGAGAGCCCAGTTTTTGCTGAGAGAGTCTGCCGCGACTTCGTTGAACTATGGCATTGTGTGTGTGTGTTGGTTTCAAGATGTAGTGCTCCTTTGCTGTCCTTTTTTCTATTCAGTTTTTTCATCATCCAAAAATGTGTATTGCCACCAGCCATACTCCAGCTAGTTTCTAGAGGTTTAAGATACTGAAAAGAAGACACAGTCACAATATTGTTTAAATATTATTCAAGTGGTGGGAGACAGGCAGCAAATTTACATAAATAAACATATGGAGCTATCACAGCTAACACTGTTATGATATTTTTTACTAACATTTTTGCTGTGCTATTATAAAAATTAGATTAAGGGGAAAGTAAATGTCAGATCCTGGGGAAGAATGGGTGAGGCATATTGGGGAAAAAAAGGACTCATGATGACTGGCATTTCAACAGGAATTCTAGTAAAGTGATGAGAAAGATACTTGAGTATTTGCTTAAAGAATTTTCTGTGCAGGGGCTCTTTCCATATTTGAAAAAGCGTTTGTTCTCCTTTGTGTATACTCTCTCTCTCTTTTTCTTCCTTCCTTAAAACTTCCAAATAAAACTTATTTTTACAAAAGAAAAAAAATTCTGTGCAGCGTTAGTGTTAGAGATGTAACTAAGTGTATGAGTTGCATGTGTGAGGCTTTTGGTTAAGTACCTGACACCACAAATACCCATCTTTTAATTGTGGTGTTTTGTTGGTGGGGAAGTACTTGGTTCAGCCTCTATGGAATGTGAATAGAAATTTCACAAAAAAATATGAAAATGGAAATTTCATGTGATTCAGCAATACGACTCTACATAGAATTTGGAGACACTAATTTAAGAGGGTATCTGCATTTTTATGTTCAAAGTAGCATTATTGAAAATAGCACAAACATGGAACGAAAACAGATGTCCATCAGCCAATGAATGGATTAAAAACCTATTATATATACACACACACATATATATATTATCTGCATATATATGATGGAATTCTATTTTGCTATTAAAGAAAATGAAATAATATATTTTGACTAAATAAATGAATTTTTAGGTGAGTAAAGGAAGTGAAAGACAACTATCAGATGGTTTTGCTCCTAGGTTGAATATGAATAATTAAAGCTCATGACTTAGCAACAACAAAATGCCTAGGTTTGGTAAAAACTATGGTAGTTACTAGAGAGAAAGGAAATAGGAAAAATAGAGAGGGGAGACTTTATTGGTAGAGGAATCTCACAGGATCTTTTGTGGGAGGTCAGAATGTGCTCAGTATTATACACGTAACGGAGATATGGAGTTAAACCCCTGAAATTAAAAAATACATAAAGCAATTATAAAACGATTTTTAAAAAGCACTTTTGCTTAAGAAAGGATTTTCCCAGGTTCAAGGAATAACAAATACAAAAGTCATGAGATGTGAGTCTTTGACAAGATTAAGAAAAGGTTCAGAAGCTAATTTAGTGAAGCAGGGTCAGAAAAAGAAGAGTGCTGTTTCCATTGTTAGAGAGAGAGAACAGGAAATATCCTGTAAGCGTGCTCCCATACTGGGAAAGAAAGACAAGGCTATTCAAGCAGACCTTCCTGTAAAAGATAAGGCCAGTCCATTTGCCATGTTGAAGCTAACTGAACATTGACCGGACAGGTAAAGAGATGCTGGAGCCTGATAAAATATGTATAGCAGCTTTGTTTTCCACTGTCCTCCAAAATAGTTTCACTAAATCCATGACTTCTCCTCTCACTGGACATTATATATTCTCACCCCTAAACTCACTCTGACTTCTTTGTCCTTCACAGCCTGATTCAAGGAATGATGGGGAGAGAGTGTGGTCATATTTCAGATAGAATAGAATTTAGATCCTCAAAACTTTGGTTTGGAAGTCTGCCTTTTAAGTTTAGTAGTCATATGACTTTCAGTAATTTCATTTTTTGTTCAGTTTTCTCATCAATAGCAATAGTATTAAGTGTATTATATAATCCAAGTGTATTAAAGAATTCACCATTATCCAAGGAGGGCAATTATGTAATGAACAGAGAAGAAACTGAGACACAAGGACTTACTGGAGTAGCCTAAGTATCTCCTGAATAGAAGATTCGGAATTTGAACTTGGCCTATACAGCAAAATATCCATGAATTCAGCCGTCTGCACCCCACAGGATTAGATGTATGATGGAAGAGATTATTTAGAGAATACAGAACATGAAGTGGGTACCTGATAATTAGTTCCTTACAATTTTTACAATTTTTATTGCAAGTGACAGAGAAACTAACCCTGAACTACTAGAGCCAAAATAAAATTCTAGACCCTAGATGAAGGGACATATAGACTTCTACTATAACTCAATTTTGATTTCAAACTATCACCACTATCTATTTTTTTATCTATTGATTTTTTTCAGACTCTGTATGGAACGCCAGGGCAGCTTCAGTGCCACATTTATCTAATCCCACCTAATGGAGGACAGGAATTAACGTCCTTCATGATTAGAGTAGCCATGCTTAGCTAGAACTCACCATGCTTAGCTAGTACAAGGAAGGAGTTCACTTCCCTGGGATAGAGAGAGACCACACATGTTGGATTGGCCAGAAGAGTCACCCAGTCCAAATGAAGATAGTATCCTGCACACCTTTCAGCCTACTGTAAAGAATAATTACACCTAGATTCATTCTCAGAAGTATCCTATTTAAGCTCTTATTATATGGCCACTCTGAGATTTAGTCTCATTGGCCCGTATCTGAGAAATAAAGTTTACCCTAATTATTAAGGATTCATATAGCATTAGGATAGATGGGTCCCCACCCCCACCACCCACCAAAGCAGTAAAGGTACTGTTATTCCAAGAAGGGAAGTGACAAATTCTGGGTGATCAAAGTCACAAATGTCCTGTATAGTTCTAGTTTGGTATGACTTAACAACAAATTAGGGAAGCCTGGAAGTTGAAAGATGGGTTTAAATCTTGGATTTGTTACTTACTCTCTATTATCACTCTAGTTCAGATCATCTTCCTTCCCATGTCCCAGGTTCCTCATATGTACAGAGAGCATTAGTTATAATTAACTTCACGAATATGAGGATTAAGTAGGATAATGTACATAAAACACTGACAATCAATATTGAAATGTATATTTCAATAAATAGAAAGCTATAGTTTTTCCACATCTATAATAGATCAGAGCCACATTAGGTCATGAAAAAAATATCTCCTGAACAGAAATGAAACAAAATAGAGGACTGTAGATTTCATAGTGGGTGTAGGAACACTATAAATTTAATTATTTTGATTTTTAAATTTTGGACACTGTGGTTTATGATTTGTTATTAGTAGGGTTTTATGCATGAACTATTCCAGTACCAAACCATCCACCCTCGTGTCAGCTTCCTTCCACCATTTTCCCAGGGTTCCTCACCTACTCCAGCCCCTCCTTATAATAAGCGTCCTTCTGAGGACAGGTTTTCAGTTTCTTTTGCCTTTGTGGTTCTTTTGTCTTGGTCGGGGGGAGGTAGCAGGGGAGATACCTGGCAATACCTGTCAAGGGGTATCCCTGACTCTGCACATAGGAATCAATCCTGGAAGTAGAACGGCAAATATATGGGATGCCAGGGTTCAAATCTGGATCAGACACATGCCAGTGCCCTACCTGTTATACTTTCTCTCTCTCTCTCTCTCTCTCTCTCTCTCTCTCTCTCTCTCTCTCTCTCTCTCCTTCCCTTGTGTTTTTGCTTCTCCCTAGATCCCTAGAATGCTTTCCTTGGGATCTCAGTCAGTCCCATGAATTTGTTTTCAAATGCTATCTCTCCACAATGATGACTCTTAAAAGCCTATGTAAATTGTGATACCCGTCACTTCTCCCTCCTTCCCCTTCTTTATTTTTTCTAATTTAGCCCTTGCAACTCTCTAAACTACATTATATTCTACTTGTTTATCTTGCCTATTTTCTATTTCACCTACTCGAAGGTAGAAGTAAAGTTCCATGAAGGCAGGAAGTTCTTTCTGGTTTTTTTTTTTCATTGCTGAACTCTACTACCTACAGTCATATCTGGAATATGTAGGTGCACAAACTTTGTTAAAGAAAGGGAATATAATGGTCTGATTGGATTGTGGAAATTCATGCAGCAAACACAGTATCTGTGTCATGTGAATTGAAGTGTGTATTGTGTGGGGGTGTGACTAGTAGTGAGGGGAAATGAACACAGATGAAGAAATTCAGGCAGAAAACATATGTTGGGGCCAGACCATAGAAGACTTGAAGACTCTGCTAAGAAACCAAACTTTTATTCTGCATGTCATAGGGACTGTCAAGGGCTTTTGGTAGTTAAATTATATAAACTGGAGGTTGAAACTCCATAGAGGAATTTTAGGACAGGTAAGTTACAGAAGAGGCAGTAGTGGCCTTCACCAAAGAGGAGGACAGAAATGGAGAGGACAAAGGATCTGACCAAGTAATACAAGCAGTAAAAGTAATGAGGTTTGTTCCACCTATTAATAAAAGAAATGCTAAAGAATACCTTTATGATTTCTGCTTTTGAGAATGTTTAACAGATGCCTATCCCTGCTCTTTCAAATCTTCCTCCCTCAAAGATTTTGCAAGTGCTTCAGTTTGCATTAATTTGGGGGTGACCATTCTCTATTTCATTAGTATAAATTAGTTCATCCTACTGACCTCTTCTATAACTGTATGATTTCTACATTCCGTGACTTCCAACGGGAGGCAGTGGCTTGGAAAAAAATGATAAAGGGAAAAGATAGGGAAGATGGAAGGTAGTTCTAATAGCATATCTGGATGGTTTCACCTACCTACACTCATATCTGGAATATTCTCATACACAGTTGAGTCAAAGTCTCTTCAGAAGTATAGGAAAATTTAAGTAGGGTCTAGTGATGATGGGGCTCAGGTGCTGAACTCATCTGGATAATAGGGAACCAGCAAAAAAAAATTTTAAGGAGGAAAATTTATAGAAAACAGACGATTTTTCACTCTGCAAACATCCAAGGCTAAAGTAACTAGCAGATTCCTGCCTGGGCATCTCTGAGAAGGGCGTTGTTCTCTTGGTCTCTGTCTGTCCATTCAAGCTGACTAATCCTTGTCAATTCAATTGAATACATATTATATATCCATCTAGTTACACGTTTCAGGAAATGCTGCTAAAAAATGCTATTCTTTGACTTCCTCTTTCATTTTGAATATTTTCTTTCATTTACTCTCATTTGCAATGCCTTGGGTGACATTCAATCAGGAAGTAAACTTTCCAAGTACTGTCATGTTAGAGCCTTAGGAGAGAACTGATGTGGCCTGGAGTGTTAACAGGAGGGCTCTGTATGATGAGAAATGTATGTTTTCTTTACTCTGGCCAGAATTTTCCTCACCAGAGAGCAACGGTTTTTAAAATATTAGTATGTAGTATATTTAACAAAGTGCTTACTGAAAATCCCACAAAATATGTCTTTCCTGCATATTTTGAAAGCACAGAGGCGCTCACCTTGGTTTGTGTAAGCATTCAGTGGTGCATGTTATACTTTATTTTGGCTGCCGTGATACATATCAAGAGGGTGGCTGTCTTTGGACTCCTGGTAAAGTTGGCGAAGTATACACAGAGTTGGTCCAAGGATAGGGTGACTTACTTGAGTGAGTTCTGTACAAGAGCCCTTACCTTCTGCTGTGCAAACATATGTCAAAATTCACAGTCCAATTCATCATGCCCACTGTCAGCTAAATCATCTGAGGTCAAATTTGTATCATTTGTTGTTTGGACCATGACTATAACCTCAATATCAACCTTTTTAGGCAAAATGAGAACATGGCTCTTGTGTTTTCAAAACCTTCCAACTTCTTTGCAGGGTAGGAGCATGGAATTGTTATTAAATCTAGCTGACCTTAAAGGGGTATCTCAGAATGTACATAAACATGATGCTAGGAAGGAAAAGTGGAGTGTCGAGAGCCATATTTAGTATCACCAGTGCTTTGAACTCATTTAAAATTTTAAGTAAGAGGGGCTGGAGCAATAGCACATTGGGTAGGGCGTTTGCCTTGCATGCGGCTAACCCGGGCTCGATTCCCAGCATCCCATATGGTCCTCCAAGCACTGCCAGGAGTAATTCCTGAGTGTATGAGCCAGGAGTAACCCCTGTGCAATGCCGGTTGTAACCCAAAAAGCAAAAAATAAAAATAAAAATTTAAATAATATTTATGAACAACATAATATGATTATTAAAAGGGAGATATGTATATCTGAAAAGAAATCCAGACTTTTTTATGTGGTGTCCTACGCAGTGTGGTTTGTAACTACCTTTTCAGAATAATCATAACTGTCTTTACAGTGCTGTGAATTATTTGACAATGATTGTATTAATAAGATAAGGTCTTTGAGTGACTTTTAATCTGGTATGGAGATAGACCTATGACATAGCTTCATGTGATCTGAGTTGTATCTATCTTAAAGATGTCTACAAGGAGGGCTGGAGGAGAGTGAAGCGAAGTTAACAAATCAGTTTAGGAGGAACTATTAAAGCTACTAGAGTGACACCCAGCAGGGTAGGAATAATCATCTCCTGGACATTAGAAAGAAGATAGTTACAGAGAGAAAAAAAATGCAACATACAGTGCCTTTGAGGCACGAACCTACTGGGATCTTGGTGATTGTACCTTGACCAGAGTGAAGATGAGGTAGGTTTTTATGCTGAAATCTGTAGGGATCTCTAGAAGATTCTGGAGAAAGAGGGTGTTATTTTTTTAATTAAAAAGGAAACTACTAGAAGTATAAAGCGGTATTTATAAGGGTAAGAAGACTACCTACACATAGTCTGTTTTACTAATAGCTAAAACTTTTGTAAAATTCCAGGGAAAATATGGTAATGATGACTATGCTGGAGATTATAAAGACTGAGCTGAATATAAACCAGATATTGAAGGAGAAGTCAAAAGAAATTATAGAATAGTCCTTGATGGAAAAGAACAATTGGACGTGGTACAACTAGTGTACAACTGTAAGTGGCGACACTGTAGGCAGAATGGAGAATATCAGATGTTCAGAAGCAGATCCCCAGAGGCACAGCTAGCGGTAGATATAAGTTTCTCTTCGAACACGTTGAATGCTAGGTGCCAGTGGAATAATTATGTTGGAATATACAATATAAAACCAGTATCAGGGATATCTTAGTTTGTGGATAATGGCGGAAGATAATAGGTGTAAATACTATTCACAGTGGTATTTGAAATGAGGAAAGATTAAGCCAAAAACATAACTTCAAAGAGAATCTTCACTTAAATGAATCAGTTAAGTTTTTAAATTAAAAAATATATGGGACCAGAAAGATAGTACAGTGGGTAGGATGCTGCCTTAACTGCATCCAACATGGGTTCTATCCTTGGCATTTCATATGGTCCCTGAGCACTCCCGGGAGCAATCTTAGAGCACAGAGCCAGAAGTCCTAAGACTTCTGTGGGGGTGCGGCCCAAAACAAACAGCAACAAGAAAGTTTTATTTGATCTCATCAGGAACAGCTTCATAACTGTGTATCTCATAGTGACTCATTTTAAAAAAATAAAGTTTCATTTGCTAGATTGACTCCTTTGTCAATTGAACGTTAATGAAGCTATAAAAAGAATCACCATCTGAAATACCCATTCAGAAAAGTTTGTAAACGTGGTTATGACATTTAGACTTATGTTGAAAGGAATACATCCCCCAAACAAAAGACTGAAAAATGTCTTTGTACCTCTCTGATTCTGTAACAGCAGCCCAGTAGTAAGCTTAATTTAGAACTGACTCTGTTCTTGCCCTCCCTTTTTATCTTTTAGAAGCTAGTTTCAGTTCATGTTTAAACCAAAAATTATTAAATGAATTCTAATATTCACTATTTTTCACATTAGAGTTAATTAATGTATACAGTTAGCAGTCGATGCCTGTCTTTAGTGACACATATAGTGATTGTGAATCTTATAGTCATTAGCCTGTCCTATTCAAGGTCACATGGTAATTGCTTTGTTGTTCCCACTTTAGCATCAGCAAGATGGGACTCCCACTTTTGAGTGAAGAAGGGTGGTAGGAAATGGCCCCCTCGCTCTCCCACACTCTTCTCTGATCAGAATTAGAGTCTTCATCCGAACTGGTAGATGAAGGGGTCAAGTTCCCTTATGAAAAATCCAAGAGCAAAGTAGCAAGGGGGTTCTGGCCAGTCACTCAGACCCTCTTATCCTGGGGTTTTGCAAGCCCAGTGAGGGCTGAGGAAAGTGAGAACCAAGCGACCTTGTAAAAGACAAACTTCCCTTCACAGAGGGCCGCACTGTGTTGCTTAGGGTTCTCGCTGAAAGAAGCAGGCATTAAGTCCAGGGGGATTTACTTGAAGGAAATCTGGTGCTGGCACCACCTCTAGTGAAATTTATTGAAAGGAAATCTGGTGCTCACAAAATCAACAGGAGGCAAAAGGAACAGGCTTGAGAAAGGCCAAGAACCAAGAGAACCCTGATTTTGTATCTGATACAATCCACTGAGGATCTTGGACATCTATAATATGTTGCCTAAAATTAATCTCGACCATCCCCTTGCCAAAGATATAACCTGGGATAGGAGCACAGTATGACTGTTCCAATTCTGCCTGGTTCCAGTCACTAGGAGATAGAGAACAGAAAAATGTCAAATGTCCCCTTGAGCTTCAAAGAAATTAGGATTCTGTTGTAACCAATGCAACAGTACTACAAGGGGAACATCCCAGATTTGATTTAATAGTGTTGTGTGTGTGTGTGTGTGTGTGTGTGTGTGTGCGTGTGTGAGAGAGAGAGAGAGAGAGAGAGAGAGAGAGAGAGAGAGAGAGAGAGAGAGAGAGAGACAGTGACAAATGTTTCACTGCTTTTCCTTCCCAATGCCTCAAATTTGTAAGGCCATCAAAACAAGTCAAGAGTGAGGATTCTGGTATATTCATCTTGACTCTGCTGGCTTCCTTCTGAACCACAGACTGGTAGAGGAAACGAACCCTTCAGGAGCTCATACAAAGTGTCAGACTTGGTGCTAAGTGTGTTATATGTGATTGCTGCCAAACTTGCTGTTATTCATTCTTCGACCTTCAGAAAATTTTAAGGAAGAACAGTGGTTGCTAAAGATTTTTCCAGTTAGAGAAAAGGAATGTAGCCACTGCAGATGGCAGAAATGGAGTGCTAAATAAAATAATGTGCCTAAAAGATGCTATTGTTTGAAATTATCCCCTTGGACTGACAGGTAATTAATTTCTGCCACTAGTATAATTTCTTCAGTAGATCTGGTTCAGGAAACCATACATGGGTGGTAATTTTTCCCCCCCTCCAATCTCAGAGGAAATGTAACCGGGTATGAAGTAGTGGCACAACTCATATATCAGTAGCATGTAGTGGGTCTATATAAATCCTTTTCTTTCAAGTTATTTAACTGTTTTAAAAAATGGTTTGAACAGAAAGAAATTCCAGTTGCACCAGAAAGGAAACCAGAGTCTTAAAGAAAAATATACTCTCTTTGTTGAGCAAGACAAACATCAGTATGCAAAGAAACAAACCGATCTCTTGTGTTTTATTTCCTTAACAAATACATGGTAACACTTACTTTATGTCTTTAAAAGGTAATTGACAAAAGAATTCTACTACTGATTAAAATTAACACCTATAGTTGGTTTGTAAGCATTTTAAAGGGTCACTTGTAATTTCTTAAAATTTTTTTCTGTTTTTCACATATCTCATCGTGGGACTTTATCCATATTACAATCTATATATGATTTAAATATAATTAAATTTTATGCTACATAATTTCGTATAATTTAATTTCAATATGATTCAATTTTATGTTTTTATAATATAAAATTTATGATGGATGATTTTTTAAAAATTAACATATATGTTAGTGGGTTTATTTTTTATCATCAAAATGATTCTCTGGAAAAGGATTTTCTATTTAAAGAATTAGATAACCTATTTCCCCACATGACTTATGCATAAACTAACACATTGCTATCACAAACCTAGGCCTTTTATAGACAAGCTCCATAGAATAACATTTTTTTTCAGTAATGACATTTTCCGTAATGAGACTGAGTTTTGACTCAGGAATTAAAATTAAAATGCTTATATCCGTGAAAAGGTAAGAACTTGATACTATTTAAAGCTGAAAGTCATTTGGTGAAACTGAGTTTATTTTGAGAACTGGAAGATACAGCAGTCCAAAGAAGATGGCTCTGAAAAAAAGCAAAAACGTGTTCCATAGTCAATGGAATTGATAATAAATCCATTCTGATAGGCCACACTTTGGGTTCAGAGAATGAGATGGAAGAATGTATTTGCTGTTCGTCTTACTCTTCTAAGACTGCAGTAAGTTCTCTCTCTCTCTCTCTCTCTCTCCTCTCTCACTCTCTCTCTTAGCTCCTTTCTACATATCATCTCAATGTGGCCTTTCTTGATCACTTTGAACTTCAACTCTTCCCACTCTGTCCAGTGTGCACATGAGCTTTCTCTTTTTATTTCTTATTTCATCATTGCATTTATCTGGCAAAGTGTGTGTTTTATTTATTGATTTATTGTCTGCAGTTTCTTTCTTTAACTCAAATGCAAAGTCCCATGAGCTCACAGGTTTTTTGAGTCTAGTTTTCTGTCAGATCCCTAGAACATGATCTTTATTAAGTGCTCAATAAATATTTGTTGACATGCAACCAAAGCATTATTTGTTTAAAAGTTTCTGTACATGTCACCCTATTAGTGGATTAGACAGCAATTAAACATCGAGTATTTTATTTGGTTATTCTTAAAACAAGATTGTATTTTAAGAGAAATTATCCTAGTTGAGCATATGAGGAAAATAGGGCCTTAGAGAGTTTCTATGAATTATATAAAATCAAGGCACAAGGGCTGGCACAATAATACAGTGGGTAGGGATTTTGCCTTGCACATAGCTGTCCCAAGTTTGATTCCTGGCATCCCATATGGTGCCCTGAGCACTGCTAGATGTGGTCTCTGAACGCAGATCCAGAAGTAACCCTGAGTACCACTGGATGTGTCCCCTTTCCCACTTAAAACACACACACATACACACACACACACACTCATATACAAATCAAAGGGCTACCAAGTGGTGTTCTCTAGCCTTGAACTCAGATAAATGACAAGTTTTCTTTGCTGACAAAGGTAGAACACCTATGAGTCTTTTTCTTAAATCAAGTGATGTAATATAACAAATTAATAACTATTCATGCATAGTAAAAGATCCTGAGGAGCTGGAGTAATGGTGTAGTGGATAAGATATTTATCTTGCATGCAGTCAATAGTCCCCTAAACTACCACCAGGAATGATCCCTGAGCCCTGAGCCAGGTGTACAGCCCTGAGCCCCGATGGATATGCCTCCAAACAAACACACACAAAAATGATGCTATGCTTCTGAAACCCCCAAAGTAAATAACCTACTAATTCATACCAAATAACACATAGGACCTAAAATAACACTAGTGTAGAATGAAGAATTATATATAAATAGACAGTCCATATATAGTCTATATGGGAGAAATAATTATCTGCAGCGTGGTTTCACTTATCAGATTCAAAAAGATAGTAAGCAGACAGGAAGGTTGCTAGGTGACGATTATGGGGTGTTTGACTTAATCCTTGTAAGTTGGGGTAGTGAGATGTCCCTGTTGGATGTAGGAAAGAGGAAGAGGGCCATCTGTTAGCACTGTGGGCTGAATGCATCAAAGTGGGTGAATCACTAACATCTGCATTTTCTTTGTGGGTTTGCCTCAGTGTTGTTGGCTGAAGCTACCTATCCACTGTGGCTGATGTGACAGTTGTGAAGGGCTTGAATGATGACTAGCATGTTTGACTGCTTAATCTCAAACATTTTTCTGTAATGCAATCCTTTGTAGGTACTAAAAACACCCTGTAACCTGCCCTTTAAAATTCATACCTTACTGCAATCAATGGTAACACAACTGTCAGTGGTACTGAAAACTTCATGCAAGTATTTCATGTTCTATTCACCAGGATCTAAGCCAAACGCCTTTAGCTTTGCAGTAAGCATAATGCGCTGGGAAGCTCACTTAGGCATTTATTGATACATTAGGGCATATATTGCTAACTATACAGAGAAACAGTTCATAGCTTTGGCATCATAGGAGCCTTGGGATAGCTGACAGAGCTCCTGCGAAGCAGACATGAGACTCTAGCACCACTCAACATGCTGAGTGCAGTCCTGGTTTTGGATTTCTAGAACCACATCCAGAATGTGCTAGCACCACTGTCTAAAAAGATGGGTGACCTCTGGAGAACCCCACAAATAAGAATGTGAGTAATAAAACCAAGTGTGCAATGCATGGCCAGCACTACAACTAAATAATTCAAGATTGTAACCTAGTATGTGATCCCCGGTCATCACAACAAGAAGGCAAGGGGGTGAAGTGATAAAAAACATCCTGAATGTAGTTCCCTGGGAAAGAGCTTAGTGGGGCTCCTCTCTCTGCTTAGGGTGCACACTGACTCTCAAAGGGCTTCAAAGTGAATTTTACTTTCCAGCTTTTGTCATAAAAATGGAGTAACAGAACATTTCAAAAAGCAAGGGATGCTTGTGTTTTCTCTAAAGTAGTGTCCTCAGACTATGTGTGTGTGTGTGTGTGTTTGTGTCTCTTGAGGATTCCCTGCTTTTCTTTATGCATTGCTAACTGGTCTCAGATTGGTGAATTCCAAAGCATAAAAAATAAAGAACTAGGATGTAGCTTCATCTTTGAATGTGTATATGGCAGGTGTGGAGGGTTGCTTTGGTTTGGAATTTTTTTTTTAAATCATGCTTGGCTGTGCTCAGGGCTTCTTCCTGGCTCTGAACTCAAGGGTCACTCCTGAGTGGCCTCAAACCTCATTACTTGTCCAGCCCATCTGATTTTTGATGCCTTGGCAAATGAGACAGCGTCCCTGATTCTTGAGCATTGACAGAGATCGGAACTCCGGATTCTATCTCTCATTTGAGTGAAGCATGATACTCCAAGCATAGCTCTTTTGATTCCTTTTTGAGAGACCCAAATAGCGTTCTCATCCTGTTGGGATCTTGTATGGTACCAGGGATCAAGCCCAGGTCAGCTGCATGCAAGGTAAGAGCTCTGCCTTCTATACTATTTCTCAAGCCCAGCTTAATCTGTTTTTCATATCTAAAGCAATCCATTATGGATGGCTCTTAATGATGGAAAACCCAGAGCTCAGCTGAACCCTATCTGTATCTACTCTGTATCTACTCTGTAAGTAGAAGTACAAGTTGACACCATGTGATGTGCACACCAAAGAACCTCCACAGTGCAGCTCCTCACTACAACTGAATGTTATAGATACTTTCACTTCACGTCCTTCTTTATCTCACCACAGCATTTCTACATTACCTCACTTTGAGGATTGAAACTATATATAGTTATTATATATAATCACTTGATTACTTGATACCCCGTTACTCATTGATTTACTCGAGCGGCTGCCAGTAATGTCTCCGTTCATCCCTGTTGCATGCTAGCATAGCCCAATGGCATCTGCTCATTCTAGGAACATGCAGAGCCTCAACCGATCATTCAGGGTCTTGACGAAGAAGTCTGACCATCTTGTAGGTGGACGTCCACGGGATCTTTTGACGTCCCGTGGAATCCAGTCAGTAATGGCTCTAGTCCAGTGGTCGTCTTTAAACCTCATTATATGTCCAGCCCATCTGATTTTTGATGCCTTGGCAAATGAGACAGCGTCCCTGATTCTTGAGTGTTGACGGAGATCGGGACTCCGGATTCTATCTCTCATTTGAGTGAAACGTGATACTCCAAGCATAGCTCTTTTGATTCCTCTTTGAGAGACCCAAATAGCGTTCTCATCCTGTTTTTGCAGGACCCAGATCTCTGAGGCGTATGTTAATGCAGGAAGAACAGTGGAATCGAAGAGATGTGCTCGGAGCTGGAGTTTCTTTGTCCTCTTAGTTATTTCTTCAACACTCTTGAAGGCATTCCAAGCCGCTCTCTTCCTCCTGCGTAACTCAGGTGCCAGGTCATTCATCATGTTGATTTCTCGACCTAGGTATATATAACTGTTTCATTCAGAGATGATGGTTCCGTTGAGAGTGAATGGAACATCAGGAACAAGACTGTTTCTCATGAACATTGTTTTTGTGAGATTCAGTTGTAATCCGACCTTTCCACACTCACGGTCGAAGTCGGTTAGCATTTGTGCTGCTTGGCTGATGTTTGGTGTTATTAAAACGATGTCATCAGCAAAGCGGAGGTGGTGTAGTTGCCGACCATATATCTTCACTCCCATTCCTTCCCATTCCAGTCGTTGCTTGTTGTTCTCGAAGGTGGAACTGAAGAGTTTTGGTGAAATGGTATCACCCTGCTGAACCTCTCTCTTGACATGGATGATTACTTCTTTGTAGAATGATGAGATCCTGGTAGTGAATCCGTAATAGAGCTCACGGAGGATCCTGATGTATTGAGTTTGTATGCCCTGATTGGCTAGGGCTTCGATGACCGCTTTCATCACAACAGAATCAAAGGCCTTCTTTAAATCAATGAACGTTAGACAGAGTGGCATCTTGAACTCCTGAGAAACCTCAATGAGCTTGATTATCGTGTGGATATGGTTGATGGTGCTGAATCCTTTTCGGAACCCGGCTTATTCGCCTGGTTGTCCTTCGTCTAGTGTTCTGCCAATCCTATTCAGGATGACTCAAATGAACAGTTTGTAGATGACAGACAATAGGCAGATTGGGTGATATTTGCCAATGTCATGGATGTCTCCCTTCTTGTACAGTAGTACAGTCTTGCTGGTTTTCCATTGGGATGGAACCTTGCATTCAGACAGGTAGCATGTGAAGAGCCAAGCCAGTGTATTGATGAGTACTGACAGTAAGTTCTTCAGGTGTTCAGGTCTGACCTTTTCTGGGCCAGTTTCTCTTTGTTTCTTTATAATACATTATAATATTGTTGTATATTATAGTTATATAGATATAGTTATATGTATAATAAGACTTAGCGATTACACATAAAAATAGAACTAGATCGAACCTGAAGCTTGACCTCTCTGGGAGTCTGGAGAAAATTTCTCCATCTCCTAGCCTATAGACTAGGCTAGTCATTTCAAGTACTGATAAGTTAGATGAGTGCATGTGAATCACTCATCGTTGCTTTAGGTATAAATTGTTGTTTGAATCTGACCATGTCTGGGTCGGGTGCTGTTCGCTTCTTTACCCACAAAATGGCGTGTCAGATTTCAGAAGGGAGAATGTTGGGAACAACACATCCATCCTGTGGAATTTGGTATATGGGCAGGTGGACATGGCTATCGAAGAGATCCGAGTAGAAGTCATGGATAATCTTCTCCATTGCCCTTTTGGAAGATGTGATAGATCCATCAGGCCATCAGAGGGCAGTCATCTTGGTCTTGTAGTTGGCGAAGGACAGGCAGGCATTGCGAATGCTTTTCCCAGTTTCTGCGGCATCTGCCAGCACTGCTGCTCTTCTCTCTTTGAGGTCTTCCGTTATCGCTTCTCTGCACTGCTTTGCAAGCTTGCACGTTCGCTTGCGGTTGCCTGAGGCTTGCACCAAGCCATGTTGGAGAATGAACTCAAGAGTTTTTGAAGACAGGCGTCTTTTTGTAGTATCTCTCTTGGCATTTCTCACACAATCGTGGAGATGATGAAATAGTCAATTGTATTCCTCATCAATGTTGTCAACGATGGCATCTACCCATGTCACCGCAGTAGTGCCAAAGAGCTCCCAGTTGGTGGTTGTTCTGGGAGTTCTCTTCTTAAACTTTGCAGCCCTTTCTCACCGCTCTGTGAAGTAGAATTTTGCACAAAGGAGACAATAGTCCAATCCCATTTGGAATTTTGGGACAACAGTGACATGGGTCAGGCAAGACCGTGGATTGAATATAATGTGCTCAATTTTGTTGTGGAACCATCCACCAGGAGACTCCCATGTCCATCGTTTAGATTCGGCCTTCTGGAATTGTGAGTTACCATGGATGCTCTTGGTTGACATGATGAACTCAGACAGTCTCTCCTCCGAACACTTGAAGAACCTGCCATCAGTACTCATCAATACACTGGCTCGGCTCCTCAAACGTTACCGTCTAAATGCAAGATTCTGTCCAAGTGGAAAACCAGCAGGACTGTAAAACTGTATGAGAAGGGAGACATTTATGACATTGGCAACTATCTCCCAATCTGTCTGTTGTCTGTCGTCTACAAGCTGTTCACACGAGTCATCCTAAGTAGGATTGGCAGAATACTAGATGAAGGACGACCATGCCAACAAGCCGGGTTCTGAAAAGGATTTAGCACAATCGACCATATCCACACAATAACCAAGCTCATTGAGGTTTCTCGGGAGTTCAAGATGCCTCTCTTTCTAACGTTCATTGATTTAAAGAAGGCCTTTGATTCTTTTGAGACTGCAGCGGTAATTGTAGCCCTAGCCAAACAGGGAGTTCAAACTCAAAACATCAGGATCCTCCGTAAGCTGAATTGCGGATTCACTACCAGGATCTCACCATTCTACAGGGAGGTGATCATTAATGTCAAGAGAGGGTTCAGCAGGGTGATACCATTTCACCGAAACTCTTCAGTGCCACTCTCGAGAACGTCATGCAACGATTGGAATGGGAAGGAATGGGAGTGAAGATAGATGGTCGGCAACTATACCACTTCCGCTTCACTGATGACATCATTCTAATAACACCAAACATCAGCCAAGCGGCACAAATGCTGGCCGACTTCAACCATGAATGTGGAAAGGTCGGACTCCAGCTGAATCTCACAAAGACAATTTTATGAGAAACAGCCTCATTCCTGACGTTCCATTCACTCTCAACGGGACGAACATCTCCGAATGCAACAGTTATGTGTACCTAGGTCAAGAAGTCAACATGATGAATGACCTGGCACCTGAGTTGAACAGGAGGAAGAGAGCGGCTTGGAACGCCTTCAAGAGCATCGAAGAAATAGCTAAGAGGACGAAGGACCTCCGGATCCAGGCACATCTCTTCGATTCCACTGTTCTTCCTGCGTTTACATATTCCTCAGAGACCTGGGCCCTACAAAAACAGGATGAGAACGCTATTTGGGTCTCCCAAAGAGGAATCGAAAGAGCTCTGCTTGGAGTATCATGCTTCACTCAAACGAGAGAATCTGGAATTCCGACCTCCGTTGACGGTCAAGAATCAGGGATGCTGTCTTGTTTGCCAAGACATCGAAAATCAGATGGGCTGGACATGTAATGAGATTTGGAGACGACTGTGGACTAGAGCCAGTACTGACTGGATTCCATGGGATGTCAAAAGATCGTGTGGCCACCCACCTATGAGATGGTCAGTCCTCTTCTTTAAGACCTTGAACGATCAGTTTGAGGCTGTTTGTGTTCCTAGAATGAGCAGACGCCATTGGGCTACACTAGCATGTGAATGGAGACATTACTGGCGCCCGCTCGAGCAATCCATGAGTAATGGGATGTCAAGTGATCAAGTGATCAAGTGATAATTGTTATTGTTGTTGTCATCATCTTCATTATGTCTTCTTTTTCTCTTCACTAGATTGTAGAATCATAAAAGGTTTTAGCAACCATAGTTGGTTTGACTGCTACCACAAAATAGCCCTAACTGGGCTTTTTAAGGAAGAGAAATGGACATTCTCACAGTTCTTGAAATGAGCATTCTAAAATGAATGTTTTGGCAGGGTCGGTTCATCCTTAGAGTGTAAGGAAAAGTGTGTTTTTCTGTAGCTTCTGATACTTTGCTGGCAATATCTAGCATTCCTTGGCTTATAGAAGCTTTACTCCAATCTTTCCTCTCATCTTCTCATGAGTTTCTTTCTGTGTGAGTTTGTGTCCAAATTTCTTCATCTTATAACGACCCAAGTCATGCTGAATTTGACTGCATTTTAGCTAATTACATCTGCAAGAACCCTATTGCCAACTGTAATCATATTTTGAGGTTCTGAGCCTTTTGATTTATCACTGAATTTTCAGAGTTGGGAACAATTTCAACCCAGAACAAGACTTTATCACTTTTTTGTCATCTTGTATATAGTATATATCAAGGCATGATCGGTTAATTAAAATGTTTAGTATCAGACTAAGTGGATTAAAAAATTTAATATTAGAAATGTTTTTAAAATAAGTTCTGAAGTGGATCTGCAGTCCACAGATTAGATATTTCTTGAAAACTGCCTCTTCTCTCAAGATTTACCAGAAGAGACAAAACTTTAAGTCCTGTCTTACTTAATTTTATATTAGGTTTTGGGATCAGGAAGACATATTGTGTGGAGGTGAATCTTTTGTTAAAGACTTTCTAAGTAGCTTTTATTAAACAGATATAATGTCTTTCTGAAAATGATTTATATAAAATGTTGTTTATAAGATTTTAAAGGTTCACTTGTCTAAAATTCTAGGTAACAAAGTAATTTCAAAACTCTAAGGGCAACTTTTTGGGGCAGAGTTCCCGAGCTGTACTCAGATAACCCAGAGCCCTGCTGGCCATTCTCAGTCACTGGTGGCCAATTCAATGCTAGGGCCCAAAGATGTGGTACTCTGTGAGTGCTGAATGTTGGGAACCATCAGGATCACCATTCAGGATCCTCCAGGATGATGCTGGAGGATCCAGTGTTGTGACCATTAGCAAGGCCAGCACCCTAACCCCTAAACTATCTCAAGTGCTAAGAGTAATTCTTTTATTTCATAGGTATGTGTTAATAATAATATGATCATAATAAATATCTTAATTAGTTAATAATAAATTAACAATAACAATCCTTTTAAAGGTTGTGTATTCTTTCTAATATGTATAAATATGTATAATGTGGTTATAAAGTAATGAAATTGATTGCACAGCTCACACATATGTAGAATACTGAAAATCAATGAAAATTCACATTAAAAATATTTTTCCTTCCCCCTTATCCTACTGTTCCCTTTCCTAACTTACTCTTCCCACTTCTGTCCCAGTACTAAGTTTTCATACTGAAGACCAGTTCTCCTGTTCTTCATTTATACTGCAATTGGGCATTTGATATTTTCCTAGAAAGTTTCTTTATATTCCACATCATTCTTAGACTATTCCTCTCCCTCTACATCCATCCAGATTGCATCAAAGTTTATCTTTTCTTACAAAGGGCTGGAGCGATAGCACAGCGGTAGGTCATTTGCCTTGCATGCGACTGTGCCGGCGGACCCTAATTCAATTCCTCCACCCCTCTCGGAGAGCCTGGCAAGCTACCAAGAGTATCTTGCCTGACGGCAAAACCTGGCAAGCTACCCATGACATGTTCTATATGCCAAACACAGTAACAACAATGGAGACTTTACTGGGCCCGCTTGAGCAAATCGGTGAACAATGGGAGGACAGTGCTACTAGGACAATGAGGAAGGGGGAAAATGCCTGCCACAGAGGCAGATTTGGAGGTGGGAGGAAAATTCAGAACTTTGGTGATGGAACATTTGTGGTGGGAATTGGGGCACTGGTGAAGGGATTGTTGTTGGAACAATATATGCCTAAAACTCAACCACAAATATTTTGTAACTTTTTAAGTCATGGTGATTCAATTAAAAAAAAAAGAAATTCCAAATCAAATCTATCTATATATACATACACACACACACACACACACACACACACACACACACATATATATATATATATATATATTAAATGTAGTTCTTGTTTCCAAAGACTTGAAGTGGGAGAGTCATGGTGGATTAGTGTGATTATTGTATTTATAGTTGTTGTTTGTTTAGATATGTGGTGCAGAGATCAAACGCAGGGTCTCAAGCATGCAAGATATGTGTGTGCATCTGTATTGCAATGCATTTTTACACGTTCATATTTTTATGGTGATATTCCCATCAGTGGTAGGATGTTTGCCTTGCAAGCCGCCAGCCTGGCCAGCCGGGTTCGATTCCTCCGCCCCACGATGGAGACGTTACTGGGCCTGCTCGAGCAAATCAATGAACAATGGGAGGACAGTGCTACAATGCTATTCCCATCACATACTTGCTTAATATAGCAGAACTTTGTAACTGCTTTTCATACAATACATATTTATTTGATATTCAGTAGATGTTTATAAATCATTTTCTATGTAGTTGAAGTTTAGAGGTTTAATGTAAGTCTTAGTATTTAATGTGATAGAAACTGGACTGTCTATAGAGCTTAGATTTTTTAGAAACTTTGTAAATATTTGTCAGATGATTGAACATGAGTAAGTATAAGTGAGGAAGGAAGAAAGAAAAGTCCTTTCTCATAACCTTCACTTTAACCAATGAAATCAATGACTGAATATAATGCTTAAAAGCCATGGTATTAAACATATGTACTGTGATGAAAGTTTTAATTTATATTATTTTATTTATTTTTTTATTTCATAAGTTTTTTCTTTAAATTGGAATATTTTATGTGTGTGACATATAGCTCTCCTCATAGATTCTAACTGTGACTGACTCCCAAGTGCTCTGTAAGGAAGGGGCCTCTAAAAAAAAGGCAGGATGAGAGCAAAGAGAGTGAGCATCATTTGCATAGGGCAGGAAGGGCATTATAACATCTGGCAGTGGTGGCTGACTGGATCCATTTGTTCGTCCTCATTAAATTCACATTAATGCATGAGCTGCTCTGATTGTGTAAATTCCATTTCAGGTTGGTTGCTTTCTCCCAGGCCCATGGCAATGACTCTTGGGGCACTACCCCCGGCTGTTTACTTGGCAGTGGTATCTGACCTAGGGTCAGACCTGTATTTAACCCTTTCCTGTAGGTCAAATCCAAATTAATTTGGTGAGAATTAAATTGGAAATGAGTCGTCTGCACAGCAGGTGTCCCTTGTGGAGAATGTGCTCCAGGTGGAAACATTTTAAGATCTGTTCCTAGGCCATCTCCAAGGAAGCTTCGGAGGTCAGAGAGGCAATTCTGAGACATCCCATGTGGGGAGGGCTTGGAGAGAGATGTAGCAGGTGCCGACTCAGGGCAGTTTTCTCAGCAATGATAGAGAGTTTCAAAGAGGTCCCTTTTGTAGATAATGAATTCATATATTCATGAACATACTTTGGGGGCATTCGTTGTGAACTGATTTACTTAGAAGTTGCCCTAAATAATTGGAACTTTCCCCTTTGCCCCTACCTCCCACCATCAACTAAAGGCTTTGATTTGCAAGAAAGAAAATGATCCATTTTTCTCTTACTTTTTTCTAGAGGATGAGGAAGATGATGAAATGGTAGAGCCAAAAGTTGGTCATGACTCTGAACTGGAAAATCAAGACAAAAAACAGGAGGTGAAGGAAGGTAAGGCATGGGGGATATAGTCTTCATTTAATTTTAATTATTTTTACCAGTGTAAGGGACTAGAAGAGAATATATAAATTAACCTGATAACCCTTCAGTATCTATTGCAAATCATAAGGTCTAAAAGAAAACGGGGGGGGGGGGGGGAGGAGAGAGAGAGAGAATGATGATGATGATGATGATGCCTGGTATAGAGGTGGCGGGGAGGGGGAGGAAAACTGAGGATATTGGTGGTGGGAAATAAAATAAACATTCAGCTTTAAAAAAAGGGAAACATAAATTAAATGTAACCTCTTTATAAGGTTTTCTATGGTTGTTCAGTATATTGCATTACAAGTGACAAACCAAGATCTTCAAAGCAAGTAATTTTTTTCAAATATTTTATTCTTTAGCAATTGAAATTTTAAAGGACAATGCAGTGTAACCTTTGTGAAGGAAAGAGTCTGTCTTTTACAAGGTCTCTTGCTTCTCACTTTTCTAACCCTCACTGGGCTTGCAAAACCACAGGATAAGAGAGTCTGAGTGACTGACCCTTATTGAACTAAATCACATACATTATGGTATTTCAATACTGATCTTGATGCAAATTCTTTCCCCAGCATGTTTTTTTTTCTAATTCCTGATACAGGGTGAGCAGAACATTCAGAAGCAACATGGTTCTCGCTGCAACTGCTCCCATATAATTTATTTTTAACCAATATAATTAAATAAATTCAAAATCATCTATAATTTTAGTAATAATAATTTTAGTCAAATCTTTACTAAATAATGTAAAGTAAGACTTTTCATCTGTCAACAGTTGTATCATCTAGTTCACTCCTTCATCTATTTCCAGTGATAGCAATAAAAAGGTAATTATTTTGTCAGTGCATTCTGATTTAGTCATGTTATCTACACACAAACACTAATATTAACCACTGCAATTAACTGAACTGTTGGAAGTTTGCTCCATTACTGCCCACATAAGGAGTAGCAACTGCTTCCATGGTCTAGTTGTAATAATGACTAACATTTATAAAACTTTAAATCAGATATGGTTAGTTCTGAAAGCATTTTATAAATCTTCTCAAAACATTCTTTTAAATCAGATACTATTATTATTGGGCTGGAACGATAGCACATTGGGTAGGGCATTTGCCTTGCAAGCAGCCGACCCGGGTTCAATTCCTTCGCCCCTCTCAGAGAGCTTGGCAAGCTACCGAGAGTATCCCGCCCGCACAGCAAAGCCTGGCAAGCTACACCTGCAATATTCGATGTGCCAAAAACAGTAACAAGTCTCACAATTTGTTGTGAGAAGTTACTGGTGCTGGCTTGAGCAAATCACACAAGGAAGAGGCTACAAATGTTACCCATAGGTAACATAATAGAAAAACACATGAGGCAGATTGTGTGGTTAACTCTGTAAAATATATATTCCAAATATCAACTGGGCCTCAAAAAACAAGGAAGAAAAGAGAGAAAGAAAAGAAATCAAAAAGAAACAGATAACCACTACAGGTGGTTATTTCTCTAATAATTTTTAGCTCATAACAACAACCAGAAAAAAAGCTATCATTGTAGGCAAATGGAGTGACTAGAGAATGGAGTGTTTATAAAAAGTAACTTCCATAGTTCATGCTGTATCCCAAATATGAACATGCCTCTAAATACTTATTTGATTAGCGCATATTAAAGATGCATGTAGCTTTGGCACAGTGTCTTCGCTGAGGACTCTTGTAGGGATTCGTACATATCGGTCACATTGATACTTACTTGACTTTCTCAGACGTTGAGCAAGATTGATTACTCTCAAGTTCTGGGTGATGACTTTGCAGGGAAGATATTCAACATCTTTAACAATGGCATCCACAGGGACATAAGAAAGATTTTCTGAAAGATAATAAATTGACTTGATAGAGAATATTTCACATATAAACTTCTGTTAAGAACAGGCTTTTTGAAAAGCTGGTGAGACAGAATGTCATTAACATATCTTGGAAACATATTCATATAAAGGTATAGCAAGGGAAAAAAACTCTACTGAGTTTATTAACATAATTATTTTTATGTGGCATTTAGAATAACTGATTGAGATAATGCAATGTTTTAAAGGAGGGATGCCTGATCAACCCTGGCCCCAGAGTATAGGGAGAAAGAAAGAGTTGGGGTGAGGGATGAGGGGAGAGACATTTGAGAAGCAACAGGGGCCAAGCCAGAAGAGCCAGGTACAAAAGTGGTGTTAGGGAATGGTAGAGCCAAATGTCCAAACCAGAGTCAGCAACATGAAATCAAAGACACCCAAACTTTAACAATGAAACTTAGAAAGGTGCCTGTCAAAAGGCCAGTTGTGGGAGCCCTGGGGATGCGGGGTGGGAGGGGGGGACCTGAGAATGGGGGTGCAGGGAAGTTTACCCTGGTGAGTGTATCAGTGCTGTAATACGTGAATAACTTTGTAAATCACAGTGCTTTAATAAAATTTTTTAATAAATAGAAGAGTTATATTTCCTTTTGCAAAATATTCTTACACTGGTGTGTAATTTCCGGGAAATTTGGGGAGAGCCCTGCGCGGTTCTGTCTCACCGCCTGCGTTCGGTGGTCTTGAGCCGCTCACCCACCCGGGATGGCCAGTGCCATGGGTAGATGAAGGAGGAAACGAGGCTGCCAGGCTGGTTGATGCTCATTTGCTGTTTATTCCATTCTCCCGACGCGCCTGTTCCAGTCTCTCTAAGCACCCCATTCTAGTCTCACCCTGCCTCTCTTTCCCATCTCCTCCTGTCTCTCCCGCTCATCTCACAGCCTGGGCTCTCATCTCTCCTCGCACCTGCTCCTGCATTCTTCCCCTACATTCTTCTCCCTCTGCCCCCCTTCTAGTCTCTCTGCATCTCCTCTTGCTGTCCTAGTGTCTCTCTCATCACTCTCCAACTCCCCACATTGAGGGTAGACACCACACCCCATCAGGTAGCAAAATCAACATATCCAGAGCCCTTCGTGATCTCCCATCAGGTTCAAGGGTGGAAATACCACCTAGGGGTGTTTCTCCTCTCCTTAGTCCAATAACTTAGTTAACATTGTAATTGACATCTGTTATCTACTTCTTAATATTATGTTGTATAGACACAATAAGAGATACATTGAGCTTGTAGGGTGGCTCTCTGGGAAACATCTCACCACAACCTCAGACTACAGTGCTCAGGCTGGATTAATCATTCCTAACCCTAGCAGGGTCCTACTCCAGTTATTACTTTTTGGATCATGACAGAATTTGTCCATGACCATGCTCTTAACTTCACACTTAATCACTTAACTTCCCGTTAGTCGGCGATTTGCTCGAGCGGGCGCCAGTAACGTCTCCATTTGTCCCTGTCGCGTGCTAGTGTAGCCCAATGGCATCTGTTCACTCCGGGAACATGAAGGGCCTCAAACCGATCGTTCATGATCTTGACGAAGAAGTCTGACCATCTGGTAGGTGGGCGGCCACGCGGTCTTTTGACATCCCGTGGAATCCAGTCGGTAATAGCTCTAGTCCAGCGATTGTCTTTAAATCTCATTACGTGACCAGCCCATCTGATTTTCGACACCTTGGCAAATGAGACAGCGTCCCTGATTCTTGATCGTCGACGGATGTCAGAACTCCGGATTCTTTCTCTCATTTGAGTGAAACGTAATATTCCAAGCATAGCTCTTTCTATTCTTCTTTGGGAGACCTGAATACTCTTAAAGACCTGAATACTCTTTAAGAACCTTAAAGAAGGCTCTTAACTTATGTTAAGTATTATGGCACTTTGGTCAAGCCCATTTCAGTGCCAGGGTAGCTCACTGCTTGCCCTGTGTCCATCCAGTCCCTCATCAGGACTCTGCTTTTGGGGTGCTAGGAACTAAGGGCAACTGAGGCTTAAATTGAGAGAACAGATGCTCAGGAGTGAATATCATTCGGAGTCAATTAACTCCCAAGTTAAGAAAGCATAGCATTAGTTGTCTTCCTGTGTCCATACATAAAGGACATTGCTCAGAATTAACTATGCAAAGGACTTAAGGAGAAGAGAAGAGCAATATTTACAAGTCAACAGAGCACAAAGAAAGAGGTTACAAATAAACACAGAGGAATGGGAGCACTGTGATGGGAGTAACCCAATAAACCTAAGATCCCTATGGCAAGGCAGAAAAGACAAACCAATGTTATCCTGCACACTGGGTGATAGAAAACAAGGATTTTTTTTCTTTTTGGATCACATCTGAAGCTCAGGACTTACTCCTGGCTCTGTACTCAGGAATTATTCCTAGTGGTGTACCTGTGGGGGGCAGGAGGCGGACTATATGTGATTCTGGAGATAAAACCCGGGTAAGCCATGTGCAAGGCAAATGCCCTATCTGCTGTACTATCGCTCTGACTCCAAGAGCTAGGTTGTTTTTGTTTGCTTGTTTTTATTGAATTATCATGAGATGTAGTTACAAAGCTCATGTGATTAAGTTTCAGTCGTAAAATGATCAAACACCCATCTCTCCACCAGTGCACATTTGCCATCACCAATGTCCCCAGTCTCCCTCCAGCCACCCCCACGCGACCCCCTGCCTCTATGGCAGACAGTTTCCTTCTTACTTTCTCTCTACTTTGGGGCATTATGGTTTACAATACAGAAACTGAGAGGCCCTCATGTTTGGTCCTTTATCTACTACCGGCATACATCTCTTATCCTGAGCAATCCCTCCAACCATCACTGACTTAGTGATCAATTTGCTACAACAGCTGCCTTCTCCCCCAGCTCATGAGGCAGACTTCCAACTGTGGAAAGAAGTTTTTGTTTTTTAATGTTTCTTAGTATGAATTTCCTCCCCTCCCCACATACACACACACACACACACACACACACACACACACACACACTCCCTAACTCCATCACAGATTATCTTTTCTGGCAAAGTACTACAAACCCTTTCCTAAGTTCTAAGAAAAAAGACTATCCCAGTTTTAATTGTTACTCGGGCTTCAAGGGACTGATTAAAGTTCTGTTAATAGTGAAAAAAATAGTTTCAAAGTCCAATTCCCATTACCCGCGCACTGTGTGCCTTATTCTCTATTAATGAGTTTTCTGCAAATTAGCACATAATGGGTTAAAAGCATGTTTATGTTGGAATCAAACTCTCTGGCTTTTTTTTTAAAAAAAAGAAAAATATACAAGCAGTATTTTGCAAACTTTTAAAAGAATCTCTGGGAGATATGATTGTGGCGCCATTCACAAGACTGCTGAGTAGTTAGGGCTGTGTCAGCACTTTCATTTTGAACCCTGAGTTTCAGGGATTTATTACTCAGTCATAAAAATTTGCTCTGGGCTGAAACTTAACATACACAGTTTCAAACCAGGGAACATGTTTTTAGGAAATGTGGCTTTATGGGGTAAGTGGGGGGGGGGGGAAAGGTGGTGGTAGGGAATGAGGAAAAAAAATCAGTTGTCTACTAATTTCTGACAATTTTTTCATGTGACACCAAAATGCATTAAACTGTAAAAATGAAGGGTTTTCATAATGTCCAAAAGTATAGACAGAGTATGGAGAATATTGCCTGCCATGGAGGCAGGGGGAGGGTGGGAAAGGGGGGGGTAGGGGGTACACTGGGAATATTGGTGGTGGGGAATGTGCACTGGTGGAGGGACAGGTGTTTGATCACTGTGTGATTGTAACCCAAACATGAAAGTTGTAATTATCTCACGGTGATTCAATAAAATTAAAAAAAGAAAAAATGAAGGGTTTTATCTGTTACTAGTTTTGCTCATTTTCCACAACAAAGTCAAGGAAAACAGCAGGTGCATTTTAGATATTAATCAAAACTTAGTAATTTTATATATGTGAAGATATATAGTAGTATCTTCTGTATAAATATTTATGTAAACAAATATCTTCATGTTTAGAGATTTAGTGTAACTAAATTAGAAATCTAACTCTTGCATATGCACATTAACTCATAAACCTCATATTAACCTCAGGAAAGGATACCCTTTTTATTAGTTGAGTTTAGTTTTCTTGCTTCTGTTTATGAACAGATTTTACTAGTAAAAACTTCCCTACGAGCCACTATCGCTATTTCAATCTGATTTAATACTTGAGCTATGTGGATTTGCTTATTTTGTTGAATCTTTTATGTATATTCTTTAAAACTTGCCATTTTTCTATTGAAATTCAAAGGTAATCGTCAGAACAGAACATTTCTAAAATGGACATTTTAAAAATCGTTTCTAACCTAATAGTGAGATTGCTATTCATAAATTATATTATGAATTTTATAATTATATGGTAAAAAAATCCCAACATCCTTAGATACCAAATGGTATAATATGTAGTAAACAGGGTAAATTAAAAATAAATATAAAATGCACAGTAAAATTAATAAGAAAACTCAAGAAAACAGAACAATTAGGATAGAATTATCGTGAAAGAAATGTAAAGGCTATTTTTGCATGTAAGACAAAGATAAATTAACTTTCTATTAGTTTTTGGGTTATACTCTATGTTTCTCAGGGCTTACTCCTGTCTCTAAACTCAGGGATCACTACTGGCATTGCCAGAAATGGAACCAGGTCAGTCGTGAGCAGACCAAACACCCTACCTGCTGTATTATGTCTCTGGCCTCAGAAACAAATGTTTCTGTAATAAAAAGAAGAAAAATATACCATCAAATAAAATGTATACTATATTTAAAGTTCAAAGGTATAAATTTATAAACTTTTAATTTCTTCTAAAACTTGAATTTTATGAACAGTACTTCATTTTCATACTTATTATACTTATTAATCAAGCCAAATATAACTGTTTAGGTAAATCTGAAAACTGTCTTGTCATTTGGATTATATGTAAGTTAGGTGTCTATGTTCTTCCTTTCACAAAGAATCATTTATTTTGAACCAGGGAACTAGCTCAAAGAATGGGAGCACATGATTTGCATGAAGAAACTCAACTTTCCATTCCTGGCATGACATGATTCACTAGCCACTGCAACACTAGCCCCCAAGTACACCCAGGTGTGATGCAGAAACAGACAAACAAAACAATAATAATCCTTACTATTTTACAAAGGTTATTAAGGTTATTCTTAATGCATCATAGATTGAAGAAGTGTTAACAGTTGACCAAATAGTTTATGTTTTGTGTTGCAAAAACAAATTTAATTAAATCATTTTAACTTAATGTATAAGCGAAATAATACAATTAACTGTGTCTGTGTTTTGTTTTCATGTTTCATTTAATAGCAAATATTAAATTAAGCTTAACATTTTTATGTATTGAACATGCTAAAATAATTAAATTCCATGGATAGAGAAGAGCTATAGAAACATAACTTGGAAAATTTGGAGGAGGAGGGTTCATTCATTAATATGTGAATGAATAGAATTCTGCATATTTTGTTCAGTAATCTAATTCTGGTTCTAATTGCTTAGACCTCTATTTTATTTTATTTTTAAATTTTTATTAGTGAGACACCATGAGGTACAGTTGTAGACTTACATATTTTCGTGCTTGGGTTTCAATTATACAATGATCAAATACCCATCCCTCCATCAGTTCCCATTTTCCACCACCACGGGTCCCAGTATCCCTCACACCCCCATCCTCCCACCCCACCCTGCCCCTGTGGCAGGGCATTCCATTTTGTTCTCTCTCTCCTTTTGGGTGTTGTGGTTTGCAAAAGAGGCATTGAGTGGCAATCATGTTTGGTACTTTTAGCATGCTTCTTCCATCATGGGAAGATCCTCCCAACACCCTTTGTTTGCTGCTCCCTTCTCTATCTGAGCTGCCTTTTTCCCTAGCATGTGTGGCTGGCTTCCAACCCATGGAGCAAAATTCCTGGTACTAATCTCGGCCACTCTTGGGTGTTAGCTCCTATTTTGTTACTTATGTTCCCCAGATGAATGCAGTCTTTCTATGTCTGTCCCTCTCTTTCTGACTCATTTCACTTAGCATGATACTTTCCATGTAGTACCACTTGTATGTAAATTTCATGACTTTATCATTTCTAACAGCTACATGGTACTCCATTGTGTAGATGTACCAAAGTTTCTTTAACCAGTCATCTGTTCTCGGTCACTCAGGTTTTTTTCCTGATTCTGGCTATTGTAAAGAGTGCTGCAATGAACAAACGAGTGCAGATGTCACTTTGACTATACTTTTTTGCCTCTCTGGGATATATTCTCAGGAGTGGTATTGCTGGGTCAAATGGGAGCTCAATTTCTAATTTTTGGAGAATCGTCCATACTGTTTTCCAAAAGGGCTGAACTAGTCGGCATTCCCACCAGCAGTGAAGAAGGGTCCCTTTCTCTCCACATCCGCATCAGCATGGGTTGCTTTTGTTCTTTTGGATGTGGGCCAGTCTCTGTGGTGTGAAATGATATCTCTTTATGGTTTTGATCTGCATCTCTCTGATGATTAATGATGTAGAGCATTTTCTAATGTGGCTTTGTGCCATTTGGCTTTCTTCTTTGAGAAAGTTTCTGTTCATTTCGTCGCCCCATTTTTTGATGGAGTTGGATGTTTTCTTCTTGTGGAGTTCAACCAGTACTTTGTATATCCTTGATATCAACCCCTTATCAGATGTGTATTCGGTGAATATCCTTCCTCATTCTGTAGACTGTCTTTGTATTTTGGTCATTGTTTCTTTTGAGGTGCAGAAGCTTCTTAGTTTAAGATAGTCCCATTTGTCTATCTCTGTTTTCACTTGCTTGGCCAGTGGCGTGACATCTTTAAAGGTACCATTAGCTACAATATCATGGAGGGTTTTGCCAACTTTGTCTTCAATGTACTTTATGGATTCCATAGACCTCTCTTTTAAACCTTATGGACTGCATTGATCAGTCAAGTTTCCTTCATGAAATATGATGTCTGGGGAAGCTTATCTCTGTTTGGTTTTGTTTTGTTTGGGGGCTACACCCAGGGATGTCTAAGGCTACCTCCTGATTCTGTACTCAGGACTTACTTCTGCCAGTGTCAGGGGATCATTTGGGATTCTGGGGATCGAACCCAGGTCGACTGCATGCAAGGCAAGCACCCTATCTTCTCTGCTATCTTTCTAACCCCCTATTTCTGAATACCACCTTTGGTTTTGGTTCCTGTATGCACTATTAAGTTTCCATGTAATAACACTTATCTCTTAAAGATTTTTAAATGTGAGAGGGTTGTTCTTCTATCAGAAATAGCTGGGATCTTACTTAATTCTTATGTGAAATATTGTTTATGACTTCTAAATAGTGCCTGTCTGCACATGCGTGTTGTTTTTTGTGCTAACAGATCATGTCATTTGATCCCCGTTAAACATCAAAGCTTAATATAAAATATATCCTTTGTTTTGCTTCAGCAGCAGTTTAATTTCAAGCCAAATATTGCACTGTCAAACACAGTATCTGGAGAGGCTACTGCTTCACCTACCTGAACTTGGCCTCTGAAAAGATACTTTGATCAGCCATTTATGTTTCTCATAAAGAAGTTGTCTTAAAAGCTGAGATCAAAGTGACAATAAGCTAAGGGAAGAAAAAAATTACAGAAAATTATATGGATACTCTTTTTTTTATTCAAGATGAAGGACCTCTAAGGAATGATGCGGGAGAAATAGGGTAGCTCACAAAGATAAATAGAATAGTAAGTGTTGTTTTTTATCATATGGACAGAAGTAAAAAGGAGGAAATATTATTTCTTTCCTTAATCTCAAATTTATTTCAAGCTATCCATCAAGAATGACTGAACCATGCTTTTAAGATATTAGTCTGTACCCTACAGCATTTTTGTTTAGTGAGGCTCATTTATATAAAAGTGCCAACCAAAACAAAATGACCATTTTTTAGGTATTTGCCCCCTTTTGCTGATACTCATTAAGTAGCTGTACTGTTTTCTGAATTTACATAAGAATGAAAAATTAAATGCCTCATTTATGGGAGATTTTTAAATAAACTATTAAATTCCAACTCATGCTAATTCTGTAATATTTTAATGCTTGGCTATTTTCCATACGTATTATATATTATATACTTCAATATTATGTATCTAAATTAGCCAAGTATTAAAATATTCCATTATAATATATATCTTTGATCATTAAATCACACTTTAGTTTAGATATCATTGACCCAAATTATAGAAAAAAAACTGCAGCTTAAAGAGCTTCAATTCATTAAAATATCAAAGCTAACAGAGAATATTTTGATTACAGGTTGCATTCATAGATTTTCTGTGACTTACTCTCTGCCCAATATTGGCTTTATTGTTTCTGAAGCCAATAGCTGACAATACTGTTCAGCCAAACTTGAAAGTGCATCTTGGTGGGCCCCAGAACACTTGTATATTGAGGACTCTGGAGTATTAGTCAGCAAATAAGTATTTCTATCTGTGATTTGCATGCTACAATCAATGGGGTAAGATCTTCAAACTGCTATGAAGAACTTCTATTACAGTAGATAAACTGCTTTTCAGTTACAGTACCCAGAATGCATTTCTCAAGGTATAGAAACAGTTACCTCAGAATCATTCTAGTTTTTTGTATCAGTAAATTCTAGAAGTCCATCAGACCTTCTGAATCACAGTCTGGAGAAGAGAAAAGGGAGACAAGCAGGGAAGAGATACTCTGAATATTAAAAGTTTAAGGATTGTAGAGGTGGGACAGGGATTTATGCTAGTTCAATCCCAGCACCACATATGGTCCCCCCAAAACCTCCAGGAGTAGCCCTGAGGAAGGTTAGGTATGGCCTCCCATACCAATAAAACCAGTAAAAGGTGTAGAGATTTTAATATTTTTTATAATAATTGCTTCAGTATGCCATTAGTCACATCAAGTTACATTTCTATAAATCATTATTCTAGTTTATCTGTTTTCCATGTATTTTAAAACTTCAATGTGATTAAAATTAATAATCATGCTAGAAAAATAAATTATAAAGATAATTGCAAGGGACTGGGAATGTAGCTCAAAGGTTAAGGATTAGCCTAGCATGTGGAGGATATGGGATACATACCCAGCATTGAAGAGAAAAAAAGTGATGTGTTTTATAGAACAATTAAAATCAGATTTAGACATAAGGGAGAAGCAGATCAAAACCACAATGAGATATCATCTCACACCACAGAGACTGGCCCACATCCAAAAGAACGAAAGAAACCAGTGTTGGCGTGGATGTGGTGAGAAAAAAACCCTCCTTCACTGCTGGTGGGAATGCCGACTAGTTCAGCCCTTTTGGAAAACAGTATGGACGATTCTCCAAAAATTAGAAATTGAGCTCCCATTTGACCCAGCAATACCACTCCTGGGAATATTACCCTGGAGAGGCAAAAAAGTATAGTCAAAGTGACATCTGCACTTGTTTGTTCATTGCAGCACTGTTTACAATAGCCAGAATCTGGAAAAAAACCTGAGTGCCTGAGAGCAGATGACTGGTTAAAGAAACTTTGGTACATGTACACAATGGAGTACTATGTAGCTATTAGAAATGATAAAATCATGAAATTTACATACAAGTGGTACTACATGGAAAGTATCATGCTAAGTGAAATGAGTCAGAAAGAGAGGGACAGACATGAAAGATTGCATTCATCTGGGGAACATAAAGTAACAAAATAGGAGCTAACACCCAAGAGTGGCTGAGATTAGTACCAGGAATTTTGCTCCATTGCTTGGAAGCCAGCCACACATGCTAGGGGAAAAGGCAGCTCAGATAGAGAAGGGAGCACCAAGTAAATGGTATTGGGAGGATCTTCCCACAATGGGAGAAGCATGCTGAAAGTACCAAACATGATTGCCACTCAATGCCTCTTTTGCAAACCACAACACCCAAAAGGAGAGAGAGAAAAAAGAGAATGCCCCGCCACAGTGGCAGGGTGGAATGGGGGGTATGGAGGGTGGGAAGGATACTGGGACTCATGGTGGTGGAAAATGGGCACTGTTGGAGGGATGGATATTTGATCATTGTATAATTGAAACCCAAACACAAAATTTTGTAAGTCTACAACTGTAGCTCATGGTGTTTCACTAATAAAAATTTAAAAAATAAATAAATTCTCCCCTCCTTACTCTTGCCAAATCACATATTTGTAGGATTTATCTAGTTTGTGTAAATTTAAAGAATATATTAGTATATAACTATTCATACTCTTAATTTTTTGGTTTATATATCTGTTAAAATATCTTTGGGAAAAATGATCAACTTACCTTTCTGGAATTTAGCTTAATTCATCTATATGTTTATCATTGTTATTACCTCCACAATAAATCTCTCATATATGGTATAAGAAACAGTGACGAGACAACGAATAGCCAAAGACAACAATAATGGAGAGTTTGTCTCCAGGACTGACCTTATGGGAGAGCAGATGGGCTGGAAGGAGTCTCTGGGACACTGGTGCAGGGAAGTGGGCATTCTCGTTCTAGATGTGGTGATGGAACTATATATGCATGAAACTATCATTGACAATATTGTAAATCACAGTAACTCAATAAAGATGGTGAGGCAAGGGGAGTATTGTAAAAAAAAAATACACAATTTGGTAAGGTTTCTTTTTCTTATTTTTTGTAGAAGATTGGTTTAAATTATTATGTTCTAGATACATATTAGAATATATCTGTTTACACTACAGCATGATCGCCCTTTAAGTCTAATTTCTATCCTTACAATTGATCCTTTTCACCCCATTTTCTCACCCCCACCCCCTGCCCTTTCCTTTCTCCTCTGATAAGCACCATTTTGTTCTAATAATTACGTTTCTTTTATTTGTCTATTAACTTGCACATATGAGTGTAATAATGTAGTATTTGTCTTTCTTAGTCTGACTTAACAGCTTCTTGATCCTTAGTATTGTCACGCATAGAATAATAATGAGTTTTTGTTAGTTGTAGCATTACAACTCTTAGGGGATAGGGTCACTTGGGGTGACCTCCAGTGCTGAGTCTGAAATCCAGGGCTTCATACATGCCAGATATGCTCCACTACTTAAGTCATATCCTCAACCCACAAATGTCAAATATTTTATCATTTTCATAGTTAAGTAGTATTTTTGTGTGTCTATATACCATTTTTATTTGCCCATTGATGAACAATTAGATTATTTCTATACATTGTCTATTGTGAATAATGCTGCACTAAAATAATAGCCTCAATAAGTTATATTCCTTCAAAAATCAGATTTAGAAGGATATGTTTTAGTTTTTGAGTGGATCAGTATTACTCTGTCAGCCTTACCAGCTAGCCATACAAAATAAAACAAGAAGAGGAATTGTCTGGCTCACGTTATGGGTAGTTCTTTATTATGCAACACATGCAGCATTATAATAGTATCTGTCATTAAAAGTTTCATAGATTTCTCTGTTATGTAATATTTCAAAATGGTTTTTAGAGTTGTTTCCCAAGTTCTACTTTAAGGAAATATCAGAAGCAGATTGCTAAAAATAGCTTCTCATCTGTTTTTATTTGTAACCTTTTCATTTGCAATACTTAAAAGTAGTACAGAATAGGAAATCCTTTTTTGCAAAATTGCCAGTGGACACACCTGCAAAAATCTTTGTTGTGAATTTATAAATAAATTAAAATTGATATCACGGTCCTCCCGTTAATTCATCAGTTTGCTTGAGCGGGCCCAGTAACGTCTCCATCGTGATACTTGTTGTTACTGTGTTTGGCATATCGAATACGTCACGGGTAGCTTGCCAGGCTTTGCCGTGCAGGCGAGATACTCTCGGCAGCCTGCCGGGCTCTCTGAGAGGGATGGAGGAATCGAACCCAACTCAGCCGGGCTGGCTGCGTGCAAGGCAAACGCCCTACCGCTGTGTTTATTTCAATGTTTCTTAGCACTTCTTTCACTTCTTTGAAAAACATTCTCTCCCAAGGGTTAGGCTCCTTATTTTTTTTTTGAGTTGTTCTTTTTATTTTTATTTATTTATTTTTTATTGAATCACTGTCAGATACAGTTAGAAACTTTCGTGTTTTAGATACAATCATACAATGTTCAAACACCCATCCCTCCACCAGTGCGCATTTCCTACCACCAATCTCCCCAGTATACACCCCCTTTCTCACCCTCCCGCTGCCTCCCTGGCGAACAATTTCCCCAATATTCTCTCTCTCTACTTTCGGGCATTAGAGTTTGCAATACAGATACAGAGAGGCCATCATGTTGGGCTCCTCTTAAATTGCTTTAATTGTCCTTTTCTTTCTTTCCCAACAATCTTCTTTGACACACACACAAAAAAAGCCCCTCCAAGGGAGCTGACGGAAGAAGAAAAGCAGCAGATCCTTCATTCAGAGGAATTCCTCATCTTTTTTGATCGGACAATAAGGGTAATTGAAAGAGCGCTGGCAGAAGACTCTGATATCTTCTTTGACTACAGCGGTCGAGAATTGGAGGAAAAAGATGGGTCAGTTTCGTGTGTGTGTGTGTGTGTGTGTGTGTGTGTGTGTGTGTGTGTGTGTTTTAAATTCTGTGATAACACTATTTATCTAAATATATCTAGAGATTGACAAGGCGAGTCCTAAACCTAACATATCAGGAAAGAATGAAATTCCAGGATTGATCTTGCTGAACAGCTTTGACTAAGGGCTTTGGTTATAACTTATGGCTTAGAGTTTCCCTGTAATTATCATGTGCTTCCGTGAAATGCTTTTGAACTTGATATCTGGAGAACAGTCCAGGTGATAGAGACTGGCAGAGTCATGTACATTGTCTTCTGAAAAAACATTCTTATAAGCAGCAACAGGATAGATGTTATATCCAGTGGATCTGTTTTTGATGTCTAAGCAAACAGGAAGCTGAAGCAACTATACCTGAATTAGGGCAGACCTTCACTGATAAAGGAGAAGGAAAATGCAGGGAGGAATTTTACAAGCCTTTGAAAAATTGTTTTATAGCTACATATTTATTTTGGTGAAAAAAGTGAGCTCATCTGCCTTTTTCATCAGAACTGACTTTGGTAATATTTATAAAATTAAAATACATATAAAGGATAGGATGTCATTAAGGAAACTGGAAGAAATATAACAGAGCCTTAGAAGGTTTTAGAAGTTGTGAAAATGCACTATATAGTTGGGAACATCCTTAGACTACTTTCAAGCAACAATATATTTAGAATATACACATTCTGAGGTTTTTTTTCCTTTTAGAAAGCCATTGTTCTGTGGTTCAAATGATTTTACAGGTGGTCCTATTTCCTTTGGATGCCTGGGTTCCTGAGAGTAAATTGGGAACATTTACCTCTTGTCTGAGCTTGCAACAGTGGAACAGCAGTTGAGTAAGGGTAAGGAAAGAGAAGAAGGGGAAAAAAATCATAAGTTAGCTGGGTTGGAGCGATAGCACAGCGGTAGGGCGTTTATCTTGCTCGCGGCCGGCACGGCGGAGCAGGGTTCAATTCCTCCGCCCCTCTCAGAGAGCCTGGCAAGCTATCAAGTGTATCTCGCCCACATGGCAAAACCTGGCAAGCTCCCCCGTGATGTATTCAATATGCCAAACACAGGAACAAGGAATCTCACAATGGAGACGTTACTGGACCCACTTGAGCAAATTGATGAACAATGGGAGAACAGTGCTACAGTGCCAGATCCTTAAGATCTGCATTGATTCCTCAAGTTAGCTGAAAAGGACCCAGGGAAAGAATCTGGAGTCAAGTCGAGCAGGCTGAAGATAAGTCATATAAGACAAGTGAAATGAGTAGAGAAAAATTGAGAGTGAGTAAATTTATAATAATAAATTTGCCGAAATCTCTGACAATTTAGGCAGCATTTTGTCCAAATCCAATAGGAGCTAGCACTGAACAAGCATTATTCAATTTAAATAATCTTGTGGAGTGAATTTCTGGTCAATGCAAAGTTATTCAAGGACGTTTTGTGATCTGTTGATATTATCCAAGTAAATATCTGCCAATGCTAGATGCTTTTTGTCAATGGTAAGTATTTAATAAATTTGATATTTCCAGCTCTGTTATCTATGGCAAACTCATTTTAGTTCTTGATATTGAGTAAGAAGTTAGCTACTTAATAAGAAATTACAGGTAAACAGAAACATGCATATCATCCCAGGTCTATGGCCAGATAAAGAGATTGATATAAAATAATCCTCAAATGCCTTGTAATTCCTTAATTGCTAGGAGATTTACAGTAAAATCTGCTTCAAAATAGAACTTATTAAAGAACAATGAATTAGGGAAAGCCATGATGGGAACCTGAGGGGCAGGGATATGTGGTGGCATACATACTTAGAACGTGTGAGATCTCCAGTACCACAATACTTGTCCCTGCCCATACATATGCACGCGTACACACACACACACACACACACACACACACACACACACACACACACAAATACAGGAATCTGAAACAAATTTGATAGTATGCTTAGAACAACATGTAGGAGCCTTTTCTGGTTAGGGAGACTTAAGACATCTCTAGTTCTTTTATGATTAGAATTTGCTACTCAAATTAATATTTTAATCTCAGAGTATAATGTGCCATTATCTTTGTATCTCATTTTTTTTGGTATGGAAGCATAAAGATAAAACCCCATTTTGAGGTGTTATATTTATCTTTGATGTTTAAATCCTCCTAGAGATGTCCAGGCTGGATCCAACCTTTCGTTCAATCGTCAGTTCTATGATGAGCATTGGTCCAAGCACCGAGTAGTCACTTGTATGGACTGGTCTCTCCAGGTAAGTACGGTTATTGGGAGGGGATAAACTGAACTTAAAATTTTGTAAAATTTATGTTAAGAATTAAATTGATTGCAATTCTTTGGAAATGTTCACTGACCTACAATTTTCCCTCTGTCGATCATCATGTCGACCATTTTATTGAGTCTTGCACTCATTTACTCACATTGATTGAGTACTATGTACAAGACAAGAAACCAGTTCATTATATCTATGAGACTGCTCCTATTAAGGTCACCAGTGACTCCTACTTGTCAAATCCAATGGATATTTTAAAACTTTCATCTGCCCTTTCCAGAGGTATCCAGCTTAGTTGATTTCCCCATACTTCTAGGAAACATTCTTTCGATGTATTCAACAAATCTACTCTTTTCTGTAACTTTTCAAAGGCTTCTATTTGCTCTTCCATTTTAGGGATCTTTATGGTCATGCCTTCAAGTTCTGCTATTCTTCCTCAACTATTCTCTGTTAAATGTCTCTTTCACTGCTAGGACTTCAATAATTCATGGGTAGCCTGTTCATATCTCCATCTCAATCTCTTTATTGAATTGTACTTCCTACAGCAGATATATCTACTCAGGTATCTCACAGGATCTTAAATTAACAAATGATTCATTATTTCCATATGCATTTTCAACTTATGATATTTTCTATGTTAAAGCCATCATGATATCCTCTAGGGCTTAAAGCAGAATTTTCAGCATTAACATTAATGTCTTTCCCTCTCTTGTCTCCTAGACCTAGTTTGACAACAAGGTTGTCCACTACTCCATTTATTTACTCATCATCTTGTATCTTAGACAGTCTCTCTATAACATACCTTGTCCACTACGTTTTTCCCCACAGAATAGCTAAATTTTCTAAAATGCGAAGCTGATTGCTTCACTCTCTATATTAAAACTACTCATTGTCTGTAAGAAAAGGGGAAGAGTCAAAAATCTTTAGTGTAGCACTCATAGGGAAAGCATACAAATTTACTAAAAAACAGTTTTCTGAATGGACAGCTAAACTGGTAAACAATTTATTTACTCAATACAGAGTTATTAGCAAATGTGCACAAAGATGTACATTGTTTAGTTTTGGTACAGCCAGAATTAGAATTGAGGTGGTCTGATTCCTGAGCCCATTTTGTTAATGACAATGTTATGTTCTCTATGGCATGACATGTAGCAATAAAGAAAGTAGAAATTATTACTCTGGGTGTGCACAAACCAGTTCTTCTTTCTTCTAGTTTATGCTTTGGGGGAATAACGGTTACGGCTAGCTTTTTAATTTGTGTTTCTTATATGTCAATCAGAATGCCAACAGCTCTGAAGGTGTTATCTTATCTCATCTTCAAAATTAGGTTGTCACTATCACTGTTACCATTTTAAGTGGAAGAAACTCGAGTTCAGAAAAGCAAAGTAACTAGGATCATTCATCCATGATGTGATAGAGCAAGATTTGAACTCAGGCCTTTTAGTATATCAAGACACATGTTCTTCACCTTTGCTTCCCACAAAATGCTTTTAAATCTCTAGTCAAGAGATAGCCTAAGTGCTGACTGATACAGCACAGAGATCATGTGCTCTCAGAGTTCAATGAGATCAGAATCTGTCCCTGGACAGCTGGAGTTTCTCAGAAGACTGGAACTTAGACAGATGGGTGAAGAAGAGTGTGTGTTAGAACAGTAAAATAGATTATGTGGAGAGCCCTATCTAATCCTCCTAGAGAACAGGTGCACTGAAGAGAAATGTAACCCCCCACACCCAAACTGTCATCAACCACAAAGTCGGTGAATGTTCTTTCCTCTTGAATTTCCTTCTACATCCAAACAGCAGAGCATGCAGCTCATGATTCTGCAGAGAATAATCTAAGCAGAGTTTGCCCAGCCACTTCCCGCCAGTAGGTGGGTGGTCTGAGAGCGCGTTTGGGTGTATGCAGAAATCAGATCCAGGCTTGATAAAACATTTAGCTCTTCTTGTTCACTTGTTCTGAGTCTGGAAATTACACAGGAACCTTATCTGACACATTCCTCAGAGGCACCTTTTACTGCGTTCCTGGGTCAGCTGATGATGCTCCCTAAAGTGGAAGCAAGGCTGGCAGCAGTCCGGCTGGTTCCTGCATGTGATGAGTCATGTTGCCCATGAATGGATTTTGTTTTCACACAGCATCCCATGGGACATTTTTGTTGCAGAAAGTGAAATTGTAAAGGCAGAAACTCCACCCAGGGTGATCCATTTTTGTATAACCTGCCTGGTAGCTGGAGTAGAGGGTTTATAGTTCTGAATTTTTTTTCTTTTATGTGGAACTGGAATACTTAGATGCTGTCAATGTCACTGTCACTGTCACTGTCACTGCCCTCCCATTGTTCATCGATTTGCTCGAGTGGGCCCAGTAACATCTCCGTTGTGAGACTTGTTACTGTGTTTGGCATATTGAATATGTCACGGGAAGCTTGCCAGGCTTTGCTGTGCGGGCGAGATACTCTCAGTAGCTTGCTGGGCTCTCCGAGAGGGGCGGAGGAATCAAACTCGGGTCGGCCATGTTGGCCACTTGCAAGGCAAACGCCCTACCCACTGTGCTATCGCTCCAGCCCACATAGATGCTATATCATAATATTTTAGGAGGGAGTGTTAAAAAGGACAAGCTTTAAAGACTTGTGAGATAGAGTGATTTTATGAGTAAATATAAACACAATACTAGAATAATAACTAAAGGAAGGATAGAGTCACAGTCTGGAAGTAGTGACATGTAGGCCTAGGATGGTTACTTGAGCAGAACAAATTGAATCAGAGAACAGAAAAGGAAGAAACTATAGGAATTCTGTAGAGCTTTGTTTGATCTGTTGAACTTTCTGAAACAGAAAAATTTAACCTTGTAATATATGCAAATTGTCTGCCAACATCTATTCCATGGAGGAAATATGGGTACTTGGGAAATTATTTTTGTCACTCAAAAAAAGTGTTTAGTGTAAAGAGTTAGTAAGACTGTGCATAAACCACATCATTAGATTTCCAGACTCATGAATTTGTTCCCACCATATACAGTCTATGTATATATATGTGTATATATATATTCTTGGAGGAATCCAGGATACACACCCGAATAATCTTTGATAGTTCATTTAGTTGACAAATCATGTCAAATTTACAACAGTAAAAAAACTCCAACTGACACCAGTTCAAACCAACTAATGTGTGGGTTTGACACCTACTTTATGTCATGCCCTCAACCTTGCATATATTAGGAAATAATCTCCCCACTGGTTTCCCTGTCTCAAATTCTCTTCACTATTGAGTCACTATACATAAATACTTTCCCCATTTATATTTGTATATATTTCCTTTTATGCTTTGAATATTGCCGCTGGCAAACTACCTGGCTTCTTATCATTCATAAACTGATTATAATAATAGCTTCCTACATACTTACTCTGTGTATTTAAAGCACTTCAAAGTTTTAAATGTGTTTAATACTTTTTAAAGTGCTCGATAAATATCATATAGTAATAGGAGTAGCATAAGTACTTGAGAGTATGACTCTGACTACTCCAGAGTAAAGTTTAAAATCATTATTCTGTGCTCTGGATTTCAGTGACTTCTGTTACGATATCTTAAGACATTTGTAGTCCTTTCTTCATTTTAAAACCACTCCATTTAATTTCCCTCGCGAAATACCACAACCTGATTTCCCCAGATCAAATTCTTCTCTAATGTTTTAGTTAAGGAATCTTTACCTTTGACTAGTTCAACGAAATGGATAATTATTTGGAGAACTCTTAAGTTACTAAGAAAATCCACAGGAAAGAGAAAGAACCAGAACTAAGAGCAGAAATTGGCATCTAGAGGGACCTCACCCATAAGATGCTGCCACAACGTGACTTAATTGTCAACCCACAGGTTCTGTGACTTGCTTTGAAATACACAGTAATGACTGAGAGATGTGATTGGCCCATCTGGGTCAAGTATCAATAGCACACTAATTCTTTTTTCCCTAAGAAATTAGTCACCTGTGAACTGAGATAATTTCTAAAAATAAAAAATCTCACTGCAAGCTAGGAAGTTAGCTAAGAGAAATCTGCTCCCAAGAGTATGTATTCACTTTCCATGCTATCCTCCCCTCTCAACGTACTCTGCTAGTCTAATCACATCTCTATTGTTGCTTTGAAATCTGTTACAATTTCTTTCCCAGTCATAAATCTCCCCAACAGATATGGTCGTTCTCTCCTCTGATTCCTATAATACCTTACTTAAACCTCCATCTTAGTAGTTATCATGTTCTTCTTTTGTAAAACGTTTGTTTTCTAGTTGTAAATGTGCCTTGCCTCCCTTTATGAAATTGTGAGTTTCTAAAGAATATCAACCTTCTTGTCCTGTGTTATATATAGCCCACTGTCTTTTTGACTTTGTTGCTGTTGTTGTTTTGTGGGAGAAAATAAGTATGACCTCTGAAGCCAGACTATAGGCATGATTCTCAGTTCATCATTCATTAGCAACATAATGTAAACTCACTTACTTACTCAGAGACCTTTGGTTTCTTTGTCTAGAAGTGGGAAGATCATTACCTACTTTAGAGGATTACAAAGACATCTGAGTTGTACATATCATGTAACTAAAGTTTTTGGCACAAAATGGCTACTGAAAGCATGTCAGTTTCTTCCTCTCCAATAAATGTCAGAATTTATTTCTATATCAGAACAAACACCTGAGATGAGAGAAGATCTGGTCATTTCTGTAAAAATCTCCTTGGTTATTATATTTTCAAACCCTATGAGAAATCACAGACTTCATAAGTTTCATATTCTCTTTAATATCATAATTTTAGTCCTGAAGGTCTAAACAATTGTTTAGACATTTTCTTTTATTGGATAATAGGAAAATATGACCAGTCAACCAAACATGTTTAAATAAACAATGAAAAAGACATTATAGAGGAGACTTTGAAATCATAAAAACTGCATATGATTTAAATCAGTATCTTTAGGCCTTATAATCCCAGTTATAGAAATTACACTATAGGATTCTACTGGTATTTTACTAAAGTGTACCTTATTTTACAAAGATAGTTTAAAGTAAAATAATTTAAAATATCTCTTTAATGGGAAAAAAAAGCTGCAAGTCAGAACCAAAGATGAGACACAGATGTAAAGCTGTAGAATATTATTCTAGACACATCTGGCTGCTCATGGGCCTCTTGGTAGTCGTGTTGATGTTTATAGAGTTGCCTTTTCACATGTGACATAGTTAAACTTCAGATGGACAGTCTGGAGACTTATGTGTTTATCTGGATGTTAGTTTCTTTGAATGGGCTCTGAATCAAAGGCCTTTTTTAATAGGCCTTTGATTTATCCACAGAGGAGTGTTTTCTAATAAAGAATGATTACTTCCCCTGGTAGCCACATGCATGTGTTATCAGAGTAGGCTTATACTTCCTCTGCCTCAACCAGTAAACTGTAATTCTCTGCAGCTTGCTTAAGATTAAGGAGCTCAAAAAAAGGTAATCGAACAACTTAGGTTATATTATTTTTGATAGGAAGATATTATATCCAAATTTATAAGAATAATCTCCTGTTACGTATGTGAGCAACATGGTGAAAAAGAAGGAAAAAGTAAGTTATGAGAAAAGAATGATATGATATGCTGTAATCCTGATGCTAATTTTTTAATGGGGCTGCCTTATGAAAATCCCAAGTAGGGATGGCATTTTCATGTAAAGCATCCTAACTCATAAAATTCTTCCTTATTGGGCTGGAGTGATAGCACAGCAGGTAGGGTGTTTGCCTTGCACACGACCGACCCAGGTTCAATTCCCAGCATCCCTTATGGTCCCCCAAGAACTGCCAGGAGTAATTCCTGAGTGCATGAGTCGGGAGTAACCCCTGTGCATTGCCAGGTGTGACCCAAAAAGAAAAAAAAATCTTCCTTAGTTTGTTTGATAACACAGCACAGAATTCATGGAGGATGAGCAGACTTTTCAGTCTTTGTTATTTCATTGGTTGTGTATTTTGCACTTATGCCTTTGACTGTTGGCATTGTTTGACAACAAAGTATTAAAAGTATTAGATTTAAAGTTTTTCACTGAGCATGAATTACTGAAGTAAAAAAAGAGCATTCATAATTCAACAGGGTTTTGTACAAGTTTATAATGTGCTAGTATTACTATTGAGAGTCAATAAAAACCAATCCTGATACTTGAAGAGTTTAATCTAGTAAAGGACAGAGGTGTGAAAATATAATAATACAGTTCGACAAGCACTTTCATGGGAAACATATGTAAGGCGAAGGGAGTCAATAAGAGGCAAAAAGGATACTTGGGATTTTCTAGAAGAATTAATGCTTGAATTCAGTCTAAAATGGCAAGTCAATGATATAAGCAAAACAGAAAAAGCATTCTAACTAAAGTGAATGAAAGTGAGTGTCAAACTTATCGGTAGAGAAGCTATGCCTATGAACTTCATAGCCAGTCTTGCAAGGCAGAATCATAGGGGGCTGATAGAGATAAATTATGAAGCTAGGTGGAAGAAGTGCAATATAAACAGATCATAAAATATTCTATATAGGCTGGATTTTTTCCTGAAAAAACCAGAGTATTTTAAGTAAAAAATGGCATAGATAAATGTATGCTTTAGAATATCACATTGGCAAAGGAAGGAAAGTGAAATAGGGGAAGGTGGGACCTATCCTTGAAACAGGAAACTACTACCTTCATCTAATGAAATGAGGAGGCTCAGGAATGAAGGATGAACAGGGGGAAAATGCATTTGAAAGATACTGAAGAAGTAGCACATCCCATGGAGGTGAGAAAGAAGAAGTGGAAAAGAACATGGAATATCTGGCCTAGGCAGCTAGGTGAGTAATAATAGATGGAACCAAATAGGAAATATTGGAAGAGCATTGATTCTGTGCAGAAGTTTGGGCTCATTTTTCTGTGAACATCATTTGATGTGTCAATAGGATGACCTAAGGCAATCGCCAGTAGGCAAGATGGATAACTATGAAAGGCTTGAGTTCAAGTGGAAGAATATAGATGTGAACATTGTAACTATATGTTAATGCTAGTTAACAGTGTTGGGATAGAAGAGATCATACAGGTAGAGTGTATAAGTTAGACAAAAATTTAAGACAGAAACCAGACCCACTTGGAACGTGAATAATAGGAGAACCCAGGGAGACTAAGAAGAGTGGTCAGGAAGAAAATCAGAAGATGAATGTTGAATGAAAGCCTAGGAGACAGGAGAAAATAGACCAAATATCAAATGATACATAAAGGTTCAGAGATGTGTGCAGGTTGATAGTTATTTGCAAATACATTGTGCACACTGGGAACAATGGAGGCAGAAGCCCAATTGCACTTGTGTTGAGACAGTGAATTGATATTAAGTATGTCACAATTTAAACAGAAAATGTGATTTTGAGTATATGATATAGCGTGTATCTCTAGGGATACATAAGTTTGTGTTTTCATATTGGCGTTATTAATCCTTGTCACCTCTTCTGTTTAGTACCCGGAGCTGATGGTTGCTTCCTACAATAACAATGAGGATGCTCCCCATGAACCAGACGGAGTAGCCTTGGTTTGGAACATGAAATTTAAGAAAACCACACCAGAATATGTCTTCCACTGTCAGGTAGGAGTCAGCACAGTAAAAATAACTTACATCTCCTACAATACCAAATATAGCTTATGATGCCTTGCTTCTGTCTCATGTGGAAAGGAATAACCACGTTTAAAAAAGGAATTGTTGACAATTTTGGAAAATTCACCCACAGTAACCTAATGTTTGAGGAAAGTGGCAACCCTCTCCAAATAGTTAGGAAGCCTGGTTGCGGACATGTGTCATTTTCTTTCTATTTAAAATAGTTCCCAAGAGGATGAGTTTATAAAGACCTCACACTTATGAAGAAATCCTGGTGTACCACTTCCTCTGCTTAGCAGCAACATATGCTTGCCCACCCACGTGGACATCCCTGAAGCACTACCATTTAAAGCTTCCTCCACTCTCTGAAATGCAGTTCAGTGAGATTTTTGACAGACACCATCTTGATCTACAGATGATAACGATACTTCCGTAGACAGTTTAGGGAAAGAAATGGCAACTATCCTTCTTGAAATAATATTAATATAGGGACTATTCCCATCTGCAAGTACAAGAATCAATTCAAATAGTGTTGGATGTTTAACTTCTTGTGTGTGCTGACATTGTCTTCTATTCAACACAGTATAGGTTGGAATTATATCACACTTACCCACATCATGCTTTGCTCCGTTGCCATGACTCTGCCTAAATAATAGGCCTCACAAGTGTCCAATACACCAACCCCTTTATTAATGCCCCTAACCTGTGATTATGCACAGGAAAATGCAAAACAAACATTCCAGCTCAAAGTTTCAGTTCTTCACATATAACAATTCAGAGGTACTGAGTGGCAAAATACTCTGAACACAAATACGTCAGTTGAAGAGGGTGGGTAAGCCTTTTTTGATATTTGGAAGCATTGTGCCATGTTATATGAATGCGCTATGTGTCTTTATATACTAAACTCTGTGTATACTTTAGAACATTATCAGATATAATTTTCAGAATAGGAGCTGCTATAATAAAAGTTCGAGGTTCAACCTGATTAAGTAATCTCTAACTCTGTCCATATCTTTCTAATTTGGTATCTTAAAAGCAACACAAATCTGGGGCTGCATAGTAAAAAGCATTCATTTTTGAACCTTTGAAATGAGAACTTTTTTAAGACAATTAAATGTGTCAACATAATATTCTCTTTTTGTACATAAACATTTATAATCCTAATTATATTCCATTTTAAGTTTGACTGAATTATTAAGAAATACTGAAAGAATAGAATAAGCAGAACAATCTTGAGAAACCACTACTTAGTTTATTTTGACATATCATACATAAAGAATATCTTGAATTTTTAAAAAAGCCTAACTATTTTGTTTTGGCCAATGGGACATTTATCATAGTTTAAGTTTTTCATTCTAATAACTGACTATACATAGTCTATGAGGACTGGAGCAATAAGCAGTGGTAGGGCATTTTCCTTGTGCGTGGCCAGCTTGGCAGAGCTGGGTTCGATTCTTCCACCCCTCTCAGAGAGCCCGTCAAGCTACCGAGAGTATCTTGCCCATATGGCAAAGCCTGGCAAGCTACCTGTGACATATTTGATATGCCAAACACAGTAACAACAAGTCGCACAATGGAGACGTTACTGGACTTGCTTGAGCAAATCAATGAACAATGGAAGGACAGTGTCTACAGTGCTACATAGTCTATGACAATAAAATTTAGACCATGTATTCTATATTTACAATGCTGCACAGAAAATACATCAATATAAACACAGTAGTGCTGAATAAAAAAAACAAATCCCAAGGGTTTTGGAAATTGACTAAAAGTAAAAATCATCTGTATTATTTTGTAATAGTTATAAGCAGTAAGAACTGAAAAGAAAGGGATTTCTTTGCTCTCATGTTTTTTTGGGAGGAATAACTTACTAAATTATTATTTTTATTATTTATTATACTAAATTATTTTGAAGGAAATAATTCACACACAAAATGCATTGACATATATAAATTTTAAAGGGTACGTCATTCAAGGTGCACTTTTATCAGTGTGCAACTAATATGACATTGGTTAGACATGGTCCCAGAGGTTGACTCCCTGCAATCTTCTAAACCTAAGAAGAAATTTAGAGAACCCACATAATTGAAATACATATGAGAAAAACCAGAAACCCTCCCTCACTAACGTTTTTCTTTTTTTCTATATCCTTTCTACTTTTCTGGTAAGGCATGTCTATTACAACCGGTTCTTTCTAGACACCATTTCACTGATATCAGGTGGTTCAGATTTGAATCCACACATTTCTGTAATGTTAAAGTCATTTCAAAATTGGACAATTTTGCTTGGTAGCAAAGAAGACTGGACATAGTGATAAGAACTTTTATCATTTTGGAATAATTGCATTAGCTATACATTTCTTACTAAATTCTGTTGATTTTTCATATTTTTCAGAAGTATGTAACTGCATACAAATTCAGTGGCTCAGAAAAGCCAAGTCTCAAGGCATTAGAAATCACAAGAACCAGACATCAGTTCAGTGTTATTCAAAAGATTAATTTTAAAAAGAATTTCCGCATGCCGACTCATTTTTCTCTATAGACACAGACTTCTAGTTTCACGGACAGTTTTATGTATTCACTACACAAAGTCTTTAGTATGAGCTCTGGACCTGAATTTTCTATTTTCATTTCAACAAGCACAATCCATACTTGGAAAATATCAGTGGACTCCGCATAGAAATCAGCCGCTTGGCCCCACCACTCACTGGCAGAGAGCTCTGGCCGTCTTCTGTAGTGGCTTCCATACACTGTCATTAGATTATGCATCTGACCACCCCGTATTGCTTACCCTGGTGTGGTCTCTCTCTTTTAAACAGAATGAATAGAATCAAATATATATGTATATATATATATATATATATATATATCTTAGAATTATCTGCATTGAGGTAAGTGGAAAAGCTATATTTAGAGACTTGGTGTGGCCAGGGTTTTTACTTTTTTTTCTCATTTGGATTCTTTTTTTTTATTCTCTTTTGAAAGATTATCTGACAATGACCTGAAGCCCACACTATTTCTGAGTGAATATAGAATGTGACTAGGTTAATGTCAACTAACCTTATTTTTTCCAGTGTTTTATAGGTTGATCTTACCCTAATGTCATTTTGCTGCTTGCTAAGAGTCCAAAAGAAAGTGGACAAATGAGATTGAAACTCATGCCTTTTGCAATGCAGCCTTTGATTTTGCATGAGGTTTTTCAATGACCTCAAAGAGAATTCCCACATGAAAAATGATGGAAACACAAGAAGATAACTATGTTCATGGTTAGAAGAGGGTCAGAAAATAAAAACTTGAAGTTCTACTCCTGTGTGACCACTCAGCTAAGTGATGATAGGCAGGAAAGAAGACTGGACATAGGGATAAGGATTTTTATCATTTTATCATTTTGAAATAACTGCATTAGCTATACATTTCTTACTAAACTCTGTTGATTTTTCATATTTTTCAGAAGTATGTAACATTTATTGTAATATCATGGAAGTAAAGCTTACTACACACTGTGGTGGAAGTATGTAATAAACTTCATTATTTCTTCCCTTTAATGCAAATCCCTCCTACAAGGAGGATCGTTGATTCATAATCCAAATCAATAAAAGTACATGGATGCAAAAATATAAATCAATTTAAACCAGTTTTCCATGAAACAGTATGATCAGAGAATTGTTATAATTTGATTTAAAGGTTTTTAATTAAAGGAAGAGTGAATTTCTTAGGTTCGGGATGAAAGTTTTTTTAAAAAACACATTTTCTTTACATTTTTTGTTTTGTTTGTGGGCCACACCTACTGGTGCCCAGGGCTTACTCCTGACTCTTAGCTCAGGAATCATTCGTGGCAGGCTTGAGGGACCATATTGCATACCAGGAATTGAATCTGGGTTGGCTGCATGCAAGGCAAATGCCCTGCCCGCTCTGGTCCCTAAAGCACATTTCTAAGTTGTTCTCTTGCCTGTGATAAGGACTACTCAGTGGAGATCAAAAAAAGAGGTGAAAAAAACTGTAAGTATATATGTATAAGTATGCATTTATACATATATAAATTAAATGAGTGCTATGTATTCATTATGAATTACTAGGATGACAAAATAAAGACATATAATTGGTGCAAAATAATTGAAGGATAAACTCCATGGATCAGGACATGATAACTAATCTAGTTTTTAAAATTGATTCTAAATGCAGGACTGGATAGAGAAATCCTCCATCCAGGATGAAGAGGAAATTTCAACCATTATTAGACAGACTGTGGTACACATTTTAAAGTGTTTAATTATAGAAAATTAAAAAATTACATATGGCATAAACATAAGTAAAACTCTTACATGAAAGATTCAAAGTATATGGATCAGACAAGAGAAATAACAACATAACAGTGCTATTTTGTGCATTAGGAAAAAGCAGAAGGACATCTAAATGTGCATGCAGAAATGAAATACAGACATTCGGAAACACTTTTTTTATGCCAATTGAGAATGACTGGCCCAGTGATCGAAGGCTTCAGCTAGACGCTGATACTTATTAAATTAAACAGCAGGAACTTCTTTTTCTGAATTGGCCTAGGATGCTGGAAGCAGAGACTCTGCTTTGCCAACTTTCATTTGTTGTCTGCCCTCAGGAATCTTTTTCTAAAAGTACTGAAAGGAGAAGCATAATAGATCACAGTGATTCACCTAGGGAAATTGGAATTATCAGCAAGATTTTAACAAAGAGGTTGTATTATAGATGATTCTTTATCTGAAAATAGAATGAAGAACCTTTGTTTTTATCTCCTTCTCCTTAGAGACCCAAAGAACTATTTGATGTGAAGGATCATAAGAAAACATCTGAACAACTTGTTTTCAAATAGTTTTTCTGGTGTATTAGAAAAACATATTGCAAGGAATAACATGAAAGTATAGTATGACTTTTTTTTTCAATCTGGAATTTACTAGCTCAGTTCCATTGATATGCTTATATATTGGACTCACAGAACCCTAGTGTATTGGAGCTTTTACTCACTTTCCCTAATGCCCTTCATTCCTCATCCTCTATGTTAAAACTGTCTGAACGAGGCTTTCCCCAGTTGCGATTCATTAAGAAATTGCCCCAGATGTTACTGTTACAGAGCAATAAGAGTGAGATGTCAGTGGGCACTTTTATGGTCACCAGTCCCTTATCCTCTCCAGCCTCTCACCTCTCATTTGCTGAGGTCAGAGAAGCCTTCGTCTAAGGGAAATGGGTGTTCTCAGGGATCTGTGCTAAAATACTAATAAGCTTATACCTATTTCTTCCTATTATTATGAGAATAAATGGTAATACAGATGAATTAATCAGCTAGTGCTGCTATAAGAAAATGTCATAGACCTGGTTTAAGGAATATTAAGATTTTTTTTATAGTTCTGAAGACTAAAAAAAAATCTAAGAACAAGGTATCAGCTGACTTAATTTCTTAATTTCTGATGAGACCTCTTTGACTTACAGAGATGAGAGAGAGAGAGATAGAGAGAGCGAGCAAGAAAGAGAGAGACAGAGAGAGACAGAGTGCTCTTAGATGGCTACATTATAAGGCACTAATTCCATTATGGGGTATCCATCATCACAACCTCATCTAAAACTAATTCCCAAAGGCCCCATCTCCAAATGCCATGACGTCAACATCCAACATTCTAACTGGGAGTAAGAGATATGGGTACTATGTCTGTAATAACTTGTCAATGTTACTTGAGGGGCACAGAGAAGATATGTTCTCTTCATTGTTTTACTATAATAATGACATGGTAGAAAATGTAAACTTGGTTATTCTTATCTGAATATTTTTTGAAGAAATTTTGCCTAACTCAAAATTCATCCATTCAGAACTGGAGGAATAGAACAGCAGGTATGATAGTTGCCTGCACATGGCCAACCCAGGTTTGATTCCTGGCACTTCATCTGGTCATCTGAGACTGCCAGGATTGATCCCTGAGTGCAGTCAGGAGTTAGTCCTGAGTAGCGCCGGTGTATCGCCAAAGCAAAAACAAAAGGTTCATCTAATGGGGTACCTGCCATGACCAGGTTATCATAGCAACAATTGGCATTAAGAAGCGGGTTGTTCAGATTGCATCAATCCCCCACCATACCCTAATTTCCATCATGTGGCCTGTTCCTCATACACCGGTCAGATCCCTATGTGTGCTTTTTATAAATAAATGCCAATAGAAGCCTGAGATAATTCCAAAGTTTTCTCATCCCAATCATTTAAACATTTGTTTCATAAACAAATAATAATGAGATATTTATTAAATTGTGGTAGGGAGTTAATAGTTATATATACATATATATATTTTATAATGCATTTAATATAGTATTTACATGTATAAAACCTGTAAATTTTTATACAATGTAAAGTCTTTATGGCCTGTTGTCCTTTCTTAATCATTATTGTATATGGTTTTCTAATTCTAATTCGGTTCCCACCACTCAGAAGCTCTGTAGCCTTGGCTAAGTAAGACACAAGAGTAAATAAACAAGCACTTATAAAGTACTTACCGTGGGCCTCAGAGAACCAAGTGAATGTCAGCTACAATTATCATCTAGTATGCCGGAATAAAAGTCATTATATAACATACTTCGTGGCACTGTCCAAATTGCACAAATGAGCACCCACTTTGGGTCAGACATTATAGGGGAACACTGGGGAGACATGGAAAAATATCTTACCTTCAAATACAAAGTGATCTCAACATTTTAATAATTGATGGGCACAAGTATGCAGAAGTTGAATATCATCCCTCCTGCTCAGCTCTGCCATGTACTAAGTACAGATGCATTTGTTTCCCTGGTTTCATTTTTCACATTGATTGCCTCTAACACAAGCATCACGTGGACGCCCTCCTAACTCTGCACTAAAGTATGAAGAGACAAGCTGGCCATTTGCCATGCTGACCCACTTTATAGGTGCTGGGACAAAAGCCATGAAAAAAGTCTGAAAAATGTTCTATAGAATGTTTATCTAAGACTGGGTCAGCTTCTTGGTTAAGGACTGATCCTCCCAAAGTCATGTCTGATCCATTGCCAGACTTGATGGGACTTTCATTCTCTCAACTATCATTCTGTGCTTTTCTTTTCTTTTCTTTTCTTTCATTTTAATAATGTGGGAGTACTGCTATTTGTTCAGCCATTGATTAAGTTGATTGAACTGGGCATGAGCTCCACATTACTTTTTTTAAAAAAAAGTTTATTGTATTGCCGTGAGATAGAGTTACAAAGCATTGATATTTGAGATTCAGCCATATAATGATGGAACACCCATCCCTCCACCAGTACACACTTTCCACCACCAATGTCCCCAGTATCCCCCCCCACACACATCCCAGTCCTCACCCTGCCTCTATGGCAGACAATTTCCCCAATACTCTCTCTTTAATTTGGGGCATTATGTTTCGCTTGAATTTTCCCACCTCTATTCAAGCCTACCTGCCAGGGGTAGACACTAGATAATTTATTTTCCATTGCTCATTTTGAATATCATAAGAGCTCATGTGGCTGCCATTGTAAATGTAAATTTCTAGACTGTAAATGTAAATTTCTAGATTGTAAATGGTTGGGTTCCGAAAGCATCTCTGTATGGCACTAACTCATTTTGGGATTCAGTTGAGAGTCTCTGGGTAAGGGCTTTTGGTGCACTAAGATGGCACTTGGAGGCAAATTGTGGGTGTGACAGCCAGTCTGCTGGGCAGGCAAGGACCCAGGGAGAAACAGCCTGGGTCCTCTGCCACCATGTGGCCTGGAGATTTAGTCCTGAAACCTGCAAACTGAGGGGGTGGGGGGATTGCCTGTAGAAGCTCTTGGTCACTGGGATTCCATCTGGAGTAGGTAGGTGACTGCACCTGCTCCATCTGGGGTGCGCCGATGAAATTGGCTCAGTTTATATTGTACTTTTCTTTACCCTACATTGTACCATAGGCAGAAGCAGCTTAAGAGACTGTCAGGTGATCTAAGAAAAAGGAGACGTCTTAGAGGACACTCCCCCTCAGGGGGATAGTGGTGGAGAACCTCATTCTAGGAAAGAAACCACAGGGGCATAGTGGTGGAGAACCTCATTCTAGGAAAGAAACCACGAGCAGTGGAGCAGTGGCACTGCCCCAGGTCAGAGGAACACCCACCAAAAATGTTGAGCAATTTTCACCTCTGGGAACAATGGCCATTTCCTTTGAAGGCTTCATATTGTAGACACAGCTACGTCTAGACTTCAGGTCAAATATTTCTTAAAATAGACGTTTTAATGTTCCCTCTTCAAACTTGACCCAAATCTTCTGATTGTGTGTAAACTTGTTTTACCTGTTGGAGTTCGCATAGGCAACGCAAGGATCTACACCTGTCTTTCCCCATGGGGGATCACTCCTGGAAGTGCTAGGGATAGTGTGGTGCCAGAATCAAACTACCTTTTGCTTGCAAAGCACATGCTCGAACTATTGTAATATCTCCCTAGTTTTGATTGTCCATTTACTTTGAGATTGCTTTATATTATTCGATGAAAGGGAATCTTTGAATATACAATGGTATTAGTAAATACAGAGACTTCATATTGCTTAATGGTCACATTGTTACTTTGATCTCACTCATGAAATATTAGTCACTGTCACTGTCACTGTCCTCCTGTTGCTCATTGATTTGCTCGAGCGGGACCAGTCACGTCTCCATCGTGAGACTTGTTACTGTGTTTGGCATATTGAATACGTCACGGGTAGCTTGCCAAGCTTTGCTGTGCGGGCAAGATACTCTCGGCCTTTTGGCTAAGATCAAGTGTAGTATCTGAAATATTAGTTAACTTTAGGAATTTTTTAAAAGTAAAAATAATTTTTCATCTTATCTTTTTCTAACCTTTGTTGTAACAAAATACTCTACATTTTGCTTTTACCATATTTATATTTGACTTACAATTTTCAAGTGGTATACTCATTAGTAACCAAAAAAAGATACTGTTTTCTTCTGTGAAATTGTTAAATTAACAATTTTAATCTCAAATGCATCACAGTCATGGTCCTCCTGTTATTCATCGATTTGCTCGAGCGGGCCCAGTTAACGTCTCCATCGTGAGACTTGTTACTGTGTTTGGCATATTGAATACGTCACAGGGAGCTTGCCAGGCTTTGCCTTGCAGGCGAGATACTCTCGGTAGCTTGCCAGGCTCTCCGAGAGGGGTGGAGGAATCGAACTCGGGTCGGCCATGTTGGCTGCTTGCAAGGCAAACGCCTTAGCCGCTGTGCTATCGCTCCAGCCCCTCAAATGCGTATATATATATATATCAAATAAGTATTGTCATAACTAATTTATATTTATACTTTCAACTCTTTTCCTCTAAAGCTTGTAAGTTTCCTCCTTTTCATTGGTTTTTAAAATATTTCCAGTGGCTGGAAGGATAGAACAACAGGCAGAGCATTTATCTTGCACACGGCCAGGTTGGGTTTAATTCCTGGCATCCCATATGGTCCCCCGAGCAACACCAGGAGTGATCTCTGAGCTCAGAGCCTAGAGTAAGACTTAAGAACCTTTGGGTGTGGCCCCAAATCCAAAAATAAACAAATAAAACTACTTCCAGTACCTATATACAATACAGTAGTTAACAGTGCTTTTTTTTTTGCTTCTCTGATAACTTGATCTAGTATCATATTGAGTAGTTGAAAGTAAATTTATTCCTCATAGACAACAAAAAATTATTTCCTTCAAATAGACTTATTATAAATATGGTCTTCTGAAAAGAGAAAAGAACAGAAGCAAACCTCATACACAAATGCCCACACTCATATAAATGCACACACACACCCAAGACTCTAAAATCCTAGTCAAAATCTATATTTCATAAAAGAGAATTATAGTAATGTTGATGGTTTGCCAAAACCTCAAGCAGTGACAAAATCCACAGAGTGTCCTGAAAGGGATGCCTTTGCAAAACCATGCCTCTCCAGATGGTTTAGATTAGAGATGTTTAAAAACACATGGCAGCATTAGTTTGGTTTAGAATTCATAGTTAACTCAGTAGATAAAATAATGCAAATCTGAAACCCTAGCCTGTGTATCAGAAAAAATCATCAAATCTTATGATTGCTCTTAGGGGAGGTTGGTATGTGATGTGTTGATTTTTAAATGATCTAATTGAAATAATAAAATTAAGCAAGAAAGAGTAAAAGAGGATTGAAAATACAAGAGTATAAGTAAAAACTTTCTTCTCTGCAGAATTTTTATTCCTTTAAGCTGTCATATCCAATCAATTTGTAGGGGATTCGACAGCCAATTGTCATTTCCTGAGATAAACTATGTAACGAGGTTGTGTTACAGAGACAGCATAAAAATGGAGAAAAAATCGTTCCAGAGCATGAAGCAGAGAGAAGCCAAACATGTCCCGAAAGCCCACAAAGTATTGCCACGATCCCCTCACCTTGCAAAGAACCTCAGAGAAGCTTTTTACAAACAAGTAAAGTGCTCCTTACATGTTCAGCATTCCCAATGCATGTGCTAGTACTGAAAGAATATGGTCTTGGCCCACATTTTAATAAATTGTTTTGTCTTCTTTGTGGTTTTCAGCCTTGGGGGGGGTCTCTGTGTGAACAGTGATGTCACACTGTGCTCTCTGGTACAAGATGTATAGCTGACCAGGGTCCTAAAAGACCCCATCTCTAAAAGCTGCTCCAATTGTCTTCATTCTGTGTCAAAAACCAAAAGTATCCCCACACCTCTGAACCCACACTGGGCAAAAGGCAAATAACTCCTGGAAAAGAACTTCTACATGGGAGCTGTATTGATTTAATGATGTATATTTATCATATATTCTGCCTGCCACACAAAAGTATTCAGTAATGCTAAAATTGCCACTAGAAGAATGTTCATTCAAGAGCTTAATGCCTTTCAGTAAATATGGAAAAAACTTCTTACAAAAATAGAAACAGGAGGTTCCAAACAGCATTTGATGTGCTTTACTCTCAAAAGTGGCACAGTATTTATCCCCATCATATATGAACACATTTGGGGCATTTTTCTTAAGTATGAAAACTAGAATTGTAGTTAATATTGGCTGGAAAATCTCGACAATCCAAGTAAATGGACTCTATTATCAATACACACACACACACACACACACACACACACACACACACACACGTTCCAGAGAAGGGGAGCAGACTACACAGAATTCTTGTGGACCCATGAAAAGTTCTTTTAAAAATTTAATTATGTTTATCAATAGAGACATTGTATTAGTGTACATTAACTACTGATATGTAGTTCTGCATATATACTCTCTTAATATCTATAACCAGATATTGTATTTTGTTTCATCTTCTAATCATTTCCCTAGGTAAAAAGAATGTAAACCCCAGCTAAGCCAGTAATTATTTAAAATAGTTTAAATTGTTCTTCAGTAAAGAGGGGAGGGAGATTTTCTTTTGGCTTTTCTTTTAATTTTATGTGTATCTCACATGTACATCAGTTAATTTTTTCATGTGGCCTATTAATATATTGAATTGCATAATTAGTATATTGAATTGCAGAAGTTTGAAGACACCTCCCTGGTTTTCTAGACCATCTTCCTCCTCTGTCTAAATGTTCTTAAACAATTCTCTTTTCCTGAGAATTTTATCTTGTCTGGTTTGAAAGTCACTCATACTTCTGTCTTAAGGAAAAACATTACATCTCAGGAGTATGTTGGAGAATTTTCTAGTATACTCATAGCAGCACGGAATCCCATCCTAATGAATTATTGTGAACGGAGGCAAATTCACCTTGGAATGTCAAGTCCAGCAAGGCTTCCAACAAGGCAGCTGACTTTTGGGTGCTCAGAATGGAGACATGCTTGTATGTCTTGTATGTATGAATTTCACCCTTCTTCTACCTTTCCTTTATGTCTTACCATATTTTTCTGTATGTGGCTTCTTTTGTTATCATTTCATCAAAGGTATAAACCTTATTACTTTTGAAACTATTAAAAAGACTTTTGGGGAAAGTTCTTGGGAAAAGGAAAGATCTACCACTCCCTTTCTCCCACAACCCCCACTAAGCAACATTGTGATCAGGCCCTCACGTGTTTTGTGACATTTTCTTTAACACTTTTGATCATGTTGTAAAATTTGCTGGATTTCTGGACTTCATTTCACTGGATTTTCCTCTACATATATTGAAATCTGCTGAGACAGACAGACTCCATAAAAGTCTTTAGTCTTTAGTACTTTGCAGTGTGTATTCCCCTTTGTAAGAGTTATTTGAACCAAATTTTTTAAAATATCACAAGTTTGAGCAATGTGGAGAAAATTGGGCTCACTAAATGAAACCTTGACAACTAAATGAATTTCTATTTCTGTTTCTATTTATTTACTTTTGATTTTTGCGTCATACCCAGCGATGCACAGGAGTTACTCCTGGCTCTGCACTCAGGAATTACTCCTAGCAGTGCTTGGGGAATCATATGGGATGCCGGAAATCGAACTCAGGTCAGTCATGTGCAAGGAAAATGCCCTACCCACTGTACTATAGCTCCAGTCCCCTAAATAAATTTTTTAAATATCAGTGTTCCCTCAAAATTTTGCCTTTTTTATTATAGGCATTTTAATTATAAGGACCTCTCATATGTTATCCACTGGTTTAGATGATTGTCATAGAAATTAAAATATTTTAACATCAACAGTATCTGATAATATGAACTCATAATTACACATCAGAGTCTGATTGTTTAAATGAAGAATTAAGGACATATTGTTGTTTACATGTTAGATGTATAGTATACTAATGGACATTTATAAAATGAGTCAAAGGCTTAGAATCTTTACATTCCACAACACTATTCATTTAGTTGGGAAGTATATTTTATGCAGTGTGAAGGAAAAATACTTACTCTTTATTAATAATTATAAAGTAATGTCAAAACTCATTCAGTGTTTTTCCTAGAAATAATGTTATGTTATAAGAAACAGAAGAGATATTTGAACTTCTCAGACCTATACTATTTCTAAGCCAAATTTACATATTGCTTTTAAGATATTTAGAGATAATTTAACATTATTCATACCATGAATACTTATCCTAAGGAATCAAGACTATTGAATCTTGCTTATGGATAGAATGAATTCAAGTTATAAATGCATTTTTACTCTCAATTTCAAAACTCTTCTAAAACAAGGGAAGATAAACACTTAGAGCAGTGGAACTTGTGAGTGTTACGATGTATGCAGGCAAGCACCTAACCAGGGTTTGATCCCTAGCATCACATGGGTCCCAAACATGGCTTGGTGTGGCCCTGAACGGCCTTAAACACAACACGGAGGACTCCTATGGCCCTCATCACTGCATGGCCTAAGCTGTAACATGTCCTTATACTCACCCATTAAACCACCCACCCATTTAGCTAAGATCCTTTCAAGTGGCTCTCAGATTTCAAAGCACTACTTGCAAGGGCCAAAACAAATAACCAGATGAATGGATTGGGGTCCCAAGCTCAGTTCAGTGGAAGAGTATATGTTTTGCATGTGTGAGCCCTGGTTCAATCCCCAATACTCCACACATACAAATACACAACAGACAGAAAATAATATATTGGTATTGCATTTGATTCCTACTGAAAACATTTAGAGATGAGAGGTCATTTTGTTCATATCAATAATTCTTGGTTATCAGAAATCAGAAAAAAATCATGTAGGGAAATGAAAGAAAATACAATAAATACTTTCACTTTAACCTACAGTGGGCAGCCAGTTTGATGAAAACTTGGACCAAAGAAAACAATATGTTTCTGTGTTTAAAAAAAAACAAAGATTTTTACTGCTTAGTTCACAAATATCAAGATAAGAAAGATGATGCCTTGGAAAATAGGCAGTATCAGTTAAAACAAAGCACAGTATGAGTTCCAAGACCTAGATTTATTTTATGTCTACCCAAAGCATGATTGCTTGAAGTCTGAATTCTATTTTCTCTGACTCTCAGCCTGAAGGGCCAAAATTCAGTTCACTAGTTCAGCTAGTTCAGTTACCACCTGTGTCCTAAGAGTCAGACCAAAAGGAAAGGATGCTCACAGGGCTGCTTAGATACATAACCACTCAAGCTGCTCTACTTATTATTCCACTAGGGAATGCTCTGCTCTTGAAGACTGATCCGATGAGGGTAGGATCGCAGGCAGCAGGTATGCCATGAACAACAAACCCATATTCTTAACATATGTTTAATTTGAGTAACTCTCCTCTAAAATAGCTCTTGATTTTAAATCCACATCCTGATTTGCCCACTCTTGTTACCATTTTCTGCTGCCTGTTCTGAATTAATCCTTTGAGGTGGTCATTCCCCGGAAAGAAAAAAGGAAAATGAGAAGAGAGATGCAAAGTTGGGAATGTGAATGAAAGAGAATGGGAGAAAGCAAAGGGAAGGGGATCATTAAGGAGAGTCTGTTTTCATGAGCTAAGTTTTCTTTGAGCTGTGAGAGACAGAAGTAGAGGAAGAAGAGAACTAACAGAAAAAGGCACTCGAAAGATTATCCATTAATATCCCGACTAAAGAATGGGAAACAGTTTTTGCAGTAGAGCTCGATTTACAGGGATTATTTTGATTCTCTGTCTTATTTCACCTTAAAGAATTGATCTCATCTAAAATGTGGTTAAAATATTAAAATAATTTCCTGAGAAGAAGAGTAAATGATTTTTACTCACTGTCAAAGTCAGTATTTAAACTCAGATCATTTAAATTATATTTTACACAGTGATCATGTCATTTGGTTGTCTAAACAGCCTTTGTGAAAGTAATGATTCCTGATTCTGATTTTCCATCAACAGAAACTGATTAAGGGTTAGAAATATTAGTCACCAATTGCTGTTATTTGTAAAATTTACCGTGTAACCTAGTGGTTTTCTTTTTTGTGTGTGTAATTTTGAATTTAAGTATATTCTCGGGTTCAGTTCCTCCATTCCTCTTGGAGAGCCCAGCAAGCTACCAAGAGGATCTCGCCTGCATGGCGAGACATTACTGGGCCTGCTTGAGCAAATTGATGAACAACGGGAGGATAGTGACAATGACCTTGTAACTATTAACCCTTTAGGATACTACATTTTTCCTTTTTCTTTCTTTAGTATTTTTTTATTGAATATTTGTGAACTAGACCAATACAAACCCTGTTCATGACTGGGTTTTAGTCATACAATGATCCAACACCCATCCCTCCACCAGTGTACATTTCCCAGCACCAATGTCACCTCCCACCAGCCTCCCCACCAGCTTTTCTTCTTTTTCTCTCTTTTTTTCTCTCTGCTTTTGTCACAAAACCTTCATACTCGTATTTTCAGCATATTATATCTCAGTGAGGTCTGTCCCGAGACAGTGGAGTCTAGCTAGGGGCATGACACAATTTTGGATTGTGGAAGAAAACAGCTGCTGGGGGCTCTGCTTGGGTGCACACCAGGCTGACCAGCCCCACTCTGATTTAAACTGGTCTGCTCAGTCTTGCATGGGTCCAAGATTAACTGTGGACTTTTGATCTCTTTCAAGATTTATTTTTGGGTCTCTGAAACAAGGCTGGTAGAAGAGCTTACATGGTGGCACTGGGGTTTGTTTGTGATGGTGACTGCTGGTGCTTCCAGGAATATAGGGAAGTGTGGAGACATAGCCCATCCTCACCCCGAGAAAGCCAGGAGATTTCAGTCACTAAACCCGCATACCCAAATTTTTAGCAGACAGTAGAGTTCTGCCCGGCACATGGTGGTGATTTTGAATTATACTGCATTATCCTTAAGTGTATTTTTAGCTCAGAGAATCATGAAATTTTCAAATATGTAATTTAGAATATATTTAAGATAAAGTGGAAATATATTATGCTATTAAATAGAAAATACTAGAGTATTATGGTGATATATGTCAAAAAATATTTTTATGTCTGTATATATGCTTGTATTTAAATATGAATATATTTTTGTAATCTATTTCAAGCTTTCCTAGGTACATCAATTAGTTTTAAAAATAAGATCATATTACCAAGATAAATCACATTTCTGTTGATCTCACCCGATCTGCAACTTAATTTTTCTGAACTCTTCAAATCCTCACCTCCTTTTTTATCCTATAATTTCAAGACAAGATTGCAAAGGTATTATTCACAAGTAACAATTCAAGAATTTCTTGTAATATAAAAGGCAGCTTAATGGACCATTAGTGTCCAATCCACAGGCTTTCCACTATGTCCAACCTCATCATGCACTTAAGTTTGTTGCTCATTTATGTCTAGAATGATCTTTGCAATGACTTAATGGTTTCCATTGCTACATCACCACTGTAGCAGCTCATGCTCCAGAACCTTGAACAGCCCAGCAAAGGGCTTTTAGAACTGAAGCCAGTCAAATTAGGGCACATTCCATGAAGAAGGAAACAGGATGATTCTCTTTCCCAGAAAAGTACTCTTTATCTCAAGGAAGCCTAATTAGTGCAAGCTGTTAATCTACAGTCTCCTAAAGGTCTTAATATTTATATTTTATCAGTAGCACCTTAACACAAATACAATTTGGCAACCTTGCCACACTAATCTACTGTTCATGCCTACCAAAATTAGGAACACAGCTTAGACTCACACCTGACTACTACCAGTTTGACTTCATCCTTGAAATGTACTGATCTTTACTTCAACACCTGGCAGACTGCACTTTGGCTAAAAGAATTAAGTGTATTCGACTGTAACAAACACTAGGCTAGGTGTCAATGTCATGGTGATGAATATGGTATGTGCTCAGCCTGTCAGAAAGTAATCTTCCCTAGGTACAAAGAAAAAGGAAGTGATCTGAGGTAGGTTGCAAGTTAGTTAGTGCATATTTTGCCCAGAATACATTTTACTGAGGTGTCTTAATGCTTAGTATAGTAGTCCTAAAGATTAAAAGTATAGCAGAGATAGGGGTAGTTAAGTTAGCTTGTGAAAAGGCCATTGGAAGTCTTAAGCTAGCTTATATTAGAAGGGAGACGACCTCACATGAAGAATATCTACCTCCCACCTCAAGATCCTGCAATTGGTTTGGGGATGGTTGGTGAACCACAGGTATTCTTAAGACTGGTTCCTATTAGGCAGGGAAAACTAAAAGCTTCACTTTTCCTTGTCCTTGCTGTGGAATGAAACCAATAAAGTCAGTTACTATTTGGAATAGTGAGTGAGTGCTGTACACTTGGGGAGAAAATGTTCTTAGTGAGAAACTGACCAGAGGCCACTGAAGGGCTCTTTGGGGGAGAGCACAGTTAGAGGGGCATGGAGGTAATCCAAGAATCAATGGCAACTCTGTTAACATCATTAAGTTAAGCCTACCTAAAATCAAAATCATAAGGAAAACCTTACCTTTGCATATGTATATATTTTGACATTCCACAAATAAAATATGTAGTTCACTATTTGGCACAGAGACTATCTACACAAGACAGAATTCTATAGAAGGAAAATACCGAAGAGAAGTTTGTATTGCCAGATGCTTGGCATCATGTAATCAAAACACTTTGAATGTGTTTTAAAATAGTCTTCCAGATGTGTGACAACTTATAGCTAGCTATAGCCCTTATCCATGTTTTGAAAGGGTAAGGGTGAATAAAAATTGAAGGTGTCATTCAAATTATATAGAAAAATGAAACTTCTATTTCCTTCCTGGACTGATTGTCTTGGAAGGAAAAGTAGTTTAATTTCTCTTTCTCTTTCTCTCTCTCTTTACTTTTTTTTCTTTTTTGCCTTTGAACCAATTTATTCAATTCCTCATTTGACTCAACAAATATAGACACAGGACAGTATCTTGCATTTACCATATGAAAGATATTATTACCACCAAGTTCTGACATTTCCTGCTACAGAAGTAATTACTTAGAAATTCAGTTTTAGTCTGTGTTTATTTACCTGGCTTCTTGATATTAAATATTAATTGCATATATGTCATTTGCACATTTTAGTTTTATAGCTCAAGTACAAATATACAGCAAAGAAATTAACCAAATAAAGGAAATATAGTAGAGATAATACTTTTTCAGTTATATTTTCTCATATGAACTTACCTCAGAAGGTTTTTAAACATGAGCAGTGAGTACTAAATATTTAATTACCTACTAAAACTACAGAAAAAATACTCAAGAGAATTTACACCTAACAAGCTCTCCAGAATTATTTTCTCTAAAATATAGAGAAACGCTGTTTTATATTTTAAATAACCAGTAAGTAAAACTGTGGACTTAGATATTGTAGTCATTGGCAATTTAAGGTATCACTGCAAGTTTTAAAAGATAATACCTGGAAATTTTACTCCATGGCTTGGAGGCCAGCAACACATGCTAGGGGAAAAGGGAACTCAGATAGAGAGGGGAGCACCAAATAAAGGGTGTTGGGAGGATCCTCCCAGGATGGGAGAGGCATGCTGAAAGTAGACTGTAGACCAAACATGATTGTCACACATTGTCTCTTTTGCAAATCACAACACCCAATAAGAGAGAGAGAACAAAAGGGAATGCCCTGCCACAGTGGCAGGGTGGGATGGGAGGGATGGGGGGTGGGAGGGATACTGGGATTCGTGGTGGTGGGAAATGGGCACTGGTGGAGGGATGGGTATTTGATCATTGTATAATTGAAACCACCAAGATGCCATTTCGTCGGTAAAGAAACAAACAGCACCCGGTCCAGACAAGGTCAGACCTGAACACCCGAAGAACCTGCCATCAGTACTCATCAATACACTGGCTCGGCTCTTTACTCGCTACCTGTCTGAATGCAAGGTTCCGTCCCAATGGAAAACCAGCAGGACAGTACTACTGTTCAAGAAGGGAGACATCCATGACATTGGCAACTATCGCCCTATCTGCCTATTGTCTGTCATCTACAAGTTGTTCACTCGAGTCATCCTAAATAGGATTGGCAGAACACTAGATGAAGAACAACCATGCGAGCAAGCCGGGTTCTGCAAAGGATTCAGCACCATCGACCATATCCACACAATAACCAAACTCATTGAGGTTTATCGGGAGTTCAAGATGCCGCTCTGTTTAACGTTCATTGATTTAAAGAAGGCCTTTGATTCTGTTGAGACGGAAGCGGTCATTGAAGCCCTAGCCAATCAGGGCATTCAAGCCCAATACATCAGGATCCTCCATGAGCTGTATTGCGGATTCAGTACCAGGATCTCAACCATTCTACAAAGAAGTGATTGTTGATGTCAAGAGAGGGGTTCGGCAGGCTGATACCATTTCACCGAAACTCTTCAGTGCCACCCTCGAGAACATCATGTGACGACTGGAATGGGAAGGAATGGGAGTGAAGATAGATGGTCGGCAACTACACCACCTCCGCTTTGCTGATGACATTGTTTTAATAACACCAAACATCAGCCAAGCGGCATAAATGCTGGCCGACTTTGACCGTGAGTGTGGAAAGGTAGGACTACAGCTGAATCTTACGAAGACAAAACAGCCTCGTTCCTTACGCCCCATTCACTCTCAACGGAACGACCATCTCCGAATGCAACAGCTATGTGTACCTAGGTCGAGAAGTCAACATGACAAATGACCTGGCACCTGAGCTGCGCAGGAGGAAGAGAGCGGCTTGGAACGCCTTCAAGAACGTCGAAGAAATAGCTAAGAGGACGAAGAACCTCCGGCTTCGGGCACATCTCTTTGATTCCACTGTTCTTCCTGCATTAACATATGCCTCAGAGACCTGGGCCCTACGCAAACAGGATGAGAATGCTATTCAGGTCTCCCAAAGAAGAATAGAAAGAGCTATGCTTGGAATATCACATTTCACTCAAATGAGAGAAAGAATCCAGAATTCCAACATCCGTCGATGATCAAGAATCAGGGACGCTGTCTCATTTGGCAAGGTGTCACAAATCAGATGGGCTGGTCACGTAATGAGATTTAAAGACGACCGCTGGACTAGAGCTGTTACTGACTGGATTCCATGGGATGTCAAAAGACCACGTGGCCGCCCACCTACCAGATGGTCAGACTTCTTCGTGAAGATCATGAACGATCGGTTTGAGGCTCTTCATGATCCCAGAGCGAACAGATGCCATTGGGCTACACTAGCACGCGACAGGGACAAATGGAGACGTTACTGGCGCCCACTCGAGCAAATCGACGACTAACGGGAAGTTAAGTGATTAAGTGATAATTGAAACCCAAGCACAAAATTTTGTAAGTCTACAACTGTAACTCATGATGTCTCACTAATAAAATTTTTTTTAAAAAGATAGTATCTGGAGCATCAAATGTGGAAATGTTGTTGTATGTCACTCTGGTTCTCAATACTATTCTCTTTGTGTCAATATACTTAAGCACAGTATTCAATTAACTGCTAGATGCCAGGCATCACATAGTCAAAATTATTCCCAATTACTCTTTGACATCAGTTATGTATTCTACATTGATAGAACTGGCATTGGGCAAATGTAATAGGTTGCCATCGCTTCTCGTATGCTACAATTAAGTTAAAGATAAGACAGGGCATCTGTAATTGTTTTGACAAAGAACTGAGAGAAAGTTTACTGAAGTAACATAGAATTTAAAGGTTTAAAATGTCAATCACTTCAAAATAATTGAAAAACTTCAAAATGAAAATATGTAGTTGTCCATCACTAAAGTTCTTTTTTGCCTGCTTGCCAAAACCATCCTAAAAACTCACCTGCATTGATAGTACAAAATTTAAGTGACATTTGGAGGTAACTTTTTTGGAGGTCAGATATATTTAATGGCATAAGGACTAGTTTGAAAAAGGATCAACTGAAAATCTATGGACCTTGACTTTTACGGTGGTTGGGACACTGCTAGAGAGTAGTTCAGTGACACTTGCATTTGAAGAATTTATTTTGGAGCGATGAGGTATATGTGGTTTGGTCATAATGGTTAATAATGGTAGAACTTGAGTTTTTTCTATAGGATTCCAGTGTATTCTGTGTACCATTACTTCTGCCAGAAGATTACCATTCCTTCACTTTCATTGGCTGATCTATTTGAAGTGGTCGCGGTCACGGTCCTCCCATTGTTCATCGATTTGCTCGAGCGGGCCCAGTAACGTCTCCATCGTGAGACTTGTTGTTACTGTATTTGGCATATCGAATACATCACAGGTAGCTTGCCAGGCTCTACCGTGCGGGCGAGATACTCTCGGCAGCTTGCCGGGATCTCTGAGAGGGGCGGAGGAATCGAACTCCGGTCGGTCATGTTGGCTGCTTGTAAGGCAAATGCCCTACCGCTATGCTATTTGAAGTGGTAATTGAAGAAAAAAATTTAGCATAAAATGGGATGGGAATGCATGGGAAGGACAAGGGTGTTTTCCTGGTTAAACATTTAACTGTGGCAGTGAGCAATTCACTTAATTTGGTTAGAAAAATCTATTCCCAATTACTCTTTGATATCAGTTATATATACAATATAATCACTAGAGATTATATTCTTTTGCCTGACAAGGGATAGTAGAGTTCACATTTTAAAATCATTTTTAATTGGGTTATCCTCAGAGTGCTCATGTGCCTAGATACCAGTCCTGACAATAGTTGGAAATGATGGTGCTCAGAGGGCCCACAGAGCCTCACCTGGCAGTGTTGGGCTACACTCTACAGCTAGAGGTATATCCTTGAACCATCCCCACCCAGTGTACTTTCATGTACAAATTGTGCCAGGTGAATAAGAGTTTGAATGATTTTTATATCTAGGAGGGGTCAAAAATGTGATATATATGTACATGTAATCATGATTTTCACTAAACATAGGCCACTTAATAACTTAGTAACTTTACAAGTAACTCAAAGTACTTAGTTTACTATTTTTAGAAAGGTATTTACAAATTGAACAGTGTGATAGGCAGAATACAGCAACCTAGAGATGTCCACCTCCTAATACCTAGAGCTTTCCTAATACTTAGAGCTTTTTTTGTCACTTCACATGACAAAAGAGATTTTCAAAAATGTGAATAAGAATTTTAAGAAGGAGAGGTGATCCGTCATTATCTGGTGACCCAGTATAATCTGTAATAAGAGTCCTTATCAGTGAAAGAGGGTGGCAAAGCAGGAGAATTAGACTCAGAAGGAAATAAGATGATGGGAAGAATTATAGAAAAGCCAGAGTGATATGACATGAGCAAGACTCAACCAGCAATAATTGCATTGAAGATGTATATAACAGATCTGAGACAAGGAATGAAGCTGGTCTGCAGAATGTAGCACTGTAGCACTGTCCTCCCGTTATTCATCGATTTGCTCAAGCAGGGACCAGTAATGTCTTCATTGTGAGACTTGTTACAGGTTATTGTAAGACTTGTTGTTACTGGTTTTGGCATTTTGAATAAGCCATGGGGAGTTTGCCAGGCTCTGCCATGGGTGGGGGTGGGGTGGGGGGCAATACTCTAGGTAGCTTGCCGGGCTCTTTGAGAGGGGCAGAGGAATTGAACCCGGGTCTGCCACGTGCAAGGCAAACACCCTACCAGCTGTGCTATTGCTCCAGCCCGGTCTCCAGAATATGGAAAGAAATGAAGGGAATTGATTTTTTCCCTGGACCCTCCAAAAAGCAATTCAGACAGATCTACCGCTTAATCTTAGCCATCCTATCCTGCAGAACCATGAGATAACTAATTTGTATTGTTTAAAGCTACTCAGTGTTGGTAATTTGTTACAGCAGTGATGGGAAACTACACAAATATATACTAGTTCTCAGAAACTATCTTAGTCACAAAACACAAGACGGAGAAAAGTTGAACATTTTTCTCCCAATGTGAAGTTTACAAGTTCAACATGCCCATTTTATTTTGCCCATGAGGAAATTAAGTCTGATAGAATTAAAATGATTTTCACACAGAAAACCAGTCTTGATTACCAGCCCATGGATCTTTACACAACAACATCTGTATCTTATGAATAGAGAAAAAAAATTCCATCCTGCCCTTCCCACACAGATTTTGTATATTACCCTAATGGCTGCTTGCTGTCCTCTGAGCTCAGAGAAAAGCTTAATACCAATCTGATCGATTTCATTCATTGAAGGATAGCTTTTAGAAAATAGCTCTGCTTTTGCGTTCTGAAACACTGAGCTGCTTTCTAGTGTCATCAAATGAAAGAAAATGGACTTGTCTCAGGGACAGTGTTTCTCAATTTAAATGAAGAAACTACATCCTAATGGAGTTAAGTCAAATGAACGGAACTTCACAGCTATAGCAACAAAACCCTATTAGAACCAGAGTTTCCTGTTTTTGTTTTTTTGTTTTTTTTAATTTCTATCTATGGACAGTAGGATACCTTCCAGCTCTTTTTTTATTATCTGAAAATAGGAATCTGTTCAATTTTACTAAACTATTTCCCAGCACATGATACAGATTACAAAAGAAAATAACATGTATAGAAATTCTCTGGAAACTAAAGGAGCTACATAGTTCTCTTGCTATATATTTGGCTAGTCTCACTGTTGGTGTCATTTTCAAATGTGGGGTCTGATTTACTAGATACAACCAACAACTGTGGATCTAATCAAATGGGGGCTGAAGGCACGTAACTTTCAGTGTGGAGAAGCTATAAGAAACATTTTCAAATTTTGGAATAGTCTGACAGGAATAAGGCAAAAGTATTCAATGGAATGGAAAAAATCAAGCTTGGGGATCTTGTTCTTTAGGTCTATTATAGTCACTTTGTGAAATATTGCAGACAATTCATTATAATTTATCACACTGATTCTCTTAGATTGGAAGAAGCCCAAACACAACTGAGTTAGATGCATATTACATTACCTCTTACTTAAGAAGAGGGTGGTCCACCCTGAAGGATGGTGTTCATTAGCAAGCTGAGAAGTTTTTCTTAACTCTTCATTATCTGGTTTCATATTATTCCTGGTTCTCCGGGAACATTGGATAACTTTCCCTTTTCAACACTTGTAGAAGTTCACTGGGTACTCTGTGAGTCTCTGCTGCAACCAGTTCCAAAGATAAAACACTCATCATCACACATCTATAAACAAAACTCAAGTACTGTAAAAAACCGCTTCTCTTCTTACATCAAAGTTTTCAAGCAAAATAAGAAAAATCCTATGTGCATTATTATTTAGGAGCTATAGCACAGTGGGTAGTGTGTTTGCCTTGCATGCGGCTGACCTGGGTTGATTCCTCCATCCCTCTCAGAGAGACCGGCAAGCTACCAAGAGTAACCCGCCCACACGGCAAAGCCTGGCAAGCTACCCATAGCATATTCAACATGCCAAAAACAGTAACAACAAGTGTCACAATGGAGCCGTTACTGCTGGAGCAAATCAATGAACAATGGGATGACAGTGCTACAGTGCTACAAAGAGTAACATAGTCCATTATGATAATCAACTAGTATGAATATTGGTACACTCTAATATATGTATTCAGGAATTCAAGGTTACATTTTTCCTGGCTAATTGGCACTATCGCCTATATTTGTCAATAGGACAGGACTCTTAATCACTGATGTGTTTAATATGTCTTCAGATTTTTTATTCGAAACTAGCAGCATCAAACTTCAGGTAAATCGCTTTGAATGTATGCATTCAAAAACTTATGAGATGAGATTTTATCCTGAAAAAGAGGACAAAAAGAAAATCCTTCAAGTGCTATAAATTTAATCATTTGATCCCAAAGGAAATTTTATTCATACATTTTTATTTATCTCTGGGTTTGTTTATTATTTTGACCTTTTAAAATCTAGCTCAAGTTGAACAAAAGAGAATTTGATACCCATTTATCAGTCAGTCTTCCAAGTAGACATAAATGTTACGTTAAGAGGGGATTTATCTCGGCTTAGTAATGGACTGACTACCAGAACAGATTTCTGTCCTTTCCACACTCTAGTCACTTTCTGTCTTTGAGTCTCTTGTTAAACATCAAAGAAACTTCAGCAGAAAAAGCATTGGTGTAGGAATTAAGGGATGGGTGGAATTTGGGATTGGGTGACAATCACTAAAATCAGTTTATCCTTGTCTTTTGCATCAATCTTATAGCAAGCACTTAGATCCAGTTTTTTTTCTAGTCCTTTTCAGTACTTCAAAGTAGCTGTTTATCAATACAACCACCAAGTTAGACACAGTTCTAAAAGGTCATCTGGTTCATCTCCATGCTTTAGGCATAAGCATATCTAAGTAATTCCAGGCAGATTAAAAAAAAAGACTAAGGCTGCTTCCACCTTCAGGCCACATTGCTTGCTTCGTTGATTGTAGGACCTTACTTCTCGTTTGCTTCTGGAGATCATACTCACAAAATAGTTTTATGGGAGAAAGAAATAGTTTTATGACTCTATTATCGTCAATACAATGGATTCTATGCAGTGTCACAGCTAACAAAACCACCATAGTAAAAAAAAAATAAGTAAATCTTACAAGCTTATCCATAGTCATGCTATTTTTTAATATGCTGCCCCCCTGCACTCCAATCTCTGACATAAGTGGATTGGTAATATAATGTAATGTAGAAGTCCATGCTCTATGCCTTTTGTGTGTATCTTCCAAATGTATATTTATTAGCAGGAAGTTATTGACTTATATCTGGAGGCTACATTTTTGTTCTGTTTTGTTTATTGTGACACACGCTGCAGTGCTCAGGGCTTACTTCTGATTCTGTGCTTTGGGATCACTCCTGGTGAAGGTGGGGGACCATATGCAGTGCTGAGCATCGAACCCGAGATGGCTGTGTGCAAGGCAAGTTCCCTATTTGCTGTACTATCTCTCTGGCTCCTGGAAACTACATTTTGTTATGTTTGTTTGGGTTTTTTTTTTACAGCATCTTGAATCCTGTCTGAATCCTGTAAGTTTCATAAGAAATTGTACAGAAAGTAAGAAGCTGATCTAACCTAGAGTTCATTTTTGGACATTCTTTCTAATAAAATAGCGCTGAATCTAATTCACTTATTATTGGATTAAAATATAATACTTAGGGGCCAGAGTGATAGTACAGCAGGTGGGGTGTTTATGTTGCATGTGACGGACCTGTGTTTGATCCCCAGCATACTCTATGGTCCCTCAAGCACTGCCAAGAGTAATTCCTGAGTGCAGAGCCAGGAGTAACCCCTGAGCATCGCTGGGTGTGATCCATAAAACAAATTTATCTATATATATATATGTATGTATATATATATACACACATATATGTATATACATAATACCTAAAAAAATACCTGATTTTTTTATTGGAGTTTATAGCTGAAAATCATCGTTGACTTTTTCATGCGGGAAGAAGGAGATTCATAGATGAAGGGGTTAGCTCTTTCTTCAGCACGTTGGGATGGGGGTATATTTTGGAGTGCTGTCTTATCCCCTTTTCAAGGATTTAGTACTTTTTCAATAAAATATTAATTTAATTTGTGGCTACACTTTAAGATAGATGGTTTGATGGCAAAAGTGGCACAGTCCAGCCCTGGATTTAGAGAAGTCGTGTGGCTGCATCCCTTGGCATCACTTTCATGTGGTTGAGTGAGCCTTTCTCAAAACCCCAAGCGTTTTTGAAGATACTAAACTGAAGACATTTACAATTCTTCCCTTCCTTTTTTCCTATTAATCCTTCATGTTTTAACAGGCACTGAAGTTAATACGGCCTACACTCTTTCCTGTCAAGTTGGAACTCTTTTTCTTCTCTCTTGAATAAACTAATCTGTTCTCTCATACTCACATAAATCAAAGGGTTGAATGTCAACACATGCCAGATCTAAACATCAACTTCCTTTTTAAAAAAATTAAGCAGGATTTAGATATTTGATTTGCAGAAAGCTGATGCTTTTTTCTACATAGGAAAACAATCCATATATTCATATTAGTATTCTTTTTGTCATTTTTGTAAAGCAAGCTTAGGCCATATCTCTGTTCCAGCCTAGGTATACCAATTTGTATTTCATATTTCCTAAGAAAGAGATGATAAAATAATTAAAAAATGACTTCTATTTGTGCAACATATGCATTATATATAATACATTGGGTATTTTATTCATTAAAATGAGTCACTATAAATAAAGTTTTAAAATATGTGAGAAATCAGTATGCACTGAAATTAAAAAAAAAATAAGGGAACTTAAGAAAATGTTACAATTTAGAAAAACTTAATGAGTCATAATGACTAAAGACTATGTCATGTCTTGAAAGGGATCCTGGAATAAAAACACTGGGTAAACGCTAAGGATATCTTCATAAAGTATGAACTTCCATAATTGTGTTCATTAGCTGTAACTAATGTTCTATACTAATGTAAGCACAGTGAAGTGTTAGCAATAAGGGAAGCAAAGTATAAGGGGTATGGAAACTGTCCTATCATCACAACCTTTCTGAAGGTCTACAACTATTGTTAAAAGTTCATCAAATGTTAAATTTTCTAGTGTTTCACCCACAGAACTCTTGACTTCTATTGCAATATGAAAACCACTTTCCTTTTACAAATAGAGTTTACAAAAGAAACAAACTTTCCTTTTATAAACAAGGAAATAGATCCTTCTAGCAGTTGTGCCATATAGCAGTTGGTGTGTGTTACCACTAGACTGACACTTGAAGCAAGGAAGGGTTCAAGTTGTGGGTGATGGCCTGAGCAGCTCCTTTCTAAGAATGCATTTGGAATAATTTGTTAATAAATTTCTTTATCCTGTTGTTGGATAGCCTTCAGCTTGAAGACCTTTAAAAAATTATATAAGGGGTCAGTTTCATCTTAATTTTTTGGTATGTATTTGCAATAGAAGGCCTTGAGAAATCCTTAGTTATTCTGAACCTCAAAAAACATAATTGTTTTGGGGCTGGAGCAATAGCACAGTGGGTAGAGCATTTGACTTGCACGCGACCGACCCGGGTTCAATTCCCAGCATCCCATATGGTCCCCTGAGCACCGTTAGGAGTAAATCCCGAGTACATGAGTGAGGAGTAACCCCTGTGCATCACTGGGTGTGACCCCAAAAGCAAATAATAATAATAATAATAATAATAATCACTGTCACTGTCCTTCTGTTGTTCATTGATTTGCTGGAGTGGGCCCAGTAACATTGTGAGACTTGTTACTATGTTTGGCATATCGAATACATTACAGGTAGCTTGCCAGGCTTTGTCATGTGGGTGAGATACTCTTAGTAGCTTGCTGGGCTCTCCGAGAGGGGGCGGAGGAATCGAACTCAGGTCAGCTATGTTGGCTGCGTGCAAGGCAAATGCCCTATCTACTGTGCTATCGCTCCAGCCCAATAATAATAATCATAATAATAATAATAATTGTTTTTTGAACATTTTCCTAAATACTGCTGAATTTGGACCCCAACTTTTCTTTAAGTGTCAAAATAAGACCAAAATGCCCAAGACAATTCTACCTCCTAACAGCCTCTTTTTTAAAAAAATGTTTATTATTTTACATTTATTAAGCTCAGAAGTATGTTCCCCAGATACTGTGACATTGTCTCTAAGTAGTCTGTTTGTTAAAGCACATGAGGTCACTGCTCCCTTTTCACAATTATTGATAGCAACTCACAGCATTATTTTGGGGAAGGGGGACACTCACTTGATAAAGACTTGTACTGGAATAGTAGATTTTTTGTTTTGTTTTAATTCATAATGAAAAGAGGAAAATAAACCAAAGCATTGGCAATAAAAGCAGGGATTGTCAGTAGTAACACATATGGTTCACAGTAGCCTTTGAAATAATTAACCTCAACCAGTTCTCAGTAGGCAATACCTATACCATTGACAAATCTCACTACAATTGGTACTCATTCACTCTGTGTTCAGCTATTACAACTAGTAGGCTTCCAACCTGGTTCAGATGAGTGATCTCCATTTTATCAACAAAAGTTCAACTGGAGAAGAGTCGATGATAAGGCCATTTTAGGAGATAAGGAACCTAACAACCTTCCTGCCATGTGGAATATACAAAGTTTGTTGTGTGATAGCTAGTCTTCCAATGAGCTCAGAATGTAGTACTCAGAAATGGGGGTTGTATATCTCAAAGAGAAAAGGCACCTGCATTCATTGATTAAAGTTTTCATGGTATATTGACTTCGAAGTTAGCCAGACCATTGTTTAAACTTCTGATTTGCTCTTTACTATTCATTTGATCTTAAGCCAGTGGCTTTACTCTGAGCCTGGATTTCCTAATCTGAAATCATAGAGGTAAAATTACTTTAAAATTACTTTAATGACTCTGATACAGCAAGGTATACAATATGTTCCACTTTAGTGTGCACTCAAAAATTCTGGAATACTCCCACAAATGAATAATCATGAACCCTAGTATGAAAGCATAAGGCTCATTGATTTTTCTTATAAAAAGCAAGAAAACTCTCAGGTATTTGCTGTCAGCATGGAGAATGACACTACTGAGAAGTTGGGAGCAAATTCTTCACTGTCATTTTCACTGATTATTATCTAAGAACTTAATAATTTAGGGTCCAGAGTTATAGTACAGTAAGTAGGGCATGCATCTTGCATTCAGGAAACCTAGGTTCAATCCCTGGAACCCCTTATAATCCCCAGAGCCCCACCAGGAGTGATCCTTGAGCAGAGAGCCAGGACTAGGCCTGGAGCACCACCCAGTATGGCTCAAAAAAACAAAAACAAGAACTTAATCATTGAGGAGGAAAGGTAAAGCAAGGGGAAATGCAAATTCTAGTAAAAAAAAAAAGCTGAAGGAAATGAAGCAACAGTGTTGTAGCAGAGGAACTTTTAGGTCTCATAATGTGTCTCAGTTGGACAGGTTTTGAACATGACAATTAATCCCATGAAAGAACCATCCCAGAAATGACACTTATAGGTGCACAAGGAAGTTCATTCCACAGTAATTTTGGAACATCTACTGAGATATTGTTTTAGAGCAGGATTTTTCTAATTTTTTCAAAGACAGGAAGTACATAGGTACTTGTTAAATGCAAAGGCCATAAGACCTTATTCTGATTCAGTAGATCTAGGTTGGAACACAAAATCTGTGTATTAATCAATTTTCCAAGTATTTTTTATTCCCAGGTAAATTTGAAAACCATTGATTTTTAAACAGTACTTCTCGTTTGGGTGCATATGAGAATTCCTGTGGAATTTTTAAAAATATTGATATTTGGGATTTGTTCCCCAGAATTCTGAATTGCTATGGGGTATAGCTTGAGCATTGAGAATTTATTTAAGTTCCTTATTTTATGTAAAGGTAAGTTGAAATAACACTGATTTTTTAAAATTAGCCTCAGAGGGTCCAGTAATAAATCAGAAACAAAATAACATCACATATAAGTAGATTGCCACTCTGATTCAAGGTAGGAAATATTGGGGTGTGTGTGTGTGTGAATGTTGAGGTGCTAGAGAGGTAGTACAATAGGTAAGGTGCTTGTCTTGATGTAGCCAACCTGAGTTCAATCCCTGGCTTCTAATGGATCCCAGATCCCAACCAGGAGTGATCCCTGAGCATGAAACTAGGAATAAATCCTGAGCACTTCCAGTGTGGCCTGTTATTTCCTAAAGTAAAGTAAAAAGTAAAGGCCCTCCCGTTGATCATCGATTTGCTCGAGCGGGCCCAGTAACGTCTCCATTGGAGACTTTGTTGTTACTGTGTTTGGCATATCGAATACGTCACGGGGAGCTTGCCAGGCTCTGCCGTGCGGGCGAGATACTCTCAGTAGCTTGCCGGGCTCTTCGAGAAGGGCAGAGGAATTGAACTCGGGTCAGCCATGTTGACTGCGTGCAAAGCAAATGCCCTACCGCTGTGCTATTGCTCCAGCTCCTATTTGTTATTTCCCAAAATAACAAATAAATAGAAGGAAACATTTAAGAAGAAAAATCAAAATCCTGTTTTAGAAAACTCCTTTGGAGTAGTGAGAAAATTATTCAGTAGTCTTAGAATTGTGCTGTATTCAGAAGTATTTGCGGGGCTTAAGTGTGGCTCAATAGTAAAGCACTTGCCTTGCATGCATGAGAACTGGGTTTGATCCTGCAGTATACACACATGCACACACACACACACACATACACACACACGAACACTCAAAAGTAACTATACTGAAGGGACTACCAACCATAATTTAGAGCCTAAATTCCCCTAAACTCACAGCAGCATTTGCATTATGAGTATGCATGTGAAAATAATGTGAATGTTAATAATGCATATGTAAATGTGAATGTCAGTGTGAACAATGATTATGAAAAATAATATAAAAAAATAATGTTGGCTTTCACCACAGAATTACCTCTAGTACTAACATTGCACTGTCTCCTTTTCCTCCTCTTCCTCATTATCCAAGTTTGTAACTGTCAGGATTTGGAAGTTCCCTCAATATCAGGAGCTATACCCAGACAAAAAAATGTGTGTAGCCAAAGAGAGATGGTATGTCACAGACAGAAAGGCAGGACTAGGAAATATGAGGCCTAAAAGAGCTAAGCCATGAAACAAAAACTGTAATAAGGGATAGTTTCTCGGTCTGAATCAGCAAGGTAGAACCAATTATTACAACTGCAGTTATTTTGGAAAGATTTACTGAGTAAGGACTGGAGCAATAGTACAGTGGGAAGAGCATTTGCCTTGCACACAGCTGACCCAGGCTCAATCCCCAGCATCCCAAAGGATTCCTCCAAGCATGGCCAGGAGTGGTCCCTGAGTGCAGAAACAGGAGTCATCCCTGAGCATTATCAGATGTAGCCAAAAAAAAAAAGAAGAAGGAGGAGGAGGAGGAGGAGGAGGAGGAGGAGGAGGAGGAGGAGGAAGAGGAGGAAAAGATTTACTGGGCAGAACAAGGAGGCCTCTGTAACTTCTTTGTCTCTGCGAATCTTTCCTCAAATCACAAAATAAAATTTCTAACTCTGTATGAGAGCATGTTATTTATCAATCTTTAAAGTTTTTCATTCAAATCCTCAGTAGCACCAGGAAGAGAAAGCAAAAAAATGTTGAAGAATTTGAATCTTTGTGCATCGCTAGTAGGAGTGAATATAAAATGATGCAGTTGCTATAGAAAATTATTTAACAGATCCTCAAACTATCAAAAATAGAATATAATCTAGTGGAATTCCAGTGAAATAAGTAATTCCACTTTGGGTAAATATTTCAAAGAATCAAAAAGCAGGGTCTTCACAACACCCAAAAGGAGAGAGAGAACACAGGGGATTGCCCTGCCACAGAGACAGGGGGGATGGGGGGATGGGGGTGGGAGGGATATTATCCATGGTGGTGGAAAATGGGCACTGGTGGAGGGATGGGTATCTGATCATTGTATAATTGAAACCAAAGCACAAAAAATTGTAAACCTACAACTTTAAAAAAAATAAAATAAAATAAAGGGAAAAAAAAAAAAGCAGGGTCTTGGACTGTAGAGATAGCACAGCGGGTAGGGCGTTTGCCTTGCATGCGGCCGACCTGGGTTTGATTCCCAGCGTCCCATATGGTCCCTTGAGCACCGCCAGGAGTAACTCCTGAGTGCAGAGCCAAGAGTAATCCCTGTGCATCTCCAGGTGTGACCCAAAAAGCAAAAAAAAAAAAAAAAAACAGGGTCTTGAAGATATAAGTGTGTGTGTGTTTGTGTGTGTGTATATCCACAATTCATAGTAGTAATTATTCTCAGAGGACAAACGGTACTAGAACAATCCAAAAGTCCAGTAAGAGATGAATTGAGGCACAAAATTTGCCATATATACATGTATTCATCTATAATATATATAGAGGAAGAAAGAGAGAAATATGGAATATTACTTAACCATAACAATGCAGATCTGACATGTAGTACAGAATGGATGAATCTTTAAGACATTTTGTTCAGGGGGCTGGAGCTATAATACAGCAGGAAAGGTGTTTGCTTTGTAAGCAGCCGACCCGGTTTCAATTCCCAGCATCCATATGATCCCCCAAGCACTACCAGGAGTAATTCCTGAGTGCAGAGCTAGGAGTAACCCCCGAGCATCGCCGGGTGTGACCCAAAAAAGCAATAAATTAATTAATTAATAAAATAAACTCTAAAAAAATAGACATTTGGTTCAGTGAAGTCAGCCACAAAAAGATTATGTAATTTCACTTATAAGAGATTCCTGGTGTTGTCAAATCCACAGAAGTAGAAAGTAGAATGGTGATTTCATGGGAGGAGAGCAGAAATAGGGAATAAGCACTTAAGGGATATGATGTTGCCGGTGGAAAAGATTACATTTTTTCTGTAGAAAGATGGTGGTAATGGTTGAACAAAAAATGTGACCTGTTTAATACACTTAATACTGTATGTACACTTAACAATGGCTTACCAGATTAGGGGGTGGCAGTTTGACAGAATGTGACACAAGAACATGAGTGAGGGATCTTGGAAAAGTTGGTGGTGGTGAGTTGAGGTAACTGTGTACCCTAAAACCATGAATGTTAACAGCATCATAAACAGATGACCTCGACAATAAATTTTTTTCAATTATTCAGATGATACATCTTACATATGTATCTTTCAGCACAATACTTAAAGATAAATTATTTAAAATTACAAGACTTAAAGAATTCACAGTCCTACTATGTATCAGAGCAGAATAGCTCTTGGGACTCTTAAGTGTGGCCCCGTCTTCCATATCCACTCTAGGGCCTATTGGTGAGTAAAATGAAAGAGGATTCTCTAAGGAAAGTAGAGATTAAGTATATTATTTATCAGAAAAAGATGAGAAAAGTTAAGTTAGTTTTTCTGAAGGTAAGAAATAAGATAGTAAGCTCCATTAGATCAGAATCTTATCTGTGCACCAACCTTTTAAGAATAAAAATCAAGACATGGAGGGCGGGACCCACAGCTCCCGGAGAAAAAGAAAAAAACAGGTTCCAAAAAGAGCCGAGATCATCGGGAAGTCCCAGATGGGGTAGGTACCGCATCCCGCCTCCCCTAGATGGAATCCCGGTGACCAGAAGCCTCTACAAGCACAGCTCGAGTATGCGGGAACTAGGACTTTTTCTCAAAACCGCGCGGCCGCGTTTTTTACTCTATATACAAAGTGATCAATGGGAAGTAAACCACCCAACGTTTCTCCCTGAAAATCAGAGTTAAGTTTGGAGCACGGCCACAGCCCCAGAAACACAAGGACTTAATGCAGAACCCAGCAGCTTGGAGCAGAAAAGTGAACGGACTATGCGTTAATCCAGGCCATCATGTCTGTACGGAGGGGAAAGGGTGTTGTCCCATTCGCCCTCTCTTCTCTGGAAAGAAGGATGGCGGCCACATGGGAGCCTTGTGGACAGCAGGTATGAGCCGGGGGTGTGGGGGCGACTAAAACCTCATGGGAAGGGGGGCGTTCCGGTCCATCCTTCACGCCCTACCGAGGTCACCAGTTGCCCCCCACGAGCGGCTCTCCAGCACAGCCACAGCCCCAGAAGCACAAGGATTTAATGCAGAACCCAGCATCTTGGAGCAGAAAAGTGAAAGGACTATGCGTTAATCCAGGCCATCATGTCTGCCCGGAGGGGAAAGGGTGTTGCTCCCTTCCGCCCTCCTCCCTCTGGAAAGAAAGATGGCGGCCGCATGGGAGCCTTGTGGACAGCAGGTATGAGCCGGGGGTGTGGGGGCGATTAAAACCTCATGGGAAGGGGGGCGTTCCGGTCCGTCCTTCATGCCCTACCGAGGTCACCAGTTGCCCCCCGCAAGCGGCTCTCCAGCACAGCCACGGCCCCAGAAGCACAAGGACTTAATGCAGAACCCAGCAGCTTGGAGCAGAAAAGTGAAAGGACTATGCGTTGATCCAGGCCATCATGTCTGCCCGGAGGGGAAAGGGTGTTGCCCCATTCGCCCTCTCCTCTCTGGAAAGAAAGATTGCGGCCGCATGGGAGCCTTGTGGACAGCAGGTATGAGCCGGGGGTGTGGGGGCAACTAAAACCTCATGGGAAGGGGGGCGTTTCGGTCCACCCTTCACGCCCTACCGAGGCCACCAGTTGCTCCCCACGAGCGGCTCTCCAGCACGGCCACAACTCCAGAGCACAGAAACCAATTTCTTAACTATCTGACTTTCAGGAGAAATACTTCCAGGGTCAATAAGTAAAATAGCAGAAATCCAAAACCAACATTTAATTCTTGAGCCCAGCTGTAGAAAGCAAATCACTTCACAATGCTTTTTCAGCATGTCTGATTTGGGGGGGGGGGGGGTAAACTCTAAATAATAGTGGTGAATCTTTTAATGAAACAATGAATCTAATCAAAGCAGATAGAATGTTAACTAGAATTCATCTGCCTCACAGGGACTGGGAGGGGTGAGTGGTGGGGTCTTATTGGAGTTCTTCATGGTAAGAAATAAGTATTGGTAAAGGGAAATGTGTTTGATATTTGCATGACTGAGACCTAAACCTGAAAGCTTTGTAACCTTTCCCACAGTGATTCAATAAATAAATAAATTTTAAAAAAAAGAATAAAAATCAAGAGCTGAAGCAACAGTACATGGGTAGGGCGCTTTCCTTGCAGGCAGCTGAACATAGTTCTATTCCCAACACTCCATAGAGTTCCAAGCGCCTGCCAAGAGTGATTCCTGAGCACTGCCAGATAAGGCCAGAAACATACAAACAAAAAGAATAAAAATCAAATTCACTTGCCATAAAATTTACCCTTTAGGTTTTTTGTTTTTGTTTAAGGGCCACATGTGACAGTGCTAAGGTTTACTCCTGGCTTTGTGCTCAGGGATCACTCCTGGCTAGGTTTGAGGGACCATATGTGGTGCCGGAGCTCAAACTGGGTCAGGCGTGTGTGTGCAAGGCAAGACACTTTATCCATTGTACTATCTCTCTGATCCCCCAGTTCATCCTTTTAAAGCATACAATTCCACATTTTCATATACTCATAAAGTTAGCCAGCCTTCAACTTCACCAATATCTAATTCAAAAATCTTTCAATAACCTTTTAAATAGATGTATACCCTTTAGTAGACATCTCACATTCTCCCTTGTAAAATTTGTACCCAAAAGTAGACGTCCCCCAACTGCAGACAACCACTGATCTCCTTTCTGTCCTTTTGGAATTATCTATTTTGGAATTTTATTGAAATTAAATATGTGGCTTTCATTTACTTGTTTCTTCATGCATTTAAGATTCATCCATAGTATAAGATGTATCACTAAAGCATTCCTTTATATTCCTTTTTATTGTGAACAGTATTCCACTATATGAAGTCATAACATTTTGTTTGTCCTTTTTTTCTGTCGAAGTACATAGAGGTTGTTTCTATTTATATATTCATATATAGTGGTATATTATGCATAATGCTGTAGGAACATAAGTGTACACATTTTATGTAGACATATGTTTTCAGTTATTATGATTATATACCTAGGATGATATTTGCTGGGACATATGTTAATTCTGTATTTGACTTTTTGAGAAACAACTATACTGTTTTCCAGAGTGGCTGTCCTTTTTTACCTTTCTACCATCATTGTGTGGCTCTCTCCACACAACAATGTGTGTAGAGTCTCTGCATCTCACCAAAACTTTTTTTTATGGCATTGTTTTAATTCTCCCAGTTTTACTGGGATATGGTTGGCATGACACTTTTAAAGTTACACCTCTTCCTAGTGAGTATGAAGGTTTATATAATATGGTTTTCACACTGTATTTATGCATTCTCAGCACACAATCCAGGTCGAATTATATGATAGAGCCTCAGTACCAAAAGGCCCCTTAATACTGAGGAACTCTAAGTTCACCAGAGCGCGTTCTATCTAATCTTCAAAATCTTAAATTTCAGAATCATTTTTATTAAATATAAAGATTCTAAAAGTTACAGGTAAGCTAACTCAATCTTAGACACCCATATTTTTTATTTGTTTGTTTTTTAGACCACACCTATTGATGCTTAGGGTAACTCCTAAGCTCTACACTCAGGAACTATTCCTGGTGGTGCTCAGTAGACCATATGGGTTGCCAGGGATCAAACCTGGTTGGCTATATGCAAGTCAGATACCCTACCCACTGTACTGTCACTCCAACCCATACACCCTTAATTTCAATAGGGTTAATAATAATTGAGGTTAATATAATAATAAATGGTCACTCCTTTAAAAAATGTCAGGTACACTCAGATAGAGGCTTATTCAAAAGAAAAGAAAGTTCTGAAAGAAAAAAAGACTGCTTTCCTTTGTCTCAATTAAAGTTAAATGACTGACTTGTCTTGGCTTTCCCGCCTTCACATCTTCCACATTATCAGATATATGGTGCTATATGAGTGCCTATAAGAGGGGCTTTTGACAGCCATGTTGTCCAGTTTCACTTGCTTCTATTAGTGAAAATTACATCTTTGGGGTTTTCTTAGGCACTTGGAGAAATATATACTAGCTCATGAGTAGCCAGAAGCATCTGATTTGTCTGCCTTACAGCCCTCTGTCATTTAAGCATTTTCTTTCAGACAAATAAAATGCTTGCCACCATTAAATAGCATTTGGCAATAATATGGTCATTTGTTCTCTGGGTAAAGTCCTCTCCCCACAAGGGATGGTACTTGAAATAGGAGATGCTTTTGAATACAGGACTTATATCTCTTTCACCCAAGCGTAATGGCTAAGTAGTGGGCAGAAAGCCACACATACAAGGACATGGGCAATTAGATCAAATGTGAAGATAGTAGATGTGCTTCTCAGCCAGCAATGACCAAAGGCTGTTCACCCTGGGTGTCTGAGATTGTGGTTTAGGAAAGTACCATCTTTAAGCAGGTCTGAATTAGCTCTACAAAACAGAAAACAGCTCCCCTACAGCCATGTGAGGGATTGGAATCTTCTTGAATTGAATGCAGAGGTGTGCAGTGGGCCAAGGGAACCACTGAAAACCCATTTCTACCCTCCTTTCTATGGAATTATCTTTTGAATGGAACAAAATAAACTGTCTTGTCTCAAAAATAGATAATGACAGCATGAAGCCTTGTATAGTCAGTGAGTTCATGGATGCATGAGAAAACATGGGTAGGGAGGAAGACTTCCTTTATAGGGATGACCAATAACTAGAAGTCTGCTCAAGATTAAAAAATAAATTGTTTCATTAAACTGCTATGACTCTAGAGGATATGAGATTTTATCAAGTAAGAAGACTTGATTCTCAAAACATAATCTCAGTTGGGACTGAAGCAATGGTACAGTGAGAAAGGCACTTGCCTTGCACACAGTCGACCTGGGTTCAATCCTCAGCATCCAATATGGTCCCTCAAGCACAACCTGGAGTAATAACTAAGTACAGCATCAGGAGTAATTACTGGGTGTGGCCCCCAAACAAACAAAAAGATAATCAAAACAAACATGGTCTCAGAATCCTGCATGTAGTTCGGGTGACTAGAGTATGCAAATTACCAAACTGTGATACTTATCCTACAGAAAATGGTAATTCTTCATGTAACACTCTGTTATTTGCATTAGAAGACAGTTATGCTCACCAGTTTTATATCATGCTCTAACATATGAGCATCTTCGATTTCTTCTCCTTTGGAAGAGGCTGGGTGCCACACCCAATGGTACTCCTGGCTCTGTCCTCTGGGATCACTCCTGATGGGTTCAGGGGATCATGTGGGGTGCCAGAGATAGAAACCGGGTCAGCCACATGCAAGGCAAGTGCCTTACCCACCATACTCTATATACAGCCTCAATGTCATCTATTTCTATGGCCATGATATGACAGATCATGTGGTCACATAAATGAAGTAACTGTTCTTGTTAAAAAACTGAGTTCAACAGTTGTGTTAGAAAAGTTTACTTTGATAAGACTGTTAAGTTCTCATGAACGTTCATTACTTTTCCACTCCTGGAAAACTTTTACTTGAGTGTTTAAAGTCCGTACATCTTTTCTCAACATAATTCTGAGGTTCTAATAATTAAAAAAAATAAACTTAGCAAAAGTGAAAACTATAAAAATAGCTATATAAATATGCATTCTTATAGATCCAATAATAACAAGTTTGGAAACCTTGTTACCAATTAATTTTGCTTGTCTAAATTATATTAACCATATAATTTAATATTAGCTTCTTAAATAACTGAATAATCAAATTAATACAAATTTTAATGTGTAGGAAAGTTAATTTTTTTTGCTTTTTGGATCATGCCCGGCGATGCACAGGGGTTACTCCTGGCTCTGCACTCAGGAAATACCCCTGGTGGTGCTCAGGGGACAATATGGGATGCTGGGAATTGAACCCAGGTTGGCCATGTGCAAGGCAAATGCCGTACCTGCTTTGCTATTACTCCAGCTCCGGAAAGTTAAGTTTTTTAAAATAGCAATGTTGTAATTTGGGAGTGGGATAGAGTCACACCCAGCAGTGATCAGGGCTATTCTCAAGTTGATGCTCAGGTCACTGCTGGTAGTATTCTGGGAACCATGGAGTGTCAGGAAACAAATATGAACTCCTGCATACAAAGCATGTGCTCACTCCTTAAGCTATCTCTCAAAAAAACATACTTTTAAAGTAAACACAGGGACCAAAATGATAGTACAGCGTGGAGGGCATTTACCTTGCTCACAATCAACTGGCTTTCAATTCCCTGCATCCCATATGGTCTTGAGCACTGCCAGGAGTAATTCCCGAGTGCAGAGCCCAGAGTAATCCCTGGGCACCGCCAGGTGTGACCCAAAAATACAAGAAAACAAACAAAAAAAAGTGAGCACATAAATCAAACCCAACCTCCCCCACACACAAATATTTTAGTAAATATTTAGTAGATATAAATAATAGGATGATAAAATAATTTTCTCTTTTAAGTGGCAGTAAGTAATCTCTATATCAATTAACAACAATGACTGGATTGGTAGCTTCATGAAGAACAGGGTTTTTCTAAGGTGGTTTGCTGTGAAAAACTGATGCAGACTTTTCAAATTAGAAGAGGAAGTTTTCAGTATCAGGGCATCAGGGGACTGTTTCCATGTATCTGAAGGAAACTAAACATTTGGGTGAAAAATTTAAAATTCAGAGGCCAGAGAAACTGAGATGCTTTTTCCTTGCAACTACTGAAGAGGTTCAAATTCCCAGCACTGAATATGAGCCAGGAGTGAGCCCTGAGCACAGAGGTAGGAGTTAATTCTGAGCACAACCAGATGTGTTCCCAAAACCAGTAAAATAAAAAAATAAATTTCAATAAAATTCAGTCTGTCATCAAAATGTTTACCACTCATATCAATCAGGGCATATCAGGTGTAGCATACCGAAGAAACCATTTTGAGCCTTTACAAACATATAGGTTATAAAAACACATTTTTTAAAAATTTTTATTAGTGAGACACCATGAGGTACAGTTGTAGACTTACAAATGTTTGTGCTTGGGTTTCAATTATACAATGATCGAGTACACATCCATCCGTCCACCAGTGCCCATTTTCCACCACCACTGATCCCCGTATCCCTTTGATCCCTCATTCCCCCGATCCCACCTTGCCCTCTGTGGCAGGGCATTCCCTTTTGTTCTCTCTCTCCTTTTGGGTACTGTGGTTTGATTGAGTGGCAGTCATGTTTGGTCTATAGTCTACTTTCAGCATGCATCTCCCATCCTGGGAGGATCCTCCCAACACCTTTATTTGGTGCTCCCTTCTCTATCTGAGCTGCCTTTTCCCCTAGTATGTGAGGCTGGCCTCCAAGCTATGGAGTGAACCTCCTGGTACTCATCTCAGCTATTCTTGGGTGTTAGTCTCCTATTTTGTTACTTTATGTTCCCCAGATGAAAGCAATCTTTCTATGTCTGCTCCTCTCTTTCTGACTCATTTCGCTTAGCATGATACTTTCCATGTAGTACCACTTGTATGTAAATTTCATGACTTCATCATTTCTAACAGCTACATAATACTCCATTGTGTAGATGTACCAAAGTTTCTTAAACCAGTCATCTGTTCTCGAGCACTCAGGTTTTTTCCAGATTCTGGCTATTGTAAACAGTGCTGCAATGAACAAAGACGTGCAGATGTCACTTTGACTATACTTTTTTGCCTCTCTGGGATATATTCCCAGAAGTGGTATTGCTGGGTCAATTGGGAGCTCAATTTCTAATTTTTGAGAATCGTCCATACTGTTTTCCAAAAGGGCTGAACCAGTTGGCATTCCCACCAAGGAATGAAGTGAAGGAGGGTCTTTTTCTCACCACATCCGCGCCAACACTGGTTTCTTTCGTTCTTTTGGATGTGGGCCAGTCTCTGTGGTGTGAGATGATATCTCATTGTTGTTTTGATCTGCATCTCTCTGATTATTAATGATGTAGAGCATTTTCTGATGTGCCTTTTTGCCATTTGGATTTCTTCGTTGAAAAAGTTTCTGTTCATTTTGTTGCCCATTTTTGATGGGATTGGATGTTTTCTTCTTGTGGAGTTCAACCAGTACTTTGTATATCCTTGATGTCAACCCCTTCTCAGATGGGTATTGGGCAAATATCCTTTCCCATTCTGTACACTGTCTTTGTATTTTAGTCACTGTATCTTTTGAGGTGCAGAAGCTTCTTAGTTTAAGATAGTCCCATTTGTCTATCTCTGTTTTCACTTGTTTGGCCAGTGGTATGACATCTTTGAAGATAACATTAGCTTCAATGTCATAGAGGGTTTTGCCAACTTTGTCTTCAATGTGCCTTATGATTCCGGTCTGATGTTGAGGTCTTTAATCCATTTTGATCTTACTTTTTTACATGTTGTAGGCAATGAGATGAGCCCATTTTTTTCATGTAGTCATCCAGTTTTGCCAGCACAATTTGTTAAAGAGATTTTCCTTGCTCCACTTCACATTTCTTGCTCCCTTGTCAAAGATTAGATGATCATATGTCTGGGGGGAGATGTCAGTATATTCAACCCTGTTCCATTGGTCTGCAGCCCTGCCTTTGTTCCAGTGCCATGCTGTTTTAATTATAGTAGAGTTTGAAGTTAGTGAGGTTGATTCCTCCCATTTTCTTTTTCCCAAGAATTGCTTTAGCTATTCATGGGGGCTTATTGTTCCATATGAATTTCAGGAGTGTTTGCTCCATTTCTTTGAAGAATGTCATGGGTATCGTTATAGGAATCACATTGAATTTGTACAATAATTTGGGAATTGTCATTTTGACAATGTTAATTCTCCTGATCCATGAGCAGGAAATATCTTTCCATTTTCTTGTGTTCTCTTTTATTTCCTGAAGTAGTGTTTTGTAGTTTTCTTTGTACAGGTCCTTTACTTCCTTGGTTAAGCTGATTCCTAGGTACTTGATTTTCTAGGGTACAATTGTGAATGGGATTTTTTTTTCATGTCACTTTCTTCTCTTTCACTATTTGAGTATAGGAAAGCCATGGACTTCTGGGTATTGATTTTATAGCCTGAAACTTTACTATACAAGTCTATTATTTGTAGGAGTTTCTTGGTAGAGGTTTTAGGGTTCTCTAAGTATATCATCTGCAAATAGTGAGAGCTTGATTTCATCCTTTCCTACCTGAATTCCCTTAATATATTTTTCTTGCCTAACCACTATTGCAAGTACTCTTAGTACTATATTGAACAGCAGTGGAGAGAGTAAGCATCCTTGTCTCGTCCCTGATCTTAGAGGGAAGGCTCTCAGTTTTTCCCCATTGAGTATGATGCTAGCTGTAGGCTTGTGATAGATGTCTTTAACTATATTGTGGAAAGTCCCCCTCTATACCCATTTTGGCAAGGGTTTTCATCATAAACGGGTGCTGGATCTTGTAAAATGCTTTTTCTGCATCTCTTGATATGATCATATGGTTTTCATCTTTTCTTTTGTTGATATGATGGATTATGTTGATTGATTTCCGAATGTTAAACCATCCTTGCATCCCCAGGATGAATCACACTTGGTTGTGGTGTATGATCTTTTTGATGAGTTGTTGGATTCTATTTGCCAGCAGTTTGTTGAGGATCTTTGTGTCTGTGTTTACCAGGGTTATCGGCCTGTAATTCTCTTTCTTTGTGGTATCTCTGTCTGCTTTTGGTATCAAGGTGATATTTGCTTCATAGAAACTGTTCAGAAGTGTTTTTGATATTTCCATTTCATGGAAAAACTTAAAGAGTATTGACAGTAAGTCCTCTTTAAAGATTTGGAAGAATTCACTAGTGAATCCATCTGGGTCAGGACTTTTGTGCTTGGGGAGACTTTTTAATACCGTTTCAATTTCTTTGATGGTGACAGGTATGTTCAGGTATTCCAGGTCTTCTTGGTTCAGCCTTGGGAGGCTATAGGAATCTAGGAATTTATCCAGTTCTTGAGGTTTTCGAAAAACACATGTTTTATGTATATATTTATTATATTTTCAGATATAATTATATATGTTATAATAATTATAGAAGTATATAAGTATATTGAACCTTTACAAAATGAGAAAAACTGATCAACCGTATAACTGATCTCCACTCCTAATCTTCCAAATATAAAACACAAATTATTATGTCTATGCTTTTTCCTCATGCATATATCAATTGTTGCAGCAAAACAAAGTTGTTTCTGGCAGCTCATGCTGGTGTTCCAAATTGTTATTATTCATTTTTAGTATTAATTTTACCAACTGTAAAAAATAATTCTGGAGGGCCAGAGTGATAATACAGCAGGTAGGATGTTGACTTACATGCATCTGACCCAGATTCTAGCCCTGGTGGCCCATATGGTTTCCAGAGCACCACTAATAGTGATCCCTGAGTGCAGAGCCAGGAGTAAGCCCTGAGCACAGCCAGGTGTGACCATAAATAAATAAATAAATAAATAAAACTAATGTTGGGGTCATAGAGATAGTACAAAAGGTAAGGACTTTGCCTCACGTGTAGTCTAGAACCACATATGATTCCCCAAGTACCAGCAGGAGTGGTTCCTGAGTACAGAACCAGGAATACTCCTTGAGTATAGCAGTAGGTGTAGCCAAAGGAATAAACCAAAAACAAACAAAAGCAAAAAGAATAGTTTTGAGGAGCAGAGAGATAGCACAATGATGAAAGTACATACCTTATATATGCCTAACCCAGAATCTCTGTCAGACACCAGGTAGGATCTCCTGAGCCCCATCAGGAGTGACCCCTGAGCACAGAGCCAGGAATAAGCCTTAAGTACTGCTTGGTATGATCCAATACCCCTTTCTCCCTCACCCCCCCCCAAAAAAAAAGAATTCTGATTTCACGATGGAGGGCTTTTATGGCATGAGATTTGGGGGCTTGATTTAGTTACTACTTATTTGGCAGTATATGTTCAATGACAAATAGAAAGCGGAAAATGAATGAATAAAAAAGTAGGAATTAGAGTACTCACACCATGTTTTTGGATTCAAGTTGTAAACTGTGTGTTTCAGTTTCATAAAAAATACCTCCTTAATTTATTTTTTTTAATTTAATCTCTCAACAAACTGCATGGTTTGGAGTATTTGCTGCATTTAACTGAAATACAGTAGCAATCAAGTGATTGAATTCTGGATTTTTCTAATTTAATGGAATTCCTTTGTATATATTGATTGGGGCTTTGTAAATTCAATTGTCGATACCACCTGGATAATTTTAAGTCTTTCCAAAGCTTAAAAAAATGTTTCCAACTTAGTTCAAGCAACATAAGAATTTCATCAATTGAAAACTAAGAAACATTTCTGTGGGATGTGTAAAACAAGAAGCTGACCAGCATTATTTTCTTTTTCTTAAATTCAGTATCATTATTGAGAGTTATTCTTGAACTTTATGAAAACCAGATTGAAGCACAAGCATGTTCACCATCGAATTGTGTTCAAGGAATTGAAACTGAAAATCATTCAAACTGGGAAAACACAACATTAAAAATAGTCCACATTCTTTATTTTACTTCAGCATATTGGAGACTGTTTCTGATAAGGAAGCCTTAGGCAATAGCAGATATGATTTTTTTTTAGAAATATATGATTAACTTACCAGCAAAAAGAGGTCATTTGTTTTTCAATCACATTTTTGGGGGGTGGGGTGAGATTGGTGAGGGTTGGGCCCGACCTGGAAATTTTCAAGTTTACTCTTGACCCTGTGCCCAGGATCACTCCTGGTGGTGTTTGGAGGATCATTTGTGATGCCAGGGAATTGAACGCAAGTAAGACATGTGTGAGGCAATTGTTTTAGCCACTGTGCTATCTCTGCAGCCTGGCATCATTTTGGTGGGGTCTAAGGGAGGGGCTTTGAGGAGAGGGGAGAGTTGAGTCACACCTGGCAGTGCTCAGGGGAGGTTCCTGGCTCTGTGCTCCAGAGTGAGCCACGTTGGTGCCGGGTGACCCTCTTCAGTACAGGGATCAAACCGGGTCAGCCACATGCAAGCCAGGCAACTTACCTCCTTTACTTTCAATCTCATTCTTCAGTAATTTCTTTAAGGTGTTGGTTTATTGGTTCAACAGCGTTTTTCCTTCCATTTTGCTTAGAAAGCTGGGTATGGAGCAATAGCACAGCAGGTGGGGGTTTGCCTTGCACGCAGCCAACCAGGATTCAATTCCTCTGCCCCTGTTGGAGAGCCCGGCAAGCTACTGAGAGCAAGGAAGAGCCTGGCAAGCTCCCCTTGGCATATTCTATATGCCAAAAACAGTAACAACAAGTCTCACAGTGGAGACGTTACTGGTGCTCGCTTGAGCAAATTGATGAGCAATGGGATGACAGTGCCACAGTGCTACCCAAAACATGCGATCAAATAGAGTCTGCCATTCAGAACCATTCAGAACAGTCCTACGTTTATCTGGCCCAGGCTGCCTTTCCAGCACATTTGCTACCACCTGTCTCTTCTGAAATACAGTTACCTTCCCAGCCAAACCAAATTGTAATCATGAGTTATCTACCAGTAACTGTTTTGTTCTTTCTTTACATTATGCACTGAGAAACACGTTTCTTTTCCTCTCCACTTGCTGAATGCTCCACATAGACCCAAGTTGCTCCTTTTGCTTTCATAAGATCTGCATAATAATTCCCCACTTCTTTCCTCAGCATACTAAAACAGATTTTCCCATTGCTGTACATCTCTCTCTTTCTCTCTTTCTCTCTTCTCTCTCTTTTTCTTTCTCTCTCAGAATTTAGTGCTATGCCATACATTCATAGCTAGGTTTGTCATATAAGTGTGAAAGTTGTGCCCTGACAAGGTTGTTACGTTCAAGGGACAAATGGGAACAATGAGCCATCTTACCCTTCACTTGCCATAGTCATCCTGTCACGTCACTATGTCTATGCAGAAACACCTTCTTCATACAAAGGTACTGTATGAATGCACAGCAGCCCAGTCCATTTGCTTACTTGATTTTTCATTTTCTTTACCAGGGCACGTTTCTTGAAGGAAATGACTATCTTTGTATTCTATTGTGTCTGGTACATGCCTTTCTTATACTGAAGAGTGTTCATTAGATTTAATTGAAGGGATGTAATACATTTGTTAAAAATAATTATCGTACTTATATATTCAAACATGGAGAGCACCAGGGAATCAAAATGGACTTCTTAGCAGATGTGTCCTAGCCAACTTGTTTCATGTTAGATATAACATGGCTATGACTCTGCTAAGCAGCTTCCTTTAAAAGGTAGTGCCTTTGTGGAATTTGAGAAACCAAATGTATTATTCTATGACAGACCATAGCAGAACTGGACTGAAGTACATTTCTGTTTGTTAAGACAGGCAAAGAATAAAATTAAGAATTGTTTGAAGTGGGCAGGATTAAGGTCAGGATAATGCCCACAGGGGATGAGGAAACTGGGAGAGGAACCAGTTGAATCAGTCTGAGGTCAGTATGTTTCCTAGAAGTCATTAAGCCAAAAAAGAAAGAAAAGCACACATCTCAAAGCCTCACCAACACTACCCATAATATGACTTTTATATTGCCTATGCCCTCAAAGAAGTACTTTGCCAAAGGCTTCATGGAGAATTAACATAAGTTCTGATGCAATTTTATTGATAAATGGTAAATGTCTATAAGCTAAGTTTTGCAGACCACAAAACAATGCTGCACATAAGTTTTATGCCTATTTGATGACATGGCTAAGCCCTCAAATTTCAAGTTCCATGAGATAACTACGGTTCAGCCTCTTCTGGGAAATTTTTGTGCCCGGCACTTAAAAAATCCAACTAAAAATTGCTTTCTTTTTTCACGTTGTTTTGTGTATGTGATGAACCATTTTCTCTTCAGGAAGAAACAAACCTCCCATCATTTCATAGCACACCTCTCTTATCTTTTCCCTCACAGTCCTCTGTGATGTCAGTCTGCTTTGCTCGTTTCCATCCCAACCTGGTCGTTGGTGGGACTTATTCAGGCCAAATTGTCTTGTGGGACAATCGCAGTCATCGAAGGACACCAGTGCAGCGGACACCACTGTCAGCCGCTGCACACACGGTAAGCTTCTGTCACATGTCTGTGGTCACTCAACCCTTAAATGGGGGATAATTCAACTGAAAATTTATGTTGTATACATGTTGTTAGTTGCTCCTAGTTAGAAGCATTTAATTTATAGTGATTTGGTCCTGACTGGATTAAATAAAGCTGGGTGAAAAGAAGATGAGGAGAGCACTGCATTTGGGACATCTTTATAATCTACAAATCGAAGCACACAGAAAGGGTCCCGAGGGGGGCTGGAGTGATAGCACAGCAGGTACGACATTTGCCTCGCACACGGCCAACCCAGGTTCAATTCCCAGCATCCCATGTGTCCCCCGAGCACCGCTAGGAGTAATTCCTGAGTGCAGAGCCAGAAGCAACCCCTGTGCATCACCCAGTGTGACCCAGAAAGCAAAACAAAAAAAAAAAGAAAAAAGAAAGTGTCCCTAGGGACATCCCAGGGATCACTTTTGAGGATAGATTAAAACTTCACAAAAGAACAGAGAGAAATGTTGAAAAAGGCATCTGTGAAACCATTTTTCTAAAGAAATACTTGGCATTTTCATCATAAGGTGAAGACTCCCATTTGCAGATAGACCATGAAGAGTAAGCATTTTATATCTAGAGATGGTATAGAGGACTATTGCCTTGCCAACAGACCTTTTTGATTTATGACTGAATAAGTGCTAGGACTTTAAATTCCAAAGTGTGTGGTGCATGTCTCAATGGTAAAGTCTACAGTGACAATATAATCCCTAGGGTTAAAAGTCAACATCTCAAAACCATTACCCATAATTTAGTAGAAGAGGTTCAGAACAGTGTTCCTAAGACAACTACTCTGTCATTTCCTTTAAGAGAATGACAGGTGTGTTTAGCAATTGTTACAAGGCATGAGAAGACAGGCATGTCTCCATCAATCCTTGCTACCTTGACATGCAGGGTAACTGATGTTTTTCCTCTGAAATGCTCAAAGTGTGCCCAAGGATACAGCCCTACCATTGTTTCCATTTCCTTAATGTGGTTACCTCATTTGTTGAATCTTATGGTCTCAATATAATTTTGACGTTTAAAAAAAATGGCTAGGTACTTTAGTTAAGACCGGGAAGAAGAAAATTCTTCCTCTGTCATAAGATTGACAATGCAAAATGACACAGAGCAAGTCAGCTTTAATTCTGATTGACTTAGACCCAAGACACAGACAGGTGAAACTAGTTCTTGGAATCTTGGAAAATTGCTCTTGCCTACCCTATTTCTCCAAAGTAATAATAGAAAATTGTGACCCAAGAGAAGATGGGCTCGTGCAGGTGTTTGTTCAAGTAGCACGAAACCATTTTGTGACTCTCAGTGGGTTACTGGTACGTTTGTAAGTATATCTTCAGAATTTTCAATATATATATATTATATCCAAATTCTATAACACTCAGCAATAATATTTTGGAAAAATATGAATCCTAGAGCCCTTTCAAAGAATGTCTTTCTTTGTCAAGTAACTTTAGATGTAATCACATTACTTAAAATGCTGTTCTTATCAAATAGAGTAATATTATTCCCACCAGAAAATAAAACAGTGTTTTCCTCTTTTACTGTGTTCTGTTGAATTAGTAGCTAGAAAGTTCATACATGGTTAATAATGCAACTGTCTTTTAACTTCATTAATGCCTGGTTGATTGCTGCCAGGATTTAAAAAGAAAAGGAGGTCCACCACAGATTACTTACTAATTTCCTTTCACACCCACCACACATATGCATTTGAGACGACAGGAAATCCTAATTAAAACAAAATGTTTCTGCCACACAGTAAGTTTATTCCTAAAATAAATAAAAAACAATCTGGTATCTATACTGGAAAAATGAGCTGCACCGTTGATTTTTTTCTCTCCATTGAGTAGAGTGGTATATGTCTGCATATGCATAAGAGCAGGCAGGCCCACGTGTCTGCTTCTGTTCGGGGTTTTGTTTTTTTTTTTGTTGTTTTTGTTTTTTTTACATCTCTCTCTTTTCTTTTAAACTGAGTTTTGTTACTCATGAAAGCAGAGACCAGAAGTACTGATGAAAGCCAGGAAAGAGGTACCACACACAGACCTTCTCTAGGTAGGCGTTTGGTTCTGTACATTCTCCCAGAAGTCTCTCCGTTCTCCACCCTAACCTAAGTAGTCCACTTCCATTAAGGTTTGGGTGATTTGTATTGGTGCTTTATGGTTAACAAACAAACTCCACTGGGCTCCTGCTGAAAAACAATAAGTGGACTGTAGGTTCTTAACAGGTTCTGGACCTTGTTTCTCCATTCTCCCATGTCAGTAAGTCTCCTACTTTTAGGCAAAATTTTGTTCCCTCTACTTTTCCACTTGACTTTCATGCAAAACTTTGCATGCGGTATGACTCAGGTCTTAAATTTCATAGTACAATACTGTGAGTTCCATATATACCAGAGACTTGGGAAAGAGCATTGTCTATGGATCCACAATCCATCAGTGATCTTAATTCATTTGAAAGTTTCTGTAAAAACATGGTGTGAACAAAACAGAAACTTAGACGATTATCCATCTATCTGAGTGAGAGATAACATTTGCCAAAAATGCAAATGTAATTTTAGGATGCCTTAATATAGGCAGTTGCTTTTTTTTTAATCATGGAAGAGGTAAGAATTCATTGCCCTCTGATTTCTATGTTCTTCTAGTCAGAATACAGATAAGACAGTTATATCTGATTCTCAGAATTTGACTGTAAGTGCAACTCATACAATATATAGCATACCAGCTAGAGCAATGGAACGGCACATAAGGCAATTGATTTGCATGCAGTCAATCTGGGTTCAATCCCCAGCACCACATGTGGTTCCATGAACCCAACCAGGAGTGATCTCTGAACACAGAGCCAGGAATAATCCCTGAGCACTGCTGGGTGTGGCCAAAAAAAAAAACCCAACCAACCTAACAAAATACAGCATATCAAGTTGAAAAAGGAACTGAAATCCAGAAGAAAATAGTGATAGTCTGAATAAGACATGACTTTGGGTGGGTGTCACAACAACAACAATCTCCAAATAGTCAAAAGCATTTTGTAATATTTTGATTTATCTCTGTCTTGTCAGATGACACTGATTTGAAAGTATCTCCATGAGCTTCTTTTATCCTCTTACATGGAAGGAAGAACTCACTAGGAATTAATGCTTAAATGGTTCTCTGTTTAAAAAAGGTGTTTAAGCCAGTTTTGGAATGCTTCTTGGTAGAAGAAGATGAGAATCTGTACTAGATGATTATTACGGTTCCTTCTGACCAGTAGTTTATATGATAATTAATAGTTTGGGAATCATCCTTTCTATTATATCAACTTTCCTATATTATAGATTGCTTCATTGTAGTTGTGGCTAGTATTATGGACAGTATCTCATCAAGAGTAAGACTTTGACTGTCAGCTATTTGCACAGAGAAGCATCAAGTAAGTTGTGGTTTGGCTACGGGTGGCTAAGCTGCCTGAAATCTAACCCAAATTACTGCTAGGTTCTGCTTATGCTAACCTTCCATTTAGTATTTTATATGCAGCTGCAAATGATTTTAGCCTACCGTTTAGGATTCTACAGAGTGGGATAACCAACTACAGTTATAAGAGAAGCTAAGTTAAAGCAACTACAATTCCTGGGATATAAAAATGACCTTTCTCAAGCTCCTAGTCAAATCTAAATATCCATGCTACCTCAAGCGGTATTTTGGAAAAATAAGCTTATCATTATCCTAGATTTTTGCAGTAGCATACAAGAACCTAATGTTATCTCACTAGCTGAATTGTGCCAGTAATTTTCTTTTTTTTTTTTTTTTTTTGTTTTTTGGGTTTTTGTGTGTGTGTGTGTGTGCCAGTAATTCTTATCATCATTTTCTCTCTCTTAAAGAGATTGATGAATATTGTCACTGTCACTGTCCTCCTATTGTTCATCGATTTGCTTAAGTGGGCCCTGTAACATTGTGAGACTTGATACTGTGTTTGGCATATTGGATACGCCATGGGGAACTTTCCAGGCTTTGACGTGCAGGCGAGATACTCTCTGTAGCTTGCCGGACTCTCCGAGAGGAGCGGAGAAATGGAACTCGGGTCGGCCATGTTGGCTGCGTGCAAGGCAAACGCCCTACCTGCTGTGCGATGAATATTAGCCACTTTAAAAAAAATTGTTAACAAACATTTGGCATGGTAACTACAATGTATTAAACTTCAGATTTTTATTTATTCCAGTTCCAACTCCAACAATTATTCACTCCAAAAGTCAATAGTTCTACCCTTCGATAAATTTTTCCATCATTCACGGGGGTTTTCAAAGCCAAACTATGCAGTAGATAGTCACTCAAGCAATCCAGATCCACCTTCCTGTACTGCTTCAGCCCCATCAATCCTCATTCACTCTCACTTCCTTTAACTCTGCTGCACTGAACTGACTGAGCAAGGTGATGCTTTGTTCTACTCTACGGTTTCTGCCCATACTTTTAGAAGGAAATTGGGTTCAAATAAAAAGTGGCAAATGGCCTGAGGCTTGTATTATTGTGGGATAATGTCACTCTTTAATCCTTGTTTCTTTCAGGATAATTTGTTTGACACTCAAATGTAAGCATTTCCTCTTAGGTGAGAGTCTGATCTTCTATGTGTATGTGTTTGTAGCATCCTGTGTACTGTGTAAATGTTGTTGGGACCCAGAATGCTCACAACCTCATCACTGTATCCACTGATGGTAAAATGTGTTCTTGGAGTCTGGACATGCTCTCTACTCCACAGGTAGGTTTGTTTTTCCCTACCCTGAAAAGCATCCTGGTTAAAATAGAGCTGTCTAAAGGAACATAGTTTTTATATTCTACAGGAACTAAAATCAATGAATGCACTTAAAAGAGGGGAGCCTACTATCAGCAGCCTCCCCTTGAAGCCAAAACCCATTTCCTTTACCAAAAATCATGTAATTATTGTAAAACTGATCTAAGGTCAGTTTTCAATGAAAAGGAAAGGATCCATTTTAAAGCATGGTATTTCTGAAGGTTACCTGTGGTATGAATTGTGTTTACCCAGCAGAATTGTTGGAGCTCAGCAAAGCAATAGGTACTTGCTTTGAAAAAAAAAATACCCCAACAAAATAGAATTCAAACCTTTGCTTATTTCTGTAGCCTAGACACTGAATCTATGTATGACAACTTAGTCAAACTATCTGTTTTGCCTTTGGAATATTTGTTATTATAATCCCTGGCATTTCTTGCTCAATAAATAACAAATAGAAAATTTAAAATATTAATAATTCCAACATGTCTAAGCCACTGCTGAATATAGTAATGGGAGCCAAACAAAGGAGCAAAAGTAGGATCATGGAGGTAGAATAGACATGTCATATACCTCCAGAATATTCATATATCTACATATGTATGTAAGGAGTGCGTAAATAAACATACACACTTCCCCACATTTCTTTGTAACTGTGAGGTGGGGGAGGGGGTCTTAGGGGGAGCGGGATAATATTTCATTACTTTCCAGCTAAAAAATAAAGTTTAGTCATAGACTTTACATAAAGTGTAAAAAAACAAAATTATAGAAGATAATTCTAAATTTTAACACTCCTATTCCATTTCCGAAATAATGACCCTAGAGTGTTTCTCACATAATTTAGAAGGCACTGAAGTTTCAAGATATACAACAAATGTGGAAACCATAAATAGCCTCCTGTAACTCTCCACAAATACAGAGGGAGAGAATACTAAGACTGAATCCACTGTTTTTTCTTTTTAATTATTTGGAGGTGATTTGGAAAATAGACAGAACTGACAAGGTCCATACAAATTACCTTTCTCTATTTTTGCTGATTTTTTTTTAACATTGTACAAGTTGGCGGCTGTCTGTGGGCATTTTACGGTTTTCTCTCAAAATTTTCAGTAAAGAGCTGTTCTGGCTTTTTTTTTAGCATGGAGATTACAAACAGATATAAAAGCAAACCCTCTATTTGGAAATTTTTAATTGCCCATTTTGCTGATTAAACGTGTATTTGTTTAGGCTAAAACCAGTCATACAGGGGTTACAAGCCCGACGTTCTTTATTTCAGCATGCCCACAGATTCCTGTCCCTTCTGAAAAATTGTGAGTTTCATTATGTGGCTTCCCTGTGGTGGCAGAGAGGGATAGGAGCATTGAAAAAAGTTGCCTTGGTCATTCTGATTCTCCCAGGTGGTCGACCAAGAGTATATACCTTCCCTGTAGCTCACTTTAGCCATAGAGAAGACCACCGGGTCTTCTCATTTTCTGAACTGAAATGTCATGGCATCCCATTCACAGCTGTACTTGCTGTGTGTGACTCTCATGTACTGTGAGCAAATCATGCGAGATTATGTGTTCTGTCCTCCCTGGACTGTCAGCATGCACTGCAGATTCAGACACCTTAGTAGAAATGACCTGTTTTACGTGCTTGCATAAAGGGACAGAATTCTTAAGCAACTATAATTATTTGCTCTCCCAAAATAATTTTTTAATTTACTTCAAGTTCACAAAGTAGACTATTTGATACAAACTATCAGAAGTATTCAAAGATATGAATTATATTGAATTGCTTTTCACTGTCACAAAACCAAATTCAAATATGGAATACCTTTTAAAATATTTAACTCCGAATTTTTTAATCACTTAGATAAAATAAAGACTTTCTGTTACTGTCATAAGACTTATTTTAACACTGCTCTCTGCAGGCTTGCAGTGTATACATTCAGTAGCTAGGGCCCTTCCTGAAATCTAGCCCCAGTCAAAATCTGGGGTATTTTTGACCTGAGTGTCAGCTTTCTGGTTTTAGTTCATGGAAGACACACACTCCTGCTTTGAGAAGTGTGCTTAGTACATCTGATATTAATACATGTGTATTCTCATGAACAATTGATTTTGAAAATGTTTGTAAATATAAGGGTATTGTGTGTTTTATTAAGGCCTGGGGCTGACAAGTGTAACCATTACAGTATTATCTTTAGTTTCTGCACCATTAGTTCCAAAATTCTCACCTGTCATCTCTGCCTGACTTAAGAAGCAGCAACACACTCTGATGAAATCCAGCCGGCCTGAAACCAGAGATACACAGAAGCATGAATGTCAGGGCAGTAAAGCGTGGTTTCTGGCACAGCCGGGGTCTTTTGTAACGCTGTGTGAAAAGCAAACAGATGATTTAGCCAAATGATTTTTCCATGCTATCTTTGGCATGGCAAGGAATTGACAGGGAATGTAACCACCCCCTGTTTTGGTAGGAGAGCATGGAGCTGGTATACAATAAGTCCAAACCTGTGGCTGTTACCGGAATGGCTTTCCCGACAGGAGACGTCAATAACTTCGTGGTTGGCAGTGAGGAGGGTATAGTCTACACGGCCTGTCGTCATGGAAGGTGATTTTTTGTTTCCTTGCAAATGACATGTTCCCCATTTCCCAAAGTCTGTTACTGCATTCTAGATTGTAACCACCTTGCATTATGAGGGAGGCATTTCTGAAGAGATGAAGCACAACTCCCATTCCTCTTTATCTCTGAGTGTGTGGTATTTTCTGTGGTCCTCAGCCATTTCTGAGTCTTTGATGGTTCACACTGCCTTGACTAAAAGTTCATGGCATATACTTGTGACCCTTGACTACCTGCTTTTTTCCATTCTCAGCCTGTAGGCTCTAGTGACACCTCCTTCAGGGAAAACAGTCCCCTCACATTACTTATCCCAACATACCATTAGGAGTTTGTACTTTCAATTTCTTCTGTTGTGTCTGGCATTTCTCTTCTTGGCTCAGTGAAGGGAACCTAACCCCTCAAGCTCTAGCACAGAATGTATGCCACAGCAAAGCCTCTGCTCTTTCTCTTGAAGGGGAAAAAACAAAGCTATCCCTCCTGTATGGTTCCACTGTTTCTATTCCTTTATCATTCATTCTTTCAGGAATACCAAGCAGCTTCCAAGTGTCAGTATACCAGGCACCATTACATCATAAGGAGGCAGAAGGACAGACTTTGAGGTCTGTCCTATTCTGGCTAACGGGAGAAGGCAATAAACTAACAAGTTATTTTATGATATGATTTATTATAACAATTCCCATGAAGTTTAAAAAGGAGGTAGGACTACATGTCAGATTTTTTTCATTTATATGTTTTCATTATCAGTTTCTTCTTATGCAGACTGTCAGGTTTGCTAATTTGTGTTTCTAAAATAGTAATACATTTTATCTCAATGATTCAGTTGTTTACTAATTTCTCCTACTAAATCTATTCCATTTCATTGCCTGTTCTCTTTCTGTTTCCTGGCACCAGAAGGTGTTCAGCTAAACATCAAATCAGCAGTAAAGAGATGACAATACCAAGTAACAAAGTTTTAGGTACTATACCCAGTAAGAAATGCTGGAATGACATACAAAAGCCATGCTGCAGTTGAAGAAAACTATAGATGCTACTGGAAAACAAAGCTTTCTGAATAAAACAGAATTGATCATTTAGACCAAATTGTAAAAATTCACACTAAACTGAAGCAAGCAAGCAACTTCACATCTTTTGAAAGGTTTACTAAGTTCACTTTGGTGCTTAATTTCCCTTTCATTTCAGTACAACTAGTTCCATTGATTTTTCATCTCTTGTGTCCATCCCAGGCTATTTAGATTTATCAAGGAACTACAAATTCTTCCAAGTTCATGCTCCTGTGTTTTAGTGATTTATAGAACTAACAAGCAACCAAAAATGTGATTTTTCCTACCCATTCAACATAACCTGTGAGGTACCCACTGTTTTACGCACTGAAATAATTCTTGGTTCCTACTCACAGGATTGAAAGATGGCTAGAAAGAGGTAGGCTTTATAGTTCCCGGCCTAATGTTCCTACTTAATAAAAACTGGCTCAAACACGCCTTACAGTTTAATCAAAGGATAAGAAGATCTATAAAGTTGTTCATTCATACAAACATTTGCTACACACCTACTTTGAGCAACGTATAATACTAGATGGTTCCAGGAGGCATGCAGATATCTTCAAAGACCTGATGATGGGGGGAAAGGTAAGTAGACAAATACCTGTAAAAGAGGTAGTGCCATGTGTGTCAGGAAAGAGATAAAGAAAGTTCAGTAAGCTGAACAAGGAATTACAACTTCAGCTATACTTTTGTGAGACACAAAAAAGCTTAGGTTCAGTTGACTTAGTTCTGGAATTTAATTTTCTGTTAGGCTACAGGACATATCCATTGATACCTTTCAGTTGTTTCTCTGATTTGCAAAGTTTCTCTAATCTGAATAACCTTTTACAAGGCAGATACATTTGTTCTGTGGCTACTGTCCTTTTCAATCAATGTCAAAATGTCCTCTGTGGTTCAAAAAAGATTACCGAGAGGATACATCATAAATATTTTTACAACAAGCTCCATTTTGCCTTATGCATCAATCCATCCATTTGAAATATAAAATAAAGGTCTTAGTAAAGTTGTAAATCAGCATGTGTTTGACTTTGTAGTAATTTTAAATGGGTTAGGTAGGGATACAAGGGAGAGGATAGGGATTTCTATTTTTCACCTAACATACAGAATGTGTAAATCCACTTCCATAAATTAAACAAGGTCCTCATTTTGCACCCTATAAACCCCTTCAGGATGCTGTTAATAGCAAGTGGAGTCTCACTAGGGACCACTTCAAAGATCAGTTCCTCGTGTTCATTAGGGCAAATTTAAATGATCGCATGTGGAACTGCTGTTAGCAGTTTCACTGGGCATAATTTTTGAGTGCCTGTTACATGAAATACATGCTGCAGTACTTTTCTACTTATTTCAAATTTTGTTCAACACACTGACATTTATTGGTACTCGAGAAGTCAGGATGTTTTAATAATGCAATTCATTTTTACTCCTAGTGGCATAATATTTAGATTCCAGAATTTTCATATATTTGTCATAGTTAAAACTTCATATCCATCCATTTTTATAATATTAGCATTTTGTTTACTATCTAGCTGGGAGTGCAGTGCAAACAATTATGTGATTGTTGGTTGGGGGTCAGGAGCAGATACTGGAAATAATCCCAGTCTAGTTACATCAGCAAGATAAGTCTGTGGATAACTTAAAAAATTTGTATGACTGTTTCTCAAATGTGCCTCTGTTGAGTAAAATAGGCCTAAGTTTGGCCTCTTTGTCATTTCTTTTAACAGATCTGTCTGGCATTTTTCTGTATGCTAAACATTTAGCAACAAGACATCTGTAACACACAATTAATATTTAATGACTATGTAAATTCCTTATATATGTTTCATGAAAACAATAATTCCTCCATGTTGCATTTATATTTTGTGTATTATTTTGTAATAACATGGGTTTAATAATTTTTTTAGGTGTAAATCAACCTAACTTGAGAAATTTCACTGAAAAGATAGATGTCTCTATCCAGGATGTCAGAAAGTTTATAGTTTTCTTTAAAAAAGTCAAAATGATACATACGAGAGATAAAAGAGTGGGTAGGATGCTTGCCTTGCATTCATGCCACCTGGGTTCAGTCTCTAGCACCACTTATGGTCCTGCCAGAAGTGATATCTGTGTGTAGAATTAGACTTTATCTCTGAACAATTCCTACGTGTAGCTTCTTCCCCACAAAAAGACTTGAAATATATGCCAAATATCAGCATAAAAATAGAACAATCTTATTAAAAGTATTAAAGCTTCTGAGATTCAAGCATATATGCCCGATATCAAAGTAGCTGCAACAAAGTATTAGAAATTGCTGAAAAAGCATAAAATGATATGCCCTGCCACAGAGGCAGGGTGGGATGGAGGGGATGGGGGGATGGGATGGATACTGGGATCCATGGTGGTGGGAAATGGGCACTGGTGGAGGGATGGGTATTTGATCATTGTATAATTGAAACCCAAGTACAAAATTTGTAAGCCTACAACTCTACCTTATGGTGTCTCACTAATAAAAATTTAAAAAATATATTTTATTGCCCACATTGTTTACTATTACAAAAAATATTTGTTTAGCATGTTTGCAAGTAATTTATTTCTCTCAGGGTGACAGGGAAAGTGGTTTCATATGATGTTTCTCTAAGTTATAAAGTAATCATTTAGACAAATTTGTTGCTGTTACTGAATTTGATGCTGAAGCAATCACCATTTTGCGAAATAACTAAAATTCTGCTTATGTGGGTGTTTTCATGCAGCAAAGCAGGGATTGGCGAAGTCTTTGAAGGTCATCAAGGGCCAGTGACAGGAATTAACTGCCATATGGCAGTGGGGCCTATCGACTTTTCACACCTGTTTGTCACATCATCATTTGACTGGACTGTCAAACTGTGGACAACAAAGGTAAGAATATCTTGAATGGAATTCTTTGGCAATATTGGGGTAAAAGGACAATTTGTTTCCTGGGGAAAGTGGTAGAGAATTGGAAGTCTCTCCCTAACGAGAGTTGACATTGTAACTATACAATCTGCTGGTGACTATGATCTTCCAATATGGTTACTGATTAATTTACTCTTATTGCAGTCCATTTTATTTTAGTTTTTTACATGTCACTAATAATTTAACACATTGCAATTGCAAAAAAATTCATATAGCTGAATTAATTACTGGACGTTCCTTTTACCAATTCTCACTCTGCCCCTGCATTCCCTTCATTGCCAGCCAGGCCAGTTACCTCTATAATGACTTGAGTGTTGATCTTCTGTGTGTTGTAGCACTTAATGTCAAATATAAGCACCAATGTAAATATGTGACTTGGGGATTTGTGATTTTTGAGGTTTGGATACTGTTTGGATTCTTTAAAGGTTTTATGGCTGGCAAATAGCTCTGTATTAGTTGCACTTTAAAATATTATTCTCATCATGTTTGGGAGCAAGAAAAAGAGAAATCACCCATGAGGAAGGTGCAGTACAATACAAAAGAAATGACAGTAAACTAGACTGATAATTTGAGATGGAAAGTAGCAGATGGATTTGAGAACCACTTAACAAGTTGAAAGAAAGAACGTGGTGATTTAAAACATTAAGGTAAGGGGCTGGAGCAATAGCACAGGGGGTAGGGCATTTGCCTTGCATGTGGCCAACCTGGGTTCAATTCCCAGCATCCCATATGGTCCCCTGAGCACCGCTAGGAGTAACTCCTGAGTGCAGAGCCAGGAGTAACCCCTGTGCATCGCCATGTGTGACCCAAAAAGCAAAATAATAATAATAATAATAGTAAATAAAACATTGAGGTAAGAAAAGTTATAAATGAGAGAAACTAGGTTTATGAGGACTTGATTTGTGTTAACTAACATTCTCTGCACTGGAGAACCTGTGAAGTTTGTATACCATGAGTTGAAATGTCCAGGTGTCATTATTCACAAATCCACTTGACAGTTTGATATGTGGGATGAAAGCAGAGGGAGGGTTGCTGGGCTGCAGCACGTAGTCCTTACTTAGTCTTACTTAGTCCTAGTAAGAACTGTAATGCTTATCAAAGTCCAAAGAAGTGGATTTTAAACTTTTACAATCCAGATAAAACAATAGAAGGAGGGAGGCAGGAAAAATAGAAGATTAAAAAGTTAGCAACCCGTAAATGTAAATTCATTTAGTGTATGTGGAAAACTGTAGGATGATTTCTAAACAGTTAAAAATAGAACTACCATAATGATCAACAGTTCTAATTTGAGATACTTATCCAAAGAACATACATGGAACAAAATACTATTAGAAAATATGTATATACAATTACGATCATTGCAACAGTATTTAGTATAGCTAAGATCTGGAAATCACTCAGGTGCCAAAGGACAGAAGAGTGGATGATGTAAATGCAATATATATACACAGTGAGCTACTGTTCACCTACAAGAAATGATTGACCACTAGCAGCTACAAGGATGGAACTAGAGGGAGTCATGTTAGTGACTCAGGAGAAAGACAAATACCGAATGATCTCACTCATATGTGGTATATAAATAAACAAAGCAAGGGAATAATCATTATTCAGTGGGGAGTGGGGAGCCCCTTAGACTCTAATTCCAGAATTGGAGCTATAAAGGTGTGTGGTGGGGGGAGGGGTGCATTTGGAACTAAAATGGTACAGTGAGTCATGGTCAAGGAATATTAGCATTTGGGTTATAGAATTGGTAGAGGAATATTAAATTTCTAAAGCATATAAACACTTTCACTCTTGTAAACCCATATTCCCAATAACAAATTTATAATATAAAAAAATAGGTAATCTTCTTTTTAAAACCAAAGAAAAGCAATGATTTTCAAGGACAAGGGGGGAAAAAGAATGTGAAGTATCTCATAGTAACTGTTTTATATTGACCCCATGTTAAAATTACTTTGTATTTGGATTAAATCAGCATATTACTTAAAAATTGGGAGGCCTAGGGGGCCACACCTGGAAGTGCTCTGGAGCTACTTCTAGCACTGTGTTCAGAGAACCCTAGAGTAGCGGGAACTGAAACAGGGTCAGCTATACCTGGGACAAGTACCTTAGGACCTCTATTAACTCTCTAGCCCTATTAAATATTTATAAAAGTAACAATCAAGGACGAGGGAGATAACACAAGAGGCAGGGGTGCAGACATGGCATGCTTGGGGATTTAGGTTAGCATCTTAACTCCCCATGGTTCCATGAACACTGCTGGGTGTAGCCGTGGATGCTTTGGCACCACTGGGGCTGAGCAGCACTAGTATTGTGCCATCTGCCTGTTAGACTGAGTATCACCACAAATGGTATTTGAAGCCCATGAGCACTGTTTGGCAGTACCTCCATGAAATATAACAACGCGGACCAGAAGACAGTACAGAGGTAAAGTATTTGCCCTGTATGCAGCTGACACTGGACTGGTTCAAACTCCCACACTGCCAATGGTTTCCCAAACACAGCCAGAAGTGACCCCTGAGCACAGGGCCAGGAAAAAAACTAAACACCACTGGGTGTGGCCCAAATTTTTTTAAAAAAATAAAAAAGAATACTTGAATAGAAAAGAACTGGAAACAATACAGTGTTCCTCAATAGGGTGCTAGATGAATATGGCATATGCATAAAAGATTCAGTGGTACACCAAAAATTCGGTAGTACAAAGAAGTGAAAACCTGTATCAGAGAGTAATCTTAGAGTATAAATATTTTAAATTTTTTTATTATTATGTACACTGTCACTGTATCACTGTCACCTTGTTGTTCTTTGATTTACTCAAGCGGGCACCACCAACATCTCTTTTCGTCCCAGCCCTGAGATTTTATTTTGTTTTATTTTATTTTATTTTTATTAGTGAAATACCATGAGGTACAGTTGTAGATCCACAAATTTTTGTGCTTGGGTCTCGACTATACAATGATCAAACACCCATCCCTCCACTAGTGCCCATTTCCACCACCATGGGTAATATCCCTCCCACCCCCATCCCGCCCATTCCACCCTGCCTCTGTGGCAGGGCATTCCCTTTTGTTCTCTCTATTCTTTTGGGTGTTGTGGTCTGCAAAAGAGGCATTGAGTGGCAAACATGTTCAGTCCATAGTCTACTTTCAACATGCATCTCCCCTCCTGAGAGGATCCTCCAAACACCCTTTATTTGGTGCTCCCTTCCCTATTTGAGCTGCCCTTTCCCCTAGAATGCCTGGCTGGCCTCTACGCTATGGAGTAATCCTCCTGGTGTTGATCTCAGCTATTCTTGGGTATTAATCTCATATTTTGTTATTTTATATCCTCCAGATGAATGCAATCTATGTCTATCCCTCTCTTTCTGACACATTTCGCTTAGCATTATACTTTCCATGTTGTACCACTTGTATGTAAATTTCATGACTTCATCTTTTCTAACAGCTACATAATACTCCATTGTGTAGATGTACCAAAGTTTCATTAACCAGTCATCTGTTCTTGGGTATTCAGGTTTCTTCCAGTTTCTGGCTATTGTAAAGAGTGCTGCAATGAACAAACAAGTGCAGATGTCACTTCGACTATACATTTTTGCCTCTCTGGGATATATTCCCAGGAGTGGTATTGCTGGGTCAAATGGGAGCTCAATTTCTAATTTTTTGAGAATCATCCATACTGTTTTCCAAAAGCATCCCTGAGATTTTAGCAGCCTCTCCTTACTCCTCTTTCCCAACAATTGGAGGCTCTTTCAGGGTCAGGGGAATGAGACCTGTTATAGTTATGTGCAAAATTGTAAAAAATTATTTAAGGAACATTGGTTTGTAACATAATTTTCAGGTGTATAACCTTGTAATTCAGTACTTGCACTGTTATATTCACCATTATAAAGAATATTTTTTAATTAGAAAAGCAGGGTCACAGGGTAAGAGAGAGTACAGGACATAAGGCATTTGCCTTGCATGGACCAACCCTGTTATATCCCCAGAACCAAGATGGGTCACTCCTGAGCACAGAGCCAGGAATAGACCCTGAGCACCGCCAAGTGTGATGCAATATCCCAAACCTCTTTAAAAAAGAAGAAAGAAAGATAGAAAGAAAGAGAAACTAAAGATCTCAAAACATCTCAATAGTATATTGCCATTGCTTTGTATTATATCTACATAGTTTTAAAAGTTGGGAAGATAAGCACACATAGCACTGTAGCACTGTCCTCCCATTGTTCATCGATTTGCTCGAGCGGGCACTAGTAACGTCTCCATTGTGAGACTTATTGTTACTGTTTTTGGCATAACAAATACACCACGGGGAGTTTGCTAGGTTCTGCTGTGCAGGCGGATACTCTCGGTAGCTTGCCGGGCCCTCCAAGAGGGGCGGAGGAATTGAACCCGGGTTGGCCGCATGCAAAGCAAACGCTCTACCCGCTGTGGTATCACTCCAACCCAAGCACACATGAATAATGGGCATGGAATCCACCTTACTTTTTTTTAAATTTTTATTAGTGAGACACTATGAGGTACAGTTGTAGACTTACAAATTTTTGTGCTTGGGTTTCTGTTATACAATGATCAAATACCCATCCCTCCACCAGTGCCCTCCACCTTACTTTTTTATTTCATTTTTTATAATTTATTTATTGAATCACCGTGAGAGCAGTTACAAATCTTTAGGGTTTAAGTCTCGGTCTTACAATGAAACACTCGTACCTTCACCAGTGCCCATTCTCCACCACCAAAAACCCCAATATACCCTCATCCCACACCCTCCCCCTACCTGTGGGACAGATTTCCACATTACTTTCTCTCACCTTTGATCACATTCAATATTTTGACACCAGACCCACCATTATTATTTGGGATTTTACCCCAACACTCAGATCTGCTGAGAAGGCAACAATAGACCATTTGTTTTGTATTGCTGGTTACGAATAACATATTATGTCACATGGCTGCAGTAGTGGCTGCACGATTTTGAAATTCCAAAATTCTAACACTTAAATCTGGAGGGATTTCTGCCAAAACCTGCTGGATTCCGTGATTTGTTTGTCTCTGGGATTATGTCCGTTAAGCAACTTGATCAGGAGCCAGAAAGGCCATTCATGGGAAGCGACTCAGGGTCGTATTGGAGCAGGGAGGAAAGGGCCGGCTCCACCCCCATCCCATGAGGCCCCACGTGTCTCGTCATTGAGGGCCCAAACCTGACTGTCCAGTGGCCTCTGGCAAATGGCAGCCACCGAGCCACCGAGCGGGAGCAGGCGGAGGGACAATACCCTTTCCCCCATGGGGTGGTCCGGCGACAGTAGCCTATTGCAGGGTCCAGATATATTTTTGCCAAAAGCCACAGGGTTCCGAGATTTTTTTCTGAGCCTCTTGGATCATGGCCGTTAAGCAGCCTGATCAGAAGCCAGAGAGGCCACTCGTGGGTGGCGACTCAGGGTCTCGTTGGGGTGGGGAGGAAAGGACCGGCTCTACCCCCATCACATGAGGCCCCACGTGTCTCATCACTGAGGGCCCAAACCTAATGGTGCAATGGCCTCTGGAGGATGGCAGCCACCAAGCTGCCTAGGGAAAGCAGGCGTAGGGACGGTACCCTTTCCCCCCTGGTGTGACCTAGTGACAGTAATCTACTGTGGGTCCAGATGCATTTCTGCCAAAAGCCTCTGGGTTCTGAGATTTGTTTCTGAGTCTCTGGGATCATGGCCGTTAAGCAGCTTGATTAGGAGCCACAGAGGCCGTTCGTGGGCGGTGACTCAGGTCTTGTCGGGGTGGGGAGAGAAGGGCCGGATCCACCCCCATCCCAGGAGGTCCCAAGTGTCTCTTCCCTGCGGGCCCAAACCTGATTGTCCAGTGGCCTCTGTGGCCACTAGGCCGCCGGGGGAACAGGCAAAGGCACAAAACTTATTCTCACCTGGGGTGGCCCAGCACCGGTAACCTACTGCAGGGACCAGACGCATTTCTGCCAAAAGCAGCTGGGTTTCAAGATTTGTTTCTGAGTCTCTGGGATCATGGACATTAAACAGCTTGATCAGAAGCCAGAAAGGCCGTTTATGGGAGGCGACTCAGGTCTCATTTGGATGGGGAGGAAAGGGCTGGCTCCGTCCCCATCCTGTGAGGCCCCACATGTCTTGTCACTGCAGGCCCAAACCTCTGCGGACAGCGTCCACTGAGCCACCAAGGGGGAGCAGGCGGAGGGACAGCCCCCTCTCTCCACTGGGGTGACCTGGCGACAGTAACCTACTGCAGGGTCTGGACGCATTTCTACCAAAAGCCGCTGGGTTTCTAGATTTGTTTCTAAGTCTCTGAGATCATGGTCTTTAAGCAGCTTGATCAGGAGCCAGAGAGGCCGTTCGTGAGCAGCAACTCGGAGTCTTGTTGGGGTGGAGAGGAAAGAGCTGGCTCCACCCTCATCTTGTGAGGCCCTGCGTGTCTTGTCACTGTGGGCCCAAACCTGAATGTCCAGTGGCCTCTGGAGGATGGTGGCCACCGGGCCACCAGGGGGAACAGGCCAAGGCACGGAACCTATTTCCACCTGGGTTGGCCCAGCGCTGGTAACCTACTGCAGAGACTGGATGCATTTCTGCCAAAAGCCGCTGGGTTTTGAGATTTGTTTCTGAGTCTCTGGGATCATGGCCATTATGCAGTTCGATCAGGAACCAGAGAGGCCATGCCTCCAATTATATAGCTAAACCTGAGGTGGTATGTGGGTGTGGCCCCTACATACCTAACTTTTGGCCATTTACTTTCTTGGTAAACTTGGCCCCAAGTTGTTGGGTTCTGGCCAAAGGCACAGCAGCAATTTTGGGGTATCTAGAAGTCTGAAGGCACCATCAGGCTGCTGATGCACCCACCTCACAGGTACAGATTGACCTGCTGGTGGCACCCCCAGAAGATATGTATTTTTAATAATAAAATCTACATGGGTTCGAAAGGATAATACAGTAAGTAAGGTTGCTTGCCTTGTACACAGGTGACTTGGGTTGGATTTCCAGCACCAACCAGGAGATGATCCTTGAGCTTAATGCCAGAGTCAGCCTTAAGATTGCCGGATGTAACCCCCAAACCAAAAAGAATAAAAAATACTTTGCTGTAACTTTCTTTATTTCCTTTGAATACAGCTGATAATATCAGTTCTCAATGATAGCACAGTCATTTAGTTTCGCTTATGATATAAACAGAACAATATCAGTAATAGTAACAATATCATTGCCGACAATACCAGTGCTAGAAGTACAGACTTTTTAAAGTCCTTATATTTTAATAACTGTTATTATTGTAGAGACCATTGGCAGTGCTTGGGCCTGATGGTACTTGGTTCAGTGGTGCTTGGGTCCAAGGATTCTTTTTATTTTTTTACTTTTTTTTTAATTTTTACTAGTGAGACACCATGAGGTACAGTTGTAGACTTACAAATTTTGTGCTTGGGTTTCAGCTATGCAATGATCAAATACCCATCCCTCCACCAGTGCCCATTTCCCACCACCACGGATCCCAGTATCCCTCCCACCCTGCCTCTGTGGCAGGGCATTCCCTTTTGTTCTCTCTCTCTCTCTCTCTCCTTTTGGGTGCTGTGGATTGCAAGAGAGGCATTGAGTGGCAGTCATGTTTGGTCTATAGTCTACTCTCAGCATGCTTCTCCCATCCAGGGAGCATCCTCCCAAAACCCTTTATTTGGTGCTCCCTTCTCTATCTGAGCTGAGGAAAGAATCAGTGAGCTGGAAGATCAGCTGCACCTAGCCAACAGGCAACAACAAACAATGGCAAGGGACCTCAAAATAGCTCTAGAGAGAATCAGAGTCCTAGGAGACAATTCCAAGAGGAACAACGTTAGAATCATTGGAATACCAGAAGCTTAGGGAAACAATCCCAATGAAAAAGCCACGATTAAACAAATCATCGCTGAGAAATTCCCAGAGCTCGACATGCTAGGGGGTCCAAGGATTCTTAGGAGACACCAAGGCCACATCCAAAATGTTTCTGGGGGAACACGTGTTACCAAGGATTGATACCAGAGTTTTACACATGTAAGATATGTGCATCCTAAATTTTAGTTAGACATATCTATTGGACATATCTACTTGGTATTACCCATCCTACCAAAAAAAATAGATACTCAGAAGAAATTACTAATTCTAGAGCTGCAACAGGAAATGTGCAAACTGAGGCTAGAACATTCTGTTACAGCAGAAAGTAAGCAAACAAAGAGACATTACAAATGTCTTGTCCTAGGCCACGGGAGCCAAATTCATTAAACTTCTGCTGTGCAAAATATCAATAAAGGTAACATTCATAACTTCATAATGATTTTGAAAGAAGAAAACTCATTGATCATCTTTGGAAAATACAAGGGAAACCAATTCATTATTTTGAAAATTGGTATGTAAAGGAATTGATTGATCATTCATTTTGAAAGAATCAACCATTTGCTTTACCTTTTCTATATGATTTGTACTTCACAGTTACTGCATATTTGATGAAGAGTTTTCTTTCAGCTAATATAAGAAAAACAATACAAGATTTGAATATCAGAATTTTGTAACTCCTTCCTGCTCAAGATCATGCGAATGCTAAAATATCATGTAAATAGAAGCAACCTTTAGAATTATAAAAGTATACATAACCACTTTTGAAGTAGGCTTGTCTCCCACATTGATCTGAATCTTATTAAAATTCAGATATCTGAACTTATAAATGTTAGGAACTAGATCACTGTATCACTTTCATCCTGTTGTTCATCGATTTACTTGAGTGGGCATCACTAACTTCTCTATTCCTCCCAGTCTGAGATTTTAGCAGCCTCTCCTTACTCATCTTTCCCAACGATTGGAGGCTCTTTTAGGGTCAGGGGAATGAACTAGATACAAAATTTAAATAAACTAGGGATAAACAGCCATACCAAGACCAAAGGAATTCTGTAGAATAGCTGATCTCAACATAACCAACCTTTTCCTTTAGTCAAGGGGAAAAAATGGAAGTAAAAATTATATTAAGACAAAATGGAACACAACAAATGAAACATTTCAACCAGTCTCAAGTATGAATTTATTGTGATCTAATTTTTAAAAAATTAGAAAAAAAATCTTATGTCAACCATTAGAGAAATTAGAATACAATTCAAATATAAATATTGACTGGATATTTTATTATATTTACAAATTATTATTTTATATATGGTGATGATATGATAACTTAAATGATATTACCTTTTTAGAAATGCATGTATTAATATTCATATCATGTAGTGATAAACACTTGTTTCAAATTAATCCATTGAGAAGGCAGATCCAGTAAGATGAATATTACAGTAAATTGAGAAGGAATTAAAACAATGAAACAATGAATAAAAATTGAGTTACTAGAAGGAGAAAAAATATAGGAGAAAGAAAGGATTTTTTCTTTTTCTGTTTGTTTTATTTTAAAAAATTGTAGAAATTTTTAAGCAAGTTGTTATAGCAGAAGATAAAAAGAATAGGAGGAGACTGGAGATTGTGTAGTAGGACATTTGCCCTGCATGCAGCTGACCCGGGTTCAATCCTTGGCACCCGATATGGTCCCCTGAACCTTCCATGAGCTGGATGTGAGCCTACCCTTATCCCACCCCCTCCCCCAAAATAAGAGAATAGGAAATCTGTTAAGGTCAAGAAATGGCCCTATAAATAAATACATGGGATACAGAGCACAAAATGAGTGAAATTTTAATTTGGGCAGTGACTTCTGTTACAACAGAAAAAGCAGGAGGTACAGGAAGCAGATAAGACAGGGGTTAAGGTGCTTGTCTTGCCAGTAGCCATCCCTGATTTAATCCCCAGTACTGCAAATGGTCCTCCGAGCATCATCAGGAGTGGTCGCTGAACACATGGCTGTGAAAATGCAACCTGGACTGGAGTGTTACCAAAGTGTAAGTGAGGGAGAATAGAATTTGGAATTGGGTGATACGGCAAGAGAGCATTTGAAGGATTCTAATCTGGATCATTAAGGAAATAAAACAGATGACAGAAAACAAAGGGAACGAGGGACTTATACACCCTTATAAAATAATTAGGATGAAAGTTAAGGAAATGAGTAAAGATGGTTGTTAGAAAGAGAGGTATTTGGATTCATTAATTCACAACCAAAACAATCTCATGTGATTTTTTTTAAGAAAAGGTTCAAAAAATTGAAGCTAAGCAAATGCAAGTTTACTGGAAATTAAGAGGGTCACAGAAATAAAAGGTGATAATAGAAGTGAGACCGGAGCTTTGCAGTGGGTCAGAATAAATGACATGAGCAGGTTAGACCAAAAAGAGAAAAAAAGTGATCCCAGTGCTGATTTTTAATTAATTAGTAAGAGTGATCAAAAGAATTAATGGTGATACAGACAAATGGTCTGTAATTGAAAGAAGCATGGCATTTTACTGGAAGGTTGCAAAACTGAAACAGTTCTGATGAGCAAGTAATAAGCTGACCCCCCTCATCTTCTGAAACAGAATACATGCTAGGGGGGACCACAGGGAGAGCGTAAGTTATGGGAGTGACGGGAGTGTGCTCAGAAAGGCAGTCGAGGGAGCTTTCATAGAGAAAACTGGTGCAAGCAGTTGAATTTATCCTGGAAGTGGAGGTCCAGAAGACATGGTGGAAACATCTGGAAAGGAGGAAAGCAGCAAGTGGGATGTTCAGGTGAAATCATCACTAAGAAAAATCCCAAGAAAATACTGGGACCACCAAGAATGAAGATAGATATGCAAAAGAAGCGACCTGGAATTCCAAAAAAAAATAAATAAATAAGAGTCTTTGAAATTCTAAAGAAGACAGAAAAAAAGGGGAAAAAAAGCAGTGAGGATTTAAAGCACCTTACATCACCTTCCCTCTCCACTGCCCATGAACCTCCCCCTGCCCCTGTCCAGAGGGTCATCATTGAACCACAGTCAGGGCAGTCTTCATACTGAAGCAAAAACTTTGCTGGAGTAGTTTTCTTGGGGAGACTGGAGTGATAGTACAGTGGGTAGGGCATTTGCCTTGCATGCGGCCGACCCGGGTTTAATTCCCAGAATCCCATATAGTCCCCTGAGCACCACCAGGAGTAATTCCTGAGTGCAAAGCCAGGAATTACTGTGCATCGTTGGGTGTGACCCAGAAGTAAAGTAAAGTAAAAGGCCCTCCCGTTGATCGTCGATTTGCTCGAGTGGGCCCAGTAACGTCTCCGTTGGAGACTTTGTTGTTACTGTGTTTGGCATATCGAATACATCACGGGGAGCTTGCCAGGCTCTGCCCTGCGGGCGAGATACTCTCGGTAGCTTGCCGGGCTCTCCGAGAGGGGCGGAGGAATCGAACTCGGGTCGGCCATGTTGGCTGCGTGCAAGGCAGACGCCCTACCCGCTGTGCTATCGCTCCAGCCCATGAGACCCAGAAAGCAAAAAAAAAAAAATTTAAAAATAATTTACTTGGAAAAAACAAACAATAACAAAAAGACAGGCATTAAGAAGAGGTGATGGTAGGTAATAGGGAAAGAGTCAGGGGCCTCAGGTACATCAGTGGTGTAGAAGTGTGGTATATCACACCTCTAAATCACAAAACCAACAACTCTGAAAGTAGGAGACCCAAATTACAATAAACAAACTTAAAAATGTGTCTGTCAAGGAAGCTGGCAGAGAATGGGATAGTGGGAGGGAGTCTGGGGACACTGGTAGAAAGGGTAGGTGCTAGAACATCGTATTCCTGAAACCCAGCTCTGAATAAATTTGGAAATCACAGTGCCTTAATGAAAACAAATGTAATGCACTGCCTAAACAAATTCTGTTGAGTACCAACCCCTACCTTTTACTCTATCTTAGCACATTATGTTCCCCAGCCATCAAGAAATACTGGATTTTGATGCTAGAAATAAAGTCCAAACTCTTGACTGGATTAAAACATTCATTATTCCACTCAGCTTTTCTGTTTGCTGAGGTTTTGGATAATTTTTTTCCTGTACTGTAGTTTAGCTTAGTGGCTAGACAAGTTATGAGTCTTTGGACTTTTTTATCTTTGCATTCAGTTGGAAAGTTTTAGTGGACTCCAATTAAACTTTGAGTTAATATTTATTTTGATCCTGGTACAGCTTCACAAGGATTTGGGTTCTTGATACTGTTCACAAATTTGCCAACTCAGTCCCTTCCTTTAGACTTCAAAGGACCGGTGCTTCTGCTTGTAGAGATATTATCCTGCAAATCCTTTCCTGCACTTGGTATTTTCCATTTTTTTAGTTGACTCGTCATATATAAGGAATCATTTAATAATCCATGTGCCAACAGTTGGTATGATGGCAGGATGGTACCCCAGGATGCTATGACTAGAGAACCTTTCCTGGTATACACTTGCTTGACAGAAATCACAACTTCCTCGAATGCATCTTGATATTATACAATCCCATCTAACAGTTAACATCCATCTCATTCTGCAGATAATTTTGTTTGTTTGTTTTTCATTTGGCAGCCACACCCAGTGGTGTTCAGGGCTAACTTCTGGCATTGTGTTCAGGGAGCACTTCTGGTGGGCTTAGGGGACCATATCAGGTACGAGGGATGGAAGAGGTATTGGCCACATACAAGGCAAGGCAAGCACCTTACCCAGTGTACTATCTCTTAAACCCTTTTTATTTCTTTTTGGAGGGAAAGGGGGACCCTCCCTATCAGTGCTAAATCGGGTCCAGGAGTCACACCTGATCAAGTGACAAACGACCTAATAGTTAAAAGCTGCTGCTCAGGCCCAGTGCCATCGAGGGCCACAAGAGCTGCCGTGCCAGTGCATGGGGACCTCCAGGTGACTCATCACGCCTGGTTATGCTCAGGGGACATCTGTTTCTGGAACTTCAGCTAGGGCTTTGTGCCTGCTCTAGAAGTGCCCCAAACCTTAAGCCATCTCCCTGGCCCTTGATTTCATATGCTTTTATATGCTCTGCCAGGATGAAAATATAAAATAACTATCTTAGCTGGGCTGGAGTGATAGCACAGCGGTAGGGCGTTCGCCTTGCACGCAGCCAATATGGCCGACCCGAGTTCGATTCCTCCGCCCCTCTCGGAGAGCCCGGCAAGCTACCGAGAGTATCTCGCCCGCACGGCAGAGCCTGGCAAGCTCCCCATGACGTATTCGATATGCCAGACACAGTAACAACAAAGTCTCCAATGGAGACGTTACTGGGCCCACTGGAGCAAATCGACGAACAACGGAGGGCCTTTTAACCTTTTTTTTTTTTACCTATCTTAGCTGATTTTTTTAACCTCTTAACTACTAAAAATGAATAATATTTTGAATTTGTGTAAAAACTATTTGATAGTGTTTTTGTTTCTAAGAAAACATTGTCTATTACATTTTCAAGATTTTTATTAAAATGATTATGTACTTTAATAAATGTTAAATTTGACCATATGACAGATAATGCAATAAAGTTATCTTGCTCGCTGACGCACGAGTTGTGCAGATTTTCCATCCTTTCCCTGTCAAACTCTGAGCTCCTGAGTGTAGGCCAATATTATTTTGTTCATTTCCTTAGTACCTGGCACAGTGCTTGGCACCTGATAGACACGTAATAAATCATTGAATTAATACATGAATGAATACCCCTGGGTTTTAAAGAGATATACATTAAAGGTACTTTATAGCAAATATTTAGTTAGCCGTGGTTTGGGCAGTAAAACTCATAGCCATAATTTAGAAATATAATAATTAGAAACTTGAGGTTAAGCTCTAAAAATCCCATTAGGAAATATTTAGGAAACTGTAATTTTGGAAGGAAAAAAATTGGAGGCAACCATCCAGGAACAGAGTGGTCTCCTGACTGTTTTTCTTACAAAGTAGATGAGCAATTCAGTCAGTCTGTGAGACTGATCTGAAGACCTGGGCAACTGGAAGGATAATCAGGGAGTCCTTTGTTGCACCTGTCACTCAAGGGGATGGGTAGGGGCCTGGAGAGTTAGTACAGTGCATAGGACCTTGCCTTGCATGCTGCTGTCATGGATTTGATCCTGGCATGACATATGGTCTCCTGAATACCTTTAAGAGTGATCCTTGAGCATAGATCTAGGAGTAAACCCAAAGTACCATTGGCTGTGCTCCACCGCCAGCCCCCCACCCCCCACCCCACCCCCTCACAATTTATCCACGTGGGAAGTGGTGCATTTTCTGCTAGGCCTGCCAAACACCTTTTGTATATTGTCTCCAGGTGAAATGCAAAAATGCTCTTCCTAAAGTCAGCCCAGAGGAAGCCTGGCTCTTGTGGAATGCAGTTTCCTCCAGAATGGAAGGGTTACAACTCTTCCCTAAATCATAGTTCAAAACAGAAACTCCTACCTCAAATTAAAGCATCCAAGAGGAAATATAGTGGAAAATGTTCTAAGAAATTTCTCAAACGTTTGAAGGAGTTCATTAGGTGAAGGGAGAAAGTGAAGAACATTCCTATAAAAAGAACTGCATTCTAAAACAGATTACTGTAGCTGTCTGACTCATAAAATGTCACTTAACTTGTCTGTGCTAAAGTTTACTCATCCATATCAGAGGTTCTCAAACTTATTTGGCCTACTGCTTCTTTTCAGAAAAAAAATTACTTGTGTCTCCTTTGGAAATCTACCTTCTTTATGAGAACAAATAGAAAGTGCCTCCCAATTGCACTTGAATACAACTGCTTCCCCCAAATTGTTCCAGTATCTCCGGACAGATGATATGGCCCATTGAGAAACACTGACCTATATAATGAGAGTAAAAATATACCAATCTCCTAGGATAGGCGTAAGAATTTAAATGGGCCAATACATGTAAAGCTCTTTGTTTTTTATTTTTATTTTTAATTTTTATTAGTGAAACACCATGAGGTACAGTTATAGACTTACAAATTTTTGTGCTTGGGTTTCAATTATACAATGATTGAACACCCATGCCAAATGGTTCAGCCCTTTTAGAAAACAGTATGGACGATTCTCAAAAAATTAGAAATTGAGCTCCCGTTTGACCCAGCAATGCCACTCCTGGGAATATATCCCAGAGAGGCAAAAAAATGTTAAGCTCTTTGAACAATTCAAGGCACAGAGTAAGAATGATGTTGATATTTTAGAGTTTAAGTAGCTTAGTTGGGCTGAACCAGTGGATACAAGTGGCCTAAAAGGAGTTACATAAGGATATCTCTAGGCGTCAGATAATGAGTGGTGATCTGTGATTCTGTGCAGTGCAGTGTCGTTTTTTCTGAAGGTAACAGGGAAGGATTGCTAATGATGTGAAATCTTGCCACCTCTTGCCTGACATCAAATAGCAAAATGGCACTAAAGATATCTTGCCTCTCCCTCAGGATTCAGAACCATTATATAGCAGGATAGCATGATACCTGTAGAATATATCTCATAACTGCTTCATCTGATCACCAGTAAAACGTGTGTTCTGCGTTAACACCCCCTCCTATCTCAAGCTGAGTTGACTGGATTTTGTGAAATTACACAACTTGATTGACCAGAATGTTTCCTTTTGCAACCCTTCATGAGACTTCCCTTCTAATTCACTGCTACACTTAAATTTTTAGATGAAGCCCAATCATGATGATTAAGACCATAATGATAATAGTCACACTAATCATAGGAACTACATTCAACTGAATACTTCCATGTGGCTCACATTGTACCAAGTGATATCACATGATCATCAGTATATTTTAGGGAATGTATTGCCCCAAGACCTCATTTTGAATGGGCTATTCCAGAATTGTCACATCTGAACTTTCTGCTTGCTTTTGTGCTCAGTTGTTCCTCATTGTATTTTCAGTTAAACTGTTATTTTTTCATTAACGTGAATATCATTATTAAAAGGCAAAGAAATGGCTCAACAGGCTGGAGTAAGTGCTTTGCATATAGGATCACGAGGTTAACCCTCAGCACAACTGGCGCAATCTCCAAGCACCACGTCAGGAATAGCTTTTGAGAACATCCAGGTATAGCACCAAAACAAACAAAAATATTGTGATTTTCTTATTTTTGTTGTTATATGGGGTTTGACTTGGGGACAATGCTTGAGACTCCAACAAACTTCTATTAGCAATACTTCTAACATTCTCTCAAAGTCCCATTAGCCATTTCATACCTGTGCCCCAACCCAAGTCCTGACTTCTTGAAGAGATATAAATATGCCAATGTAACAAGGAGAGAGGGGATGGATTGATAGTGCAGTAGGTGGTGCATTTGCCTTTCACACAACTGACCTGGGTTTGATCCCCAGCAACCTATATGTGGCCCCAAGCCGAGGAGTTGAGAATGTTGAGTCAGGAGTTAAGCCCTGAGCACCACCAGCTGTGGCCCAAAAATCAAGTAAATAAATTTTTAAAAACAGAGAGATACTCTCATTTTCTTACTTCTAAAGAAAGTATAAGTTTGTTTCTTTTAATCCCTTAGGATACTCAATATCACTTGCTTTTACAATTTCCACACTGTTTTAACTACTTAGTAAATATTTTTGCAGTTTTTTTTCAGATTAGGGTATTGCTTTATTCATATTTATCTTATGTTTAATAATGTTTGCCAGAATTACACACATATAGAATGACCAAGATTTGACTACAGGGACAGAGTTCTACTTTATCAACTTGGAACAATAAAAATTGGAAGATCGTACTCATTTTTCCAGTACTTTGTAAAGAACAAATAAGAGCTTTATAGAGGAAAAATAAATATAATTAATCTTGGAAAACTCTCATTTTTCCTTCCAAAGTAGAGTTACAGGCCCTCCCATAAATTCTGGGGAAACAGACCTCAGTATTTACTACTGGAAGATCACCAGCTCTGTGGAAGTTTCTGGAAAGGAATGTTGTGGAATTGGCGGTAGAGTGAAATAGCTTTCTCTCCTGTCCCCTGGTTCATTGGCTTGAACTAAGCCCAAGTTAAAAGTAAGAAGAATTCTCTTATAAGTTGTCAATTTCCATCTCACTTAGGACCTTTTTTTAATTATTAAAATCTCAACCTTTACACCCAATTTTCCCTTTAGTACCTTGCCAGGCCCATCTGCATTAAAAGCTGTAGAGGGTCATCCAGTACAGTGGGAAGGTTGGGTTTAAGGCTCCTGACTTACCCTCCTCTAGAACTTAATTTCTACTTAGTTAATTTGATTATTCACTCCCAATTACTCTCCTACAACAGAGTTAAATAATCTTGCTCCTCTGCTTTTAGGATAAATCGTATGTGCATGCGTGGGAAATGGGAAACGTGAGAGGGTGTTGGTGCACACTTGGCAGCTCTGAAGGTTTACTTCTGACTCTGTACTCAGGGGTCACTCCTGGCAGGGCACAGTTGACTATTTGTGGTGCCGGGGATCACACCTGGTTCCCTCTGGCCCCTAAAATAATTTGTTAAACACAGTAATCTTTGGGCTCTCACAATGGTGTGAGTGTGTCTTTCGGCCCATGAATGTGCTTGTGTGACCATGTTTCTTCTCTTTACAATATTCTGAGTCAACCTCGAGTTGTAAAGTTGTAATAAATTAGAACAGCCATGCTCTTCTTTAGGAATACACTCCTCTATCCTAAAAAATAAAAATAGGTGGGGTGGGGGGAGGGATGAGCACACCTGGCGATGCCCAGAGGTTACTCCTGGCTCTGCACTCAGGAATTAGTCACCCAGCAGTGCTCTGAGGATCCTATGGGATGCTGAGAATCAATCCTGGGTGGGCTGTGTAGAATGTAAACACCCCTACCCACTGAACTATGGCTGAGGACCCCCCCAAAATATTTTGGCCAAATGTTTAAAACAATCTCTTAAGAGCAGGGTAACCAGGACTTCTTTATCATGTTTGTGACAAAATTATCACCAATTTCTCTGACTTGTCTCATACAATCTCACAAAACCTTCTAAAATATACCTCTCCTTATAATACTTATAGCCTCAGTATATTTTTGTGGAAACTTCACAGAATTTTATAAGAAAGGAGAAGTAATATTATGGTTTAAAAATCTTTCTTTTGGGGTTTGGGTCAAAACCACCTGTGCATAGGGCTTATTCCAGGATCTGCACTTAGGGATCACTCCTGGCAGAACTGTGGAGAATATACATGGTGTATATATACAATATACATGGAATAAAACCCTGTCAGCAGTGTGCAAGACAAACGTCCTAACCACTGTACTATCTGTCTGGCCTTTCTATATTATTTTTAAATCATAGCCATCTTGTGTTCAGGGATCAAACTCAGGCCAGCCATGTGCAAGGCAAGCGCCATACCTGCTGTGCCATCTCTTCAGTCCCGGATTTCATTTTTTATGGCTGAATAGTATTTCATATGTGTATGTGTGTATATACATTTAGTATCCATTCATCAGTTCTTAAGCATTTAGACTGTTATTGGTTATGGTAAATAGTGTTGCACTAAACATGGGAATACATATAACTTTTTTATTTAAAATGGATTTGGGTGTGTTTGTCTTGTATGTTTGGTTTATTTTGATAAATTCCCACTAGTGGCATAACTGGATCCTATGGAATTTCTTTTAATTTTTTTAATAAATCACCATACTGTTTTATCCATGATGCAATATCAATTTACATGCCCACAACACTGTTTAAGTGTTCCTTTACTCCACATTCTAACATCATTTCTTGCTTTTAAGTTATAACTATTCTCCTATTTGTCAAGGGACAGTTCATAGTTGTTCTGATTTGCATCTCACTGATAATGAAGTTAATGAACATCTGTCTTTCCCTGTGCTGATCGGAAACCTGTATGTCTTCCTTAGTGAAGTGTCATTGATTCCTTCTCTCATTTTAACACTGTGGTTTAATTTAATTTATTGTCTGTTTGGGGATTCTTGTATATTTGGGATATGAATCCTCTCTTGGTATATGATATGTCAGTGTCTTCTTCAATTCAGTGGGATGTCTGTTTTTTTTTCTTTTTTTTTTCTTTTTATTCGTGAAACACTATGAGGTACAGTTGTAGACTTACAAATTTTTGTGCTTGGGTTTCGATTATACAATGATCAAATACCCATCCCTCCGCTAAGTGCCCATTTTCCATCACCATGGATCCCAGTATCGCTCCCACCCCCATCCCCCCTATCCCACCCTGCCTCTGTGGCAGGGCATTCCCTTTTGTTCTCTCTCTCCTTTTGGCTGTTTTGGTCTGCAAAGGAGGCATTGAGTGGCAATCATGTTTGGTCCATAGTCTACTTTCAACATGCATCTCCCATCCTAGGAGGATCCTCACAACACCCTTTATTTGGTGCTCTCTTCTCTATCTGAGCTGCCCTTTCCTCTAGCATGCCTGGCTGGCCTCTGAGCCATGGAGTAATCCTCCTGGTACTGATCTAGGCTATTCTTTGGTATTAATCTCCTATTTTGTTACTTTACATCCCCCAGATGAATGCAATCTTTTTATGTCTATCCCTCTCTTTCTGACTCATTTCGCTTAGCATGATACTTTCCATGTAGTACCACTTGTATGTAAATTTCATGACTTCATCTTTTCTAACAGCTACATAGTACTCCATTGTGTAGATGTACCAAAGTTTCTTTAACCAGTCGTCTGTTCTTGGGCATTCAGGTTTCTTCCAGGTTCTGGCTATTGTAAAGAGTGCTGCAATGAACAAACAAGTGCAGATGTCACTTTGACTATACTTTTTTGCCTCTCTGGGATATATTCCCAGGAGTGGTATTGCTGGGTCAAATGAGAGCTCAATTTCTAATTTTTTGAAAATCGTCCATACTGTTTTCCAAAAGGGGGATGTCTGTTTTGTTTTGGTCAAAGTTTCTTTCACTATGAAGTCTTTTAGTTTGATTTGGTTCCATTTTATTATTTTTGTTCATATGTACCTTGCCTTTGCAGTCAAATCTTCAAACATATCTAAGGCTTAACACCTACATTTTTTATATGTATTTTCTGGTTTCAGGTCTTTCATCCAAAAATATATTGATTTTGATTAATTTTCATGTCTGGTATTAGTGATCCAGTTTTATTACTTTGTATGTAGCCGTCCTTGTATGTAGCCGTCCAGTTCTCCATGTACCATATATTAAAGAGTCTTGACTTGCTCTATTGAAAGTTATTGTTTCCTTCATAAATTGGTTGTCCATCTATGTGGTTTATTTCTGGGATCTAAATTATTTTTCTCTAATCTATATGTCTGTATTTAGTCCAACACCATACTTTACTATGTAGTTGAGATCAGGGGATACAGTACCCAAACTTTTGTATTTGCATTTTTGCTACTCAGACTTACGAATTTAGTTCCAAATAATTTTTATAATTTTGTATCAAATTCCTGTGAAGAATGCTATTGAGATTTTGCATTGAATTTGTATATTGCTTTAGATATTATTATACTTATTTTAGCTTTAATTTTTCCAATCCACAAGCTGCATAAAATGATTTATATATCATTTTATTCCATAGTTTTCTACCTCACACTGATAACAAATGAGTTAGAAATCAGAGTTAAAAATGAATTTAATATTTGAGCTATCAAAGGCTTTTTGTCATTTAGTAATAGAATCAGCTGTTGAATAACTTCATATTTCATCAGGTCTTAATATATCAATCCATAGTCATAAAACTATTCTTAAAATAATTTTAATTAACACCAACAAATTCAGCCCTAAATGTAATATGTAAATGTGTTTATTTACTTTTTTCATTATCACCCCCTTTTTTCATCTTTTTTTGGGTCACACCCGGCGATGCACCGGGGTTACTCCTGGCTCTGCACTCAGGAATTACTCCTGGCAGTGCTCAGGGACCTATATGAGATGCTGGGAATCCAACTCTGGTCAGCTGCGTGCCAAGCAAATGCCCTACCTGCTGTTCTATCGCTCCAGCCCCTATTCACCCTTTTTTACTGAGCTATATATAAGTTTCTTGAGGTCAGTTGCCATAGTTTACATCTATTCTATAAACCTTATGGCTTTTGATCAGAGTAGTAAATGGCTAATATATAATACAGACTGCTAGCCTTACTAATTACATATAAATTCAGTCACTTAAAATTATGTTGCTAATTTGTAATAGGGTAAATGGTTAGGTTTTATATTTATTTCAAAGTTATTTCAATCCCTAGTCAGGAATTCCAGTGAACCAGACTGCACCAACAGGCATGAAAAGACATATGTTCAGACTTTACTAACACTTCAGATAACTCCATTCCACAGTTATCTCTTTTGTTATACTTCACAGATATCTTCCCCTTTTGTCCAATTGATTTTCAAGCATTTAATGCATAAATGTTTATATACTGGGGCTGGAGTGATAGCACAGCAGGTAAGCATTTGCCTTGCATGCGGCTGGCCTGGGTTTAATCTCTGGCATCCCATATGGTCACCCAAGCACTGCCAGGAGTAATTCTTGAGTGCAGAGCCAGAAGTAACCCCTGAGCACTGTCGGGTGTGACCCCACCCCACCCCCCAAAAAAGAAATGTCTATATAGTGACCAACATGTTATCTTTAGAAAACATATAAGAATATAACAGTGCTTTTTTATAAATCAACCAAAGTTCTTAGTTCACATTACATAAAGTTTTAATTCACTATGTGCTATTTGTTCAGAAAGATGTCCAAGGATATATATAATAGACATCACTATAATGTTATAAAGAGTATTTTTCACTGTCCTGAAAATACTGTGTTCCATTTTTCATGCCTCCTTCCCTCCCTATCCCCTCTCCAACCACTGGCAACCACTGATCTTTTCATTGTCACTGTAGCTTGCCTGTTCCAGAATATCACATTACTAGAATCATGCAAAATGTAATTTTTTCCAATTGGCTTATTTCTTTTAGAAATACGTATTTAGGATCCATCCATATATTTAATGTCTTAATATCTTACTATCCTCATCACAGAATAGCAGTCCATGTCTATATATATTAGTTTGTTTATCAAGTTTTCTACTGGTACAGTTATACATTTTGTTGCCTTTCAGGTATTGGAAATTATGAATTAGACTGATACAGTTATGTGCAGATTTGTGCATGAACAAAAGTCTTCAATTCTTTTCAGATATATCAATGAGTACAGTTAATGGAGTGTGTGACAAGAGTATGTTTAATTTTGGAAGAAATCACAAATTGTCTTCCAGAATGGCTAGATATTTGACTTTCCCACTAGCAAAGAACACGAACTCCTAGAATCTCTTTCCACACAAAAAGTAAGCAACAGAATGATTTCAAAAATCATGTTCCAAGAAGGCAGAGAAATTACTCTGATATCACAATGAAAAATATGTATCAAGGTACCTTTGTCATAAACAACAGAATGCACAATGTCTAGAGTGAACCTTAATGGAAACTATGGGTTTTGGTGGATGATGATGATGTAAGTTTGTTAAATTCCACTATGTGAGGCCTATTGGTAACTGTGGGTGTGGGGAGCAGAAGTATATGGGAATTCTCTTTCCATATAGCTTCCACTCAATTTTGTGTTGAATCAAATCCAGCTCAGAAAAACAAAGGTTACAAAAACAAACCAACAAACAAAAATACCGACTTGCTCTTATACAAAAAACTAACACTTTAGGACTGAAGGGTTTATTTAAATGTATATTTATATGTTATATAAATTTATGTTTGTAATTTTGAGTCTGCCAAAGCAGCCCCCAGGGAGTATCTAAAAAAAAGCTGGGAAACAATGGACTGAGGTCTGAAGGAAGGAGGTGTCACTATGTGTACATACATGCCTGAGAGCTGTGGGTTTATGCAGGGCTTGATCAGGATTATAAGACTGGACTGTTTTCCTGAGGAGAGTGGACCATTCTGCAATGGTAGAAAGCTTGGTGAACAAAGGCTTGGAGGCCAGAAGGGATTCTGTGTGCAGCTGACTGGCTGGAACAGAGGGTTTTGATTAGGAGACTAGGGGAAAAAAACATATTTGGAAAGCCTGGCCCTGCCATTTTAGCCCTGATCTGTCCCCATGGGATCGGATGGTGGTATTCCTAGCCCGGGACTTTCTAACATTGAGTGCTGGCCGTGGGATCTGTGGCAGGGAGGTACTTTGTCAATGTAGCTATTTGTACTGAGCCTGTCACTAACTCAGCAGGAGGTAAAAATTACTTGACGGTCTCTCCTGGCTCTCACCCTTCCAGAGTATGAGAATGGGGGTGTCGGAGTGGGTGGGTGCTGGGAAGAGTGAGTCCTTGAACTGGAGCTGCTAGTGAAGGAAACTGAAGGGCATTGGGAGGCTTACCAAAATCTGGGGATATCCATGCCAGGCAAATCACAATAGAGTCACTGTACCATTCTGCTTATAGTTAACCTCATGCTCAAATTTCAGTGTCTGTAGTTCAGTATGTATCTCTCTGTCTCTGTCTCTCTGTCTCTCTGTCTCTCTCTGTTTCTGTCTCTCTGTCTCTGTCTCAGTCTCTCTCTGTCTCTCTCTCTCTCTCTTTCATGTGCATGTGTATGCATAAGAACACCAAGTTACTATCAAAAAATCACTTTGGAATTTAATCTGTCAACCAAAGACCCTTCTCCTAAATAAAAACCTACATTTTAACACAGATCTAGCAGTGCTCAATCACACTGCGAAGACGAACGAGTCACCAAATACCAGAGTGCAATCATTTAAGCCTATTTGACTTCTTAAAGCAAGGGTGATAACATTTTGAATTTCATTTTTTGTTTGTCCTGTGAGAGTCTTGAGTTTCGGCCAAAAACCCAGGCCCTCGATGAATGTGCTTTAGACCTCACTTTTTGTCCCGGGGCCAAGTGGACTTGGGAGAGAGGGTGGAGCTGTCTGTTCAGACATGATTTTTAGTTTTGCCCTTTGCCTCTGGAGCCGGCGCCCTGGCTCACATCCAGCCGCACCAAGAGAAGATTATGGTATTTTCTAGGTAATTTTAAGGAGCACAAACCCAAAGTAAAGTCAGGTGGTTTCAAGTCTGCAGTGAATTTTTCATGTTAAGGATTTGTCATGATTTGGGTTTTCAGCAGAGCTGTATTTTAAATGATGAAGGGAGTTGCATTCTTCTGGAGACAGGCATGTTTTGGTTGTTTGCTAATGACCTCTGGTTTTGCTTATGGGGAGTTTTGTTAGCAAATGGAAATGTAGCAAAATAAAACTATTTTTCATACTTCCTTTTTTTTTAAACAATGGGAGCCCTTGCGATAAACTGTCAAAACCAGGCTATAGATATTGGTTATTGTAGCGTCATTAATACTGTGTAAAAATAAATTAGTCACTTTGGCAATCAAGTGCATTCTTTGGATCTCCTGTTGGTGCTTTTCAGCAGTGCCTTCCTCTCACCGTTTGATAGATCCTATTGTTAAGAGAACTGTAGAGATGTATTAAAAAATTCTTTGAAATTTTTCCAACTTCAAGAACCTATTCAGCAGTAATTATCCTTTAAGGCAGTTGATAAAGAGAGTTCGCAAAGTGCTGCCTGCTCTTGAGTTTAAAGGTTAATAACCCCAATGCTGGGTGAAAGGGTTCAGCTTTAGGACTCACGACGTTCTCTGTCTACCCTGCCTGCTTGCTTTGCTTCTTCCCGCCCCACATTCTGTGCCCACCTTACCCCGCTGTGGCAACTGTTTTAAAAAGAGAAGTCAGGATAGAGCCCAGAAAGGGTGACAAATTAAATCAGATAAACTGGAATCTCCTCTTGCTGTTTGAAGCCAATGCTCTCTCTCGAACACACAATCCTCTCTTCCTCTACCTTCATATCCTACATTTATTTCAGTAAAAACTATTTTGCTTTACTTTTGAATCTCAAAGATCAGAGGATGTTTTTGTTTGTTTGCTTGCTTGCTTGCTTTTTGGGTCACATCCATCCCGGTGATGCACAGGGGTTAATCCTGGCTCATGCACTAAGGAATTACTCCTAGCAGTGCTGGGGGGACCGTATGGGATGCTGGGAATTGAACCTGGGTCAGCCACGTGCAAGGCAAATGCTCTATCTGCTGTGCTATCGCTCCAGACCCAGAGGATGTTTTTAGGGGAAAGTAATTTTGTCTTCAGGCAAAAGTGACACTAACTTGAACATAACTGTAATTTCAGACTCAAGTTTAGTTGGGTCCCTGGGCTGGTCTGACCTAGTGGTATTGAGATAACACTGAACATAACATAGCTTTCCACACTCCATCCTCACTGTGTTCTCTTTCAACACTACACTGTAGGAGTATGATTTAACAATCACTTAAAGAGGTACTGCTCTCTCTAAAAAGCAGTACTTTTGAATAGTCTTCATATTTTGAATCATCTCTATAGGTCCCTTTCAATGGAAAGGACAGCAAAGTGCAAGGTAGAACCATCCTCATTGACTGCAAAGGGCTGTGTGCAAGAAGGAGGGAATTAATGATAACTTTCAGTCTTGAGCTATTGATGGCAATTTCTTACAGGCAGAATTTTATATATGCAGAATTGTAGAATAGATTTGCATGTGTCTGTATGCTTAAGAGGTTAAGGAAAAGTAGAGCTCTTATTTTCTTTTCAAAGGAGACTTACTAAGACTATAGGAGCAATGCAGGGGTGGGGGGCAGGGGGCAGTGCTAAACATAAGTTTATTTCCTCACAGTCTGGAGACTAGAAGGCTAAGGTTAGGGTTTTAGCAGGGTTATTTTTTTTCCCTAAGGCCTTTGTCCTTGGCTCACAGCTCTTTCTATATCCCAACAAGGTCTTCCTTCTGTATGTAAACGTGTCTTGATCTCTTCTCAGGAAGACACCAGACATATTGGTTTAAGGGTTTTCAATATGAATTCATTTATCCTTAATTGCCTCTTTAAAGGCTTCATCTCTAAATACAATCACATTCTGAAGTACTGAGGATTAAAACTCCAAATATGAATTTGAGGACTAAGATCACTGAGTCCATAAGAAGAGTTAAGGATATTTGATCATCAAGGTTGATCCTTGGGTATAAACAAACAAAAATTAATAACAACAGCAAGCTTACTGTGTGGTTCTTTCACACACATCACCCATTGTGTGTGTGCACGCCTGGAGAGCTTCTAATCCCTCTGAGCCTCAGTCCCAGTAACAACAGAGCTCTAAAGAATATGCATTTTGAGGGGAAATACCAGGAACAGTTGCTGCAACGTGGTTAATGTAAGAAGTAATGTTTTAGATACTGAAACAAAAGACTCCTCTTATCATTACCAGCAATATCAGAGTATTTTTACCTACTGGTTAAGGATGTCTAGGGCCCGTGTGGCTGATTTGGAGTAGGAATTCCTTAGAGTTCGTATGCTGTTTCCTTGTTTCTGCATCCCTGTTCTTCTCCAGAGAAATAAACAAATAAGACTGTTGCCATCCCTAAAATCCTAATAATTGCACACTATTAACTTGCAATTGCCCTACTTCCTAGACATTCTTCAATCAACCATACTAGCCTTTGTCATATCTCTCTCAGGTCCTCAGTGAACCCCTTTTCTAAATGCAGAAACTTTCTTAGTACTAATCTTACTAGTACTCCTCATACTGTCTACCACTATATTCACAGCTTTCACAAATCTCAGTACTATTCTCCTAGTTTTCCTTGGATTCTATCACTGTTTTATTGCCTTTGTTCTCTTTGCCCAGTTTTTCAAACTTTTCTACCACAGTCCTTTTTCCCCTTTAGTTTTACTATCTTCTTTCAGCACCTTTTGTGAATGATCCCTTGACATCAGCTTCAAACCTTCCCCATCTGTCAGAGTCCTGTATTCACAGTGCCTAAGCTTCCCCTTTAGGGACTCAAATGCACTTTTTAAAAACATATACCAGATCTTTCTCCTCTGGTCTGTTTCACCTTCCTTGACCACATCAGACCAAGGTAACCACCAACATGCCACCAATCTCCAGTTTCCTCTGGCACCTAATTTCTATACCAGAGAATGTAGCACCTGGCTACATACTTGCTCTTTTCCAAGAATTCACAGACATGGTAAATTCCTGCTTGAATTTTTCCCAGGCATGTGTCTGAGGAAGATTTAACATTCTTTCTTCAAAGGTGAAATCTATGTACCTCCTACTGATCCAATGTGTTTTCCCTTTCGTCTTAGTTATCAGGAAATTTAGTGTTGTTTCAGTACCAGATTATAATAATCATCTTATCACAGGATCCACTAATAGCTATCTATTCTACCTGCCTTCTTTAGAACTCTCTGTTGTGTATTTACTCTTAATTTTGCAAGTATTATCTTGCATGTTTATTCTAAATTTTGCAGCATATTCAACATGTTAGACACCATATATCTTTCTGGAACAAACAGAGAAAGTAGATGTCCTTGTAAACAGTATATTATTTCATACTCTTCATTTCTCTTCATGGATTGAGAGTCCTTGAGAGCAGAGTTAGACTTTTTATTTCTTCTAATTGCTCAAAGGGCTGGAGCGATAGCACAGCGGTAGGGCATTTGCCTTGCACGCAGCCAACATGGCCGACCCGAGTTCGATTCCTCCACCCCTCTCGGAGAGCCCGGCAAGCTACCGAGAGTATCTCGCCCGCACGGCAGAGCCTGGCAAGCTCCCCATGACGTATTCGGTATGCCAGACACAGTAACATCAAAGTCTCCAATGGAGACGTTACTGGGCCCGCTCGAGCGAATCGATGATCAACAGGAGGGCCTTTACTTACTTACTTACTCTTCATTTCTCTTCATGGATTGTGAGTCCTTGAAAGCAGAGTTAGACTTTTTATTTCTTCTAATTGCTTAAAGTAGTAAGCATACGGTAGGCGCTTAATAATTCATTGCTGAAGGATTAGTAGTCTTTGATTTGTAAGTGAAATGCATGTTCTATTAAAATAGGCTACATTGTTTTGTTTTGTTTTGTTTTGTTTTGTTTTGGATCACACCCGGCAATGCTGGGGGGAGGGGGGGTGACTCCTGGCTCTGCACTCAGGAATTACTCCTGGAAATGCTCAAAGGACCATATCGGATGCCAGGATCAAACCGAGGTTGGCCATGTGCAAGGCAAACACCCTACCCACTGTACTATCTCTCCATCCTCATGAGTAGGTCATTTTATACTGAGATAGAAACGTGTAATAAAAATGGCACCATTCTCACAAGTTTCTGAGCATATTAATTGCTGCCAGCATTTTGTTAAATGTCTAAAATAGTGGCAGAACAAAACAAAAATCCAAGGGTAAAGTTTTTAGTTCTTAGTCTCTAAGCATAACACAAAATGGGCAAGAAGAGTAACAAAATCAATAGTTTACTGCCAACAACACTTACCAGATGACAGAGTGCATTTTTTTTCATAGCCCCAAAGCCCTGCTGGCTGCCTTTCTGATAAACATAATATTCAGGTGGTGTCTGATGGATTTTTTTTTCTCTTTTGTTATTCTCATTTTCACCACAGTCCTCCCACCCCTGCTCCCTTCCTAACATAAGGTAGCAAATATTAAAATTGGTTTTCAGTAAAGCCACTGGTGCCAATCATCAAACTCTATTCCTACTTTCCTTTACTTGGGGTGGAAGTGGGGGGAGGGGGGAAGGGATCTCTTTTTAAGCTCACCCAGGGAGAATACTTTAACTTTGAAAGAAACCACAAGAATGTAGTCATCAAGTCATGGCCAGACTTTGCCTGTGTTCACATTTCCTGTCCTTCTACCTCCATCTCCATCCTCCCTGTCCCAATGTTCGCCCACTAACACATATCTGTAGCTGTTAAATAGTTATAGAGGCATATGTGAATAATCCATATAAATACAAACACTTCTGAGATTTAAAATTCAGCCAGCTAACTGGGATTTACCCTTGTGCAAGAAATAAGGGCTTGGTGAATCCTTTCTTTTGCTCTTTTGACCAGAGGGGAAACATTTGCTTTTCCATTTCAGTGATAAACTCCACAAGGTAACTCCGATAACCTTCTCCATTTCAGTAATAATGTTTGAAGAGAGAGATAGAGAGACAATAACAAATAACAGATATAACTGCCTACATAATTATGAGATTCAAAGATTCCTGCACCTCCTGATACAACCTGCATTTTATGTCTTATGTTTGGAAGATAAATTAAAACTCATCATTATCCACCACCCCCCCCCCACACACAGGAGTTTTTCTAGGACCAAATCAAAGGGTCCATATTATCCATATTTCTGATGTTTCTGTGACCTCTAAAATGTGCACATTTTCCAGGGCTCACCATCAATACTAGGTTATATCCCCATGGCCATTTTTCAATGTACGAAATGATCTCAACTCATCTTTAAATTATGTTTATTTTTGAAAAAGAAATTAATTTTAATTTATTAGATAAAACAAGAATAAGGTAAATTAATCTGTTTCAAAGCAGGATGCATATTATACATATTCCTACATTTCATAAAATATTTTGAGCTTCTGTTATGGGAGATTCTCTATGCTGGTTCTCTCCACCTTGATATTTATAAGTACCCAGTATACTAATATTATGTAAAATTAAAAAAATCTGGGTTTCTGAGTACGTGGTCGCTTTAAAATAAATAAAATGTATCTAAGTGGTATTTTATGTGAGATAGGGCATGTAGCCACCAACCAAATTAAAATTTAGAGTTCATTAATACTTATTAATATTTACCTGGGCAACTTAAACATAAAGGGGGAATGTGGTGGTAATCCATAGATTTCAACTTATAATTTTTAAAACTTTAAGAACTGTATGTGTGTGATAGTTAATAGGTTATAGTGGTAGTTAACATTTTAAGAAACCCAGTTGAAATGTTCTGTTCCTTAAACTACCCAGTAATACAATGAGGTTGCACAGAAGAGAAATATTCAGGCCTGTAGTTCATCTTCTCTTTCTTCTAACTCATCTTTTTGAACTCTCAAGGCATACATAACCACACCTCTGGTCACTTCTAAATTAAGCTCATTGTCATTCCACTGTCATTCCATTCTCATTCCTCAATCCTTGTACTAATATCCACTCCTTGCCTCTCAACACCTAATATAGTCACTAATCATGTCACCTGTGTCAGCTTTGTGAAATGCCCTACCCATTGTACTATCTCTCTGGCTCCTACTTCTTTAACTAACGGTCATGTTGCCTATATTACTCAGCCACAGAGAAACAAAATTGGGGCAACAGCAATGAAGCAGAGACTCTCTTGAATTTGCCTGCTCCTTTCTATAACTGGCCTTTCAAAGAGAGGACATCAGCCCCGTCCACAGAAAGCCATCTCCATTGTTCCAAGGAGCCAAATCAGCTGACCCTCGTTAGGCAATTTCTGTTCTGCCTCAAACTCAAAAAACACAAAGACCAGACGTATCCAAAATAAACACAACAGGTGAGGTGAATGCAAACTGGCAATCAAAAGAGCATCTCTGCTTCCTTAGTGATTTCACAATTATTTGGTATAAATTCATGCTATGAAAATGTCTGCTTTTAAGAAGAACCTTTAGGTGGAGCTAATAGTCATAAAAATCATGCCCGTGTGGGAAATGCTTCTTTTATGAATTAGGCAAAGCTTGTCAGTTTTTTCCGTGGCTTTAAAACTCAAATACTAGTCAAAACCTGTGAATATGTATACATTCTTTTATATGGATAATTATCCTCTTTATTGGTGGCGCCTCCTGGATTAGGAGGATTCTTCCATGCAAATAAGCAGAAGAGGAAGGTAGTGCAACAAAGAACACCTTTCATGTGGCTTCAGGACTTATTTAGTAAAACTTCTACATTTATAAGAGGCAAATGCTAAGTTTCTGGATTTCTGTAACCTTCTTTCAAATGATTTTAAATGAACTAACTCAAATTAATGTCCTTAAATAGTTTCGGTTAATGTGGAAACATCAAACAGACCTAGTATTCCTATTAAGAATAAGCTAACCCAAAGCATTCATCTTTAATTTTGAATTTCTGATCATGATAGCAACGGATAAAGTAACATTTAATTGTCACATACTGTTTGCGTGCTAGCCACGAAAATGAGGGCAAATACAGAACACCCTATGCTTTAAAAGTACCTTCCAAATTGAGTTGCAAATACAATCTTTCTGCAATAGTAACGAATTCATAGCACCTCTTTTGAACCAAAAGATTTGCGGGTTTTGTTGTGGTGTTGTATTTTTTGGGGGGTTGGTGTGTGACTTTCGCTTTGTTTTTGTTTGTTTAGTTATTTAAGCACTTTATATGATAGAGGCATTCGTGTTTTGTATGAGCGTGAAGTTTTTGTGTCCCTTTGTGGTTTTTTAAAAAGTTCTATGTGGTCTCATATTATAATGTTTCTTGGGAAAAATGGCAAGCTATTTATTTTAACTACCTCACAAGAACCCACATGACAATTTTTTGAAGGACATTTTCTTTTCATTCATTTTTAGTAATTTGGTCATCTTTTTTTCAAACATGATATACTTTGCAGGCAAGATTTGCGTGTATTCCTTTAATTTCAGAATAAAGATATAGAAATTATGCCCTCAGTTCTCTGTCCTATTTCCTTACCCCTACCTTTCCCATCCCCGATCCCACTTATTCTCCACTCCAGAAGAAATTTTCATGGTTTAAGTAAATATTTCTAAGTCTGCTTTGACAGCTAATCATTTAGTGGCAAATGGCAACCTCAAGAACCACAGTGCTTGGAAGTGTTAGGAGGCATTTTAGTGGAAATATTTCTATTCACTAACCTTCAAAATGCTAAAGCATATTATTGGGATGCCTAGAAGTACATGATAAGAAGGAAATAAACAATATAGTGGCAAATAAAACAAACATCATATTCTTTTAATTTTGGCAAATGTCATAAATGTTACTCTGGTACATTTCTGCCATCAGAAATAAAAGCCCATCTCTCATAACATCATTTTATTTAGTTAGTTTTTTTGGGTCACACCCGGCAATGCTCAGGGGTTATTCCTAGTTCTGCACTCAGGAATTACTCCTGGCGGTGCACGGGGGACCATATGGGATGCCGGGGATCAAACCCAGGTTTGCCTGCAAGGCAAACGCCCTGCCCTCTGTGCTATCACTCCGGCCCTATCTCATAAAATCATTTTAAAGCTAACTGATTGGAAAAATATGCAGCTCTATTTACTGTCAGAAATATATTTATAAAATCACAGCTCAAGTTTAAAGAATAAATCTGTATTGTAAAACACTGATGATGTTAAGTTTTATTTTTTAACTCTACCTGCCTCTCTTAGTTAAATTTAAAATTTTTATTCCTTCTTCAATCAGTGAAATAGGAGGTCTGTTATTACTTTCATAATATCAAATTTTTCACTACAAACCACAAGTGATTTATTTTATATGTGCATTTTTACAAAATACAAAGTGAAAAATGAAAGGAATCACTGTAAAATGGATTCCATAGAAGATGGCTTTAATTATAATACTGAGTTTTGAATAACTCTTTGTAAAAATTTTCCACATACTTACTGTTGAACGGAGAATCATGAAGCTGATAAGAACCCTTATGGGCAGTTGTTCCTGCTTTCAATCTGCCAAAAGAGAAATATTCAAGAATGATATTTTAAACTCCCCAATACCTATGGAGTTTCCAATCTCTTGTTGCCATTTCTAGTCCATGCACCCTGTGTTAGTCTCATCTTTCAGATAGGATTATCGCTGTCCCTCAGCTAAAATTGTGTGACCAGTGAACCGAAACCTAGATCTAAAACAACAAACAATAAAATGTGCATCATTTTCGTCTACTCTCTACTGTAGTATCTGCTTCATCTCTGATGATAAAGGGCCTTTTCCAGTCTATTTCCTAGTTTTGGAGAGAAATATAGTTCTGCTAATGTCATTAGGTGGCCAAAATTGTACAGGTAACATCTTCAGGGCTATTCATAACAGACTCAGGAAAGGAAACATTTGGACTGGGACAATGGTTAAACTCTTTCTCCAAGTTCCATAGTGTGTGCTTTACATATTGTTTGAATTGAATGGGACCACAAAGAGTAGGAGATAACTGGGGGCACTACATTCTCTCTGGAGACTGAAGACCATTGTCTATTGCTGTCTTTTACAGAAGACTGCATAGTTCCAGCAAACAGGAGACTTGTTTAACAGCTAGAAAGCCCAGGGTGCCTAATCCAACGCTACCCCTTACAACCTTCATGGCCTTGGGAAAGTTACTAACGTTCCTGAACTATAATTTTCTTTTTTATAAATACCGTCTACCTTACAGAGATTTTATGCGGATTAAATTAGACAATGTGTGTATAGACTCAGGCACAGAGCAAACACCCCACAATTTACCCTTCTCTGCCCTTCATGTCTGTCTGGGAGGGGAGAGGAGCCGGCTTCTCCCTTCTATGTGAGAGCAGGGCCTTACAATCAAGCTGATCTATGTCTGGATAGTTTAGCATTTTTGGCACAGCCCTGGAAACTTGACTAAAATACACGGTATCCTGGCTTCATTTCACTGGCATGTGTCACACACACAGTAGGTTATGTAACATGCAGTTTCCCCCCTTTTTTTTTAAACTTTGTTTATTCAAAATAAAAAAAAAACGAACACAGACAACTGGTAAAAGGGCCTTGAGGGCTGGTGCTCAGGCTGAGTGGGCAAGAGTCTGTGTCCTATGTTCTGAGCACCACTGAGTTGAGACACTGAAATGGGTGTGGCCCCAAAACAAACAAAAAGATTCAAAAAATCAAACCAAAACAAACAGGAAACACGGAGGTGAAGTGTGGGGGGGGGAGGGGAGGATGGGGGTTAGGGAGCTGGGGGGTTATACTAAAATCTGGTTGCTTTGAAGACACTTTCTAGAATACCATGCAGTAGAATATTTCATTTTCAAAATAACCTCGAATATTTTATAAAATAATTATTTCAATTCACCAAGCTTCAGTCACTGCAATGTATACAAAGGCCAGAGGAACTTTCTCAAAATCACTGGTCAAAATTCCCCCCTGCCCCACTCTCTACTTTTGCAAAAGCTGTAACATTCTATAACTGGTGAAAATGCAATATAGAAAGCTGGATTGTCAAGCCACACACTTCTGCTTCAGAATTTAAAAGCAGAATACTTAGTCCCTGAGGCTGATAAATTTTAGTATTTCATTATATATGTGTGTACTTAACATCAGACCTTCCTTCTAGACTAAGCATTTGTAGCAGTTCTTAATGAGGTTTTTAAATTATGCTTTAAACAATAAATAAAACAGTGTTATAAGATCCCTATTATTGAAAGTATTGAATTGATGTGCAGGGTGGCACTCCTTAACACTGTAGAGTGGCCCTAACCTGTGTCTTAGCATACCGTGTGCTAAACTTGCTCACTATTGGCTCACAGATGTTAGCCAACTCCATACCCTGTAAAGAGGTATAATACCCCTGACCAAGAGTTTCACAAGTTAAGGATTTATTAATATTAAAACACATCTTTGAAAATATAAGTCCTCCTTTATCCAAACATTACATTGACCATAGCTTAGACTTGCTTACACAGTAACAGGAAGTTCACTCTTGGGAGTGGAAGATGATAACAGACTTGAGAAAAATCTAAAGACTAACAACATTTCAACACAATACTATAAAACTGATTTTTGGTGACATGAATAATAGCAGTTATTTCCAGATGTTAAAAATTGAAATCTCCAGGGATACTATGATTTTAACTAAGTTCTCAGAGAAGAAGCTACTAAAAGAGTAAAAAAAAAAAAGACAAAACAAAAATTCTCTATACAATTAACATATCCAAAAATATGAGCTTTTGAAAAGAAATGACTATGGTAGAATGGTTTTCTAATTGATCAAAACAAAGAAAGTAGATGAGTTATTTGTTGATTGTGCCTCTCTATATGTACATATGTGTGTATGTATGTCTATATACATAGAAACACTGAGATGATACCAAGTTAGAATTTACTAATTTAATTTAGTGTAATATTTACAAGTGGTCAATGAAAGTGAGTTACCCCATACTACGGTTTTTAAAATAGTTGAACAGAAAAGTTATAAATAAGTCATGTTAGTTTAAGATCACTGCATGGTCAGATTTTCTGGCAAAGGAAGTTTAAATCACCTCTAAATTATGACGGGAAGAAAAAAAACACCTTTTAACAAAGAAAATATAGCAAATAATTGTAGTTCCAAATCACAATGCAAGCATGCCATACAATAAGCGTTTGGGTACAAAATAGTTAAAGTATATTAGAATAGGAAACTATAAGACAAATGTCCACTTATCTCTATCTGAAATCTCAGTGCATACCTCCTTGTTCAATTCCTCCTCTATTACATACTTTTCAATTAAAAAATACTTAAGTCACACAAAAGCATAAGCACACACATACACACACACATATATATAAACTAGACATACAAACACAAAATGTCCATCTGAAATCTATTGTATTGTAGTTTTGCAATTGTGTGCACTTCCAGACGATACCAAAACAATATAATTCCTGGAAAGAGAAATCTTACAGTTATCACTGTAACAAAATTTCGCATAAGCTTTAGCTTATGGAAATTTTATTGTCTTCTCACAGATTTTTCTTAGTTTGACTTCAGCAAATGTATTTCACATAACCAGTAGTCCAGTTTGGGATCTGATCTAATATTTGGAGCTGATTCCCCCTAAATTCATTCTTTGAACATTCTATGGAGAAGGATTTTGATGGTTCATATTGTATGTTATCCTTTTTTGATCTTATTACTTTGGCCTGTACAGGCATTTAGTGGAACCAATGAAGAGAGTACAGACAGCTGACTGGATGAAGAAGACATTGGGGAAAAAAACTCCCATTGTTTAGATTTCTGTCAGAGGATATAAGAATACTTAATTTCTTTTATCTCTAGGGCTTTCATTATCATTTAAATTTCATTTTACATTAATTGATCAGGGATTAGTAAAGCCATTATGCAGAAATTAGAATAAGACAAGCCAGATGGAATGAATAATTCATGAAGTCCAATTACGTTTTATTTCTGGTGTACTTTCAAACTTGCCTCTGACTTCTGTGCTATTTTGATGTGACAATATTCACTGGAATCAAGAGTGCCATTTTAATTTATTGTATCCCTCCGGAGTGGAAGCATTTGTATGCAGTGGGGGTGTGCGAAGGCATTCGCCCACCAAAACACCGATTTCAGAGCTTTTCTGCAACTACTGGATTATCCAAAAAATGAGGTTCCATCACCTATGAAGATCCCGAGGTTATTAAATGAGTTCATTGGTGCAATTACTTAGGAAAACGTACCCTAGGTGAGAAAGAGAATGTAAGAGTCTCGAGGTTTGTCACCTCCCAGAAGAGCTACAAACCCTTTTATAATATTCTGTCCTCATTCACACGGCGCAATCGAACCTTTCAAAGTAGGAATTTGGCCTAGAGTTAGTTGGACGGGAGGACGCTGCAGCCGTTGCAACTACAGACAATGACCACAAGGTGGCAGGCGTTGCCTTCAATGCAGAAGGTCCCGGGCCAAGACAGCCCGGGCTACCCAGAGCATCCCGGCGTGTGTGATCCCCGCCGGCCACAATTGGGTTTGGGCTCCGAGCGCCTCGCAGAGCCTTACCGGGCGAGTAAGCCGAGTTAATGGGCAGTCGGGTCCACCTGTCTGGAATGTCTCGTCCCACCGTGTCTGACCGCCTCCCCCAGCCCGTCACAGCCCCCAGCCCCTTCACAGTCCCCCACCCCCATCCGCGGTATTTATTTATGCCACTGGACAGTTCGAGTCACATTAAAGCTGCGGTTCACTTCTCCAGGACTTTCATCTCGGGAAGTTTTATGACACTTTGTGAATGTGCAAAGTTTTTAATTAGGTTCACTAGACAGCCCGAGGCAGCAGCAGCGCCACAAAGTCTTCACGGTCTCTCTGCTTTACAGCACAACAAGCCGCTCTACTCCTTTGAAGACAATGCAGACTATGTGTACGATGTCATGTGGTCCCCCGTGCATCCCGCGCTCTTTGCCTGCGTGGACGGGATGGGGCGCTTGGACCTCTGGAACCTCAACAATGACACCGAGGTGAGCGGCGGCGCAGGCGCCTGGAACTGGGAGGGCTGGGAGGGGGGCGCCGCCGACCCACCTCGGTCACCCCCTCTCTCCAAAACGGACTTTGGAGGGACTGACCCTCTAATTGCAGCAGAGCTGCGACCCCCACCCTCACCTCCCACCCCCCGTTTCTGACTGTTGTGAAGTGCGTTGGCAGATACACCGGCCAAAAATCATTTAATCTCATTTCATCTCTAAACCGTGGCAGATCCTGGCCCATTTTCTTTGCAAAGAGCAAAACGATACGAGTTCACGCCTCTCCCTACGGGGAAGGACACACAGGCATATTTCAGAGTGGTGTTGAAATAACTCTATTCGCAAACACTTGGAAAAGTAAGCTTTTGTGGATGCTGGCTTTAGATTCGACTTTTTCAAAGGGCCATTTGTGTTGCTATTTGTCGAATTTCTGTTTTGAATCCATAAAAGATGATTCTGTTGACGGTTTTCCTCAGGTTTGTATCTACCTTCCATTTGCTTTTGCAAATTAAATACTCCTTGTCTGAGATACTAAACTCAGAGGCAGACTTTTACAATAGTTTCTAATTCTAAATAATATATTGAACATTTTTAAAAAATAGATTTGAATGTCATATTTAAGGTATTTCAAGCTATGAAAATGCCCTTAAGAAAAAAGCAACGGACAATAGGATTTCTTTTTTAAAACACTGTATATAATTATTTAAAAAAAATGAGCTATGCTCATTTTCCCTTTTCTAAACCTTCAAATTTTGTTGAAGAACCAATTCAGCTATTCAAGGTTTTGTTGCATTTATTTTTCATTTTATGTTAAGTGTCCTTCAGCGTAGCAAAGTTAAACGTTTCTTCACATCTCCTGGGTTCTGCACCTCTACTCTGCACCTCTCCTTAAATAAGAATGGACAAGTAAGAGGAAACAAGTGTGGCAAAATATATGTCAAGTAAGGAGCAAGAGAAAGGGTTTTTGAAGTGTTCTGAGGAGGAAATACTCCAGCCTTTTTAATTAGGAAGACTACAGCTGGAGAAGATGAGGAGAAACACTGTCCCCTGGTATTTTTTTTTTTTTTGGTAGAAAGGGGCAGGACAGCATTATTCAGGTTTTATTACTGAGTCATTGTATTATGCAAGTTTCTGGACTTCAGATACCTATAGCCACCGCCACATAGTTACCTTTTGAGATTTCAATTTAAATCTTTATTTCCTTTTGTCTACAAGAACTATGTGATAAGGATAGGAACCATGCAATGAAGCATCTTTGAAAATAATCAAAAGGCATAATAAGCATGTACTATGATTATCATTCTAGATGCTGAAATGTTTATAACATTACTGCTTTTAATAGAAAGATGTTCATACTCGACATTGTAATGGCTTCCCAAAGTCTTTCATCACCGTTGATTAAAATCATGCTGTTGCTATCTGCTAGAATAAATTCATAAATTTAAGCAACCACAAAACACACATGTTCCAGATCCACTTAGCAGACCACCCATAACAGAAATCAGATTTAGTAGAGGTGACATTCAGTAGTACCAACCACAGTGCAAAGGAGTACGTGTTCTAAAGACTCCTTAATAATATCCGTGTACTTTATTTTTCAATCAGATTTTCCCAGGTAAACCAAAATGAACATTTTTGACACAAACAAACACAATTTTTGTTGTGTTTCTTTCTCTGGGTTTCAAGGGACAATATAAAAGTTTTATAACTGAACATGGAAAAAATCATTAGTGGGCATGCAAACCATTTAGTTTTGAGGTAAATATAATTCTGCTTTTGCAATAATAGTTCTGTTGAATTTGATTCAATTCCAGTAATGAACTAAACATTTTCTAAGACCCCAAATCATTTTTTTTCTTTCTAGCAAGTTGGACAGGATTTTTCAAATAGTTGTCAGATTAGGAATTGGATTTGTTTTTTTCTTTTAAAGAACCTGAAATCCCAGTGTGTTTCGTTGTTCAAATTATTGTGCTCTTATACCAAGTTATACCAGCTGCTCCTATGCGAGGGTAGTTCATACCATCTCAGGATTACTGGCCTTTGCACGAGGTAATCTATGCTGTATTTAGTTTATCTTTGCAATTAAAATGACTGAACTGTTTAGAAATGTAAAAAGTTTTGAAACCAAAGTACAAGAGTTAAAACAAAAAAAAGAACAGACTTGGAATTATTTTTACTACAAGTTCATTAACTTTTGAAAGACCATTACTAGTCAAACTAAAAAAAAACATTTTTTATTTCCTTCATGAACCTTATAAGTTTGTTTAGTACCATAACTATAGACAGGCCAGTTGTGTTTTTTTTTACCTTTATAATATCTTGAAGAAACTACTTTAAAATGACTAAAATAGAAATTGTTACGTTTTTCTATATTACCTACTTTATAATTTCTCTTAAATGTCCCCAAACTCAATTTCTCTTGAATTATACTTTTTAACATAGTCAAATATTTTTTCAATTTTTGACACAGCTCAATGGTAAAATCTAATGTAAAGTGGAATTAGACAAAGTATGATCCAGTGTGGCCTCTCTAAATTATGGAGTTGAAATAAATTCTACAAACTCTGTCTCTGAATTTCATATTTATATTCTGAAAAGCACACTAATAATAAAGTGTATTGACAGACTTATGATCCATTTAAATTTATATTGTTTTGGCCTCTGAAAAATTTAGATAAAATTTCAGGCTCCAACCTTCAACGGTTGGCAACTTTATTGCAGAACTTGTGTAATTCTTTTTTTAAAAAAAAAATAATAATAACGTAGCAGGGAGCTTTTTTTTTTTTACTTTTTTGCTCATAGCTAATATGTAATGATTAAAGCAAATATAAGAATTTTATTTTCAAGATTTTGTTTAAACATAGATTTTTACATATGATGAAGTTTTTATTGCTATTTTAAAGATAGGTATTGTGTCAATAATCTGATATAAACAGATGGTTTCAATTCCCTGTATAACAGTATGCCCGAGGTGCTAAGGCACAGCACATGTAGTGTTTCTATCCAAATATGACATATTTATTAGATAAAGGTCTTAAGGGCATGATGTGAGCTCAGTAGCCTTCCCTTCACTATATACTTATTTATTTAGGCTTTTTTTTTCTTGTTTGTTTTCACATTGATCTTTTTTCTGTTTTTAATGCTATACCGCCATTTTCTATTCACTCTTCTTACAGAAACCTACTTAGGAGATTTGATTTTTCTGTTATAAACTTCTAACCTTAGAGTTTACACAACCGGTGATGGAAGAGTGGTACACTCACTGCAGTTCTCTTTTCCAAAATTCTACAGTTCTGGCAACTAATACTGTAGGCTGGTTTCATTTCAGTACCTGTAGTTACTTTTCTAATAGTTATTACAGTAATTACCAACATTTTTAGATTTCATCAAAGATGATCTGAGACATTTTCTACAAGCAGATAGCTACATTCTATCAGAGTTTCACCCTGGAGACAGTTCCAAAGTTACTGACTGCTGTCTAGATCTTGTACTGAGAGGGTGGGGGGAAAGACAGGACAAAAGAAAGAGAATTTAAAGTTTTAAAGCTGTTCACTTGCATACTTTCTTGTCTTCCTCCAATCACCCCCCACCTCCACCCCAATCAAGGTTTTGAGGGATCAATATATATATATATATATATATATATATATATATAGTGTTTTTTTCTTCTTACCTTGAAGACACATTAAAATAACTTTTCCTACCATATGTCCTCCCTTCCTGCCTTTTATAATATTCTTAATCTCAATAAATCCCGAAATGTCTTTCACCATCATCCCATAAATCATGATCTGATCATGAACACCATATTTTGCTGCTATTTTTATATGTTGGTCTTACACCCTGCAGAATTTGAAGAAATGTTTATGTCATTCATTGCCCACCAACTGTGGAAAAGACTTCTCTGCTTTGCCTTTTTCTGTTGAAGTGTCCTCATGTCTACGCCTTAATTCGGTGGAGCATATGATTTTAGTACAATGCATCCTTTTCACCCCTGCATCGGGGATGTATATTATTTCACAGGCATGAGGCTGTGAAGACTCACACAGTTAAAACCTATCTTTGTACATTCTAAATTTATGTATTTAAATTTGTATTCAGAGATTCTTTGTTTCTTTCATAACCTCGGTGGCAGGTTCCAACAGCGAGTGTGGCCATTGAGGGGGCATCTGCCCTAAACCGTGTTCGTTGGGCTCAGGCTGGCAAAGAAGTGGCTGTTGGGGACTCGGAAGGCCGTATTTGGATCTACGATGTTGGAGAGGTACAAAACTTATGTTTGTTTGGTTTTTGTAATTTGTTTGGTTTTGTTTTTTCTCTTATCGATCTTGTTTAAAGACCTAGTCAAATTACTGACAAGACCGTGTGGGCCACCAGAGTCCTATCAAGTGTTTGAGCAAATTTCCATTGACTTCTGTGGGAGTTTGCTGAATCTTCCTTAGGGCCTAATTTGGTCATGTGTATCCACACACAGGACACTTTAGTTAATGATCCAGGTTCCTTTCTGAGTACTGTTGAATTCCCAGCCATCCTGTTGAGGAAGCATGGAACTTTCCATCCTATCATAAGGATAAAGTTTGCCATATTCATCATGCTGATACTGAATTTGTAATTATTTTGTTTATTGAAGACTGAAGGTTGGTTCAGAAGTTCAAGGAAAATGCACTTAAAGTATAGACATTTTGAAAGGCCAAGGTGAATTGGAATTTTGTGCTATTTTCACTCTAGTCAAAGGTATAATATGTAGACCTCTCTTGCATATCTCATTACATGATATATAAAAGTATTCTTGTGTACTGTGGCTCCTATAAAAGGAAAGAACTGTATCTTTAATTTCAGATAAATTTCTTTAAATTTGTATATAACCTGTATGTAATATTATGCTATCAATCAGTTAAGTTGCATGAAGTTAAAGAATTTTTCCTAAACACAAAGAAAATATTGAACTTTAAAGCAAACTAAAATAAATATTGTGTAATATTATTTTGGCATAAACTTTATCTAATATTTGCATTCCAGATGGAAAATATACCACACTTTACAAAAGTTTAGGAAGTACTCTCTGAGTACCTCATGAGTGGGCTTAGTTGTTCATACAAAGACAGATTTCATCACAATTTTGTCCATGTCCTGTATATTCAGTGGTTCTACAATAAAACCTTTGGTAATATATATTGCTCTCTGATAGGACTGATTGCATTGAAACAAACAAGATGGTTGTGGTGTTCTAGTTTTAGTTTTTTTTTTCTAATTCATCCAGAGATAGAAACAGAATGACTTTAGAGATGGGATTGTCTATTTTGGGATGAACAGTGCTTAATAAAACAACTTGAAGAATTCTTTGGTTTTACTACATTTAAAAAAAATTTTTATTGAATCATCGTGAGCTACAGTTACAAAACTTTCTTGTTCAAGTTTCATACAGTGATCGAACACCCATCCCTCCACCAGTGTGCATTTTCAACCACCAATGTCCCCAGTATCCCTCCCCCTAGACCCCAATCCCAACCCTCCCCCTGCTTCTATGGCAGACAATTTCCCTCTTACTCTCTCTCTACTTACGGGTATCATGGTTTGCAATACTACATTTTTATCTATTTCTCTAGACACTCCCTGATTCCACAAGCAGAACCATTTAAATGGCAACAAAACCTCTGTTAATATCCTCAACAGTGAAGACGCAAATGGTCTGGTAACTACTGATATAGTATGGAATCTTTGGTAAAAAAGAATACTCTTTGGATTTAAAATAATATCAGTAGTTTTACAGTAATATTATCTTTAGTATATATTACTGGTATTCAAAGCATCTTTATAGTTTTCATGAAAATATAACTAAACAACAACCAAAACATACTCCTTATTGGTTCATTTCCTGAAACAAAAAAGATAGCAAATAAGACTAATATAAAGAAAAATAAACAAGCTTTTATTTCTTCTCTCTTCCTCTTTCTCTCCTGCTTATAGCAAATGTAATTATGGGAGAAAATAATATTCATGAAGATAGGCTCAGAAACAAATTTAAGAAAAATAGATGAATTTGAACTCTGTTCTCCACCTTCTTATTTACATATAATGCCCCTGACTTCTCTTAAGACCATATGAAGCATTAATCGTTTTACCCAAGTGATCTGGAAAGTAAAATAGTTTAACATCCTGATTTATTTAAAGAAAGATCTTTTGAATAGTCTGTATACTGACCAAAATATATGCAGTGCACACACACGCGCACACACACACACACACCACATCTCTATGCAATAAAAATACACACCAAAATATATAATACAGAATTTTCTGAAGTGAAGTAACTTTATTGTCTATAGACGGAATTACTTGAATGTGACTCACTTATGGGAGTATGTATGATTTTGCAAAAGTTGCTCTTAGCTGATATGTGACTGCTGAAACTTCTTTTAGGTTGCTATCATCATTTCTAAATTGTAAAGTGTTGTTATACTCATATTTCCACCATCGTGCTGGCAGGTCAGGCTGGTTTTCATTTTTGTATTATTGCCCTTACTTTTCTAAGTGATATTACAGACTATAGAAATGTCTGCAACTATAGGCCAGTCTCGCCTATTGTCTGGAGTCTAGACAGGCTATAGAAAAATCTCTGTGACACATAATAGGCCAAACAATTTGTAGGGTTGTTTATCCCTACAAATTTTACGACCAGGAAAAAAAATGATAATCTTTGAGCCCTTCACAGAATGACCAAAAAATCAGAATAGGCTTATACCTTTGAAAAAAATTTTTCATGTGTTGTTTGGTTATATACAAAACAAACTGTATAGTTCAGAAAAAATCAGAATAAGCAAGACAATTTTGACTTAAGTAGTTTTATTTTTCCTAAGTATTTTTGGGAAGGTTTTATAAATTTACTTGCTTTTGTTTCTGGGGAACCACCAGAGGAGGAGGTGGTCTTTCTCTTTTATCACCTCTATACCATATTCTCAGAAGACCACAGCCTTGTAGTGGTTCCACATACTAAAAGAAAAGAGGCTTTCCTATCACTAGGCTTAGCTGAAGTCTACTTCTAAGAGACAAAGGATCACTCCGTGGACAAATGTCACCATTATTATAATCACCACTACCTCATTCACTGGCCTAGAGTTGCTGGAGTGTAACAGTACTTTGAAGAGAGCCATAAATCTACTCAGTGCCAATTTCAGATCACCTAAACTTGCATAAAGCCAGAAAAAAATACCTTCATAGCTCCTGGCCCATGTAGAATTTAAGGTCAAATCTAAGTTGCTGTATGGCTAACAAGAGGGAAGAGGTTTAAGCAGGAAAAGATTTCAAAATGAAAAAAATATAGAGGAAGGCTATAAAAATATGGCATTGAGGATCAGATTTCTAAGTAGACTGTACTACCATTATCTGTATTCACAATTGGTCCTCTGGTCCCCATTAAAACTGAACCCCTGGGCCAGAGAAAGAGCTCCAAGGGCTGAGTGTAAGCTTTGCATGCCAAAAGCCTGGATTTGATGCCTGGTATTGATGGTCCCCTGAGCACCACCAGGAGTTACCCCCAAGCACAGAGATAGAAGTAGGCCCTAAGCACCACCAGGTGTGTCCCCAACCCCCCCCCCCCCCACACACACACACACAACTACTTTTTTAAATGAAATGTAAACATAAAAGAGAGCTCCTCACTAGATTATGTTTGCCTTTGGGTGGAAACTTTTGTTATTGTTGTTGTTGTTGTTGTTGTTGTTGAACATTCAAAGAAAGAAGATGAAACACATTCATAAATAGATTTTATCAAAGAAAGTGTCTGACCATTTTTAGAGCACATTTAATTGATCCATTTTCTTTAAGTCCACTCTGGGAAGCTCTCATGCTCATTCTGCCATGGCTAGTTTAATTTAAGACTTCAGTAAGGCTAAAGATGAAGGAGGGAACAGCAGGTTATCTTCTGGCAATCCTAGTCCAAGATCAAGGCTAGCTTCATGGTTATGTAATGTGTAATCTTCTCATGCCCTGTGTTTAGAGAAGCTTGAAGCTTGGCTAAATGCACTGCTGGCATTGTTTTGCAGTTACTAAGGCATTTTCAACAAGATGCCCAATTTTCACTTTGCACTGGGCCCCAAAAATTATGTAACTATCCTGTTTACAGCAGTACTGCTTACAACTCATGATGCAAATCAGAAATAAGCATTTTTGGCCTTTTGACCTAGATCATTAGGAAGAAAGTGAAATCTTTAGAAATGTGGTTAACTGTATTTATGATCCATTACCTGTTTCTTAAAACTGTTTAAATTTGTCGATTGAGAATAGACGTTACTCTACATTATGAACATCATGAGGCCCATAAACACTCTCATTCCCCTGCCCATGACCCTGCTTTGATCCCTTTGTAATTTTAGCTCAAAATAGAGTCTGGGGCGAGATCCCAGTGATGCTTTCTATAGTTCAAATGAGAAGGACAGCCTTTCTTCATCCACCCTGCTCTCCAGAGCACCCTGTTAAGAAACTTCTGTGACCAATGGAGACATCCTCATTCAAGTCCAGGTAAACATGCTCTCCAGTGAGACCCAGCATTGTGCAAGAAGGGCAGTGCCGAAAGAGACTTGGTGTCACCAGTCATTAACCATCGTCTGTCTCATCTCCTCTCCCAGCTGAGGTTGCAGCTGCTGCAGGGAGTCCCAGCACAGTGCCCCCACGATCATGCCCTCCTCTATTATGTACAATTATCCTCCATGACTTTTAAGATGATGGCAGAGAGCAGTGGCTTGAATCCAGATTTACTTATGCAATTTATTATGAACTTCTGAAGGGGTAAACAGAGGATTGTGTATGAGCTCATCGAAATCACCAGATTGAGTCTGTCCATCTAACCCCTCCTCAAACATCGTTTGTTACATTTACATGACAAAGGCATGAGTAATACCTCAGGGTCTATGACTAAGGAAGTTAAATGTATAACATCAGTATTTTGAGGTACGCCACATGATGCTTTGTTTATATCACACATATTTGTTGGTGGTTTGGTTTCAGTATTGTATCCAGAAAATATACCGTACACGTTTATTTTCACAGATAGGGGGTCTATTTACTTTGCGGAGCAGGTGCTTAACTCCGATTCGCATAAATAGAAGTTATGTGAATTCAGTGGAAGACTGAAAAGAAGACAACCCTCCTTAATTGTTTAACTCTATTTTTAATTTTATTTGTGCATCTAAAGGCAACTTAAACAGTGGTTGCATGCACAATTTACATTTCCTAAGATCTAAAATTTTAAATGAGCCTAGCTCTTGAATAAGCTTTGAGGATTTTCCTCTTCATACTCTGAAATGCAATCTTTTTTATTTGGAACTGTATAGTCCCATTGAATAAAAACATGGAACAATAGGAAGAGGTAAACTAACTATGGCTATAACCTTGGAAAAATATTGAGTATATTCTGCTTTAATATATACTCCCAGAGAGCTGTTAATCATTGTTGGATTTTTTTTAAATGATGTGTAAACACACGTATTACGAAGAATTTTAAAAAGTACTCACTGCCATGACTCCTTCACTGAAGAGCAAGCTTCTTTTCTACATATCTGAAGCTGATTTTAGCAGCACATGGGCCAGTGAGTATAGAATTATTCACGTGTCCCATGATTGATAGTCAGCCTATCTACCTGTCTTTCTTGCAGATGTGTTTTATAGAAAGCCCGATGCCATTGTTAATGCTTCAGTGCTGTCACACAGATGCGGCTGTCATAAATATCCCCTAACAACTATGTTTGCTGCTTATCTGAATTAGTTAGAATGCTGTTTGCAGCTCTAGTTTTGAAAGAGGCAGTTTATCTTCCACCTCCTATTATTTCTTTTTCCATTAACCTCTTCCAGGGAAGACTTTGTTTTCAGTTGTGATAAATACACATAAGTTTCAAATCCCTGATTATATTTCCACAGCAGCTGAATGATAAAATTCTAAAATAATTTTCAGCTTAAAGGAGATTTTGAAAAATAAAATGACAACTCACAAATGGTAATTTTGGAGATAAACGTCTTATTGCCCGAGCTTTATTTGTTTGGTATCCCATTCACTAATTACCTAAAAACATGCATTAATCTCTAAATTTTAATCCTGAACTTGGGCTACATTTCAAATAGCTTTTTTGATGCCACTTATTCTAGGACCAAAAGAATACAAGTCATTTTATTACAAATTTCAATAAATAAAATTGTATTTATTAATATGTTAAAATTAAGTGTAAAGCATGATTTTAAAGTCTTTGCATATATTTTATAACAGATATGAAAAATTAGAATGAAAAGTTTATTTAGAATCCCAGGAGGGAAAAGAAAGAACCTCTGAAATATACTTTAGAATGTTGAACAAGGTAAAAAGACAAGAACTGTTAAAATATCACTCAAACTGTTTTTGTAACCAACTAGAATAAGAATAAAAGGAAAGTCAATGACTCATTTCACTTGTACATTAAACAGCAGTTTTATATAGTAGCATCTGATAAACTAGAAGTTCTTGGAGTTAAACCGGATTTGAGTGACACAAAATAAATACATTTATGGGTTTTAAGCGGATTACACTTAAGCAATAATTGTTTGCTTTGCAAAATTACTTCATGTTTCCCAGTAGGACAGAAGCTATGGCAATTTTCGACATCAAGTTTGTATACAGAATATAAACAGCACCCTCTCCGTGGCAAAGCGGGTATGCAGCACACAAGATATGAAATTAAACTGAGATTTGAGAGTTAATTCAAATAGCAGTCCCTTAATGAAAAAGAACTGCATTTGAAACCAGTCAATTTAATTATTGTGTTTTATGAAGCCCATTATCCCTTGCTGATGACGAACCTGATAGTGTGGTTAAGCTTTGGCAACCTCTAGAAGAGTTGGGCTCAACTTTCCAAAGTCCAGTTATAATCACCCAAAACACTTGTGTTTCTCATTAAGTGAATATGGCCAACTCTGGCTCAATTCTTGAAGGTCTTTGCAAGTACTGGCTTATTCTTCAATGAATAAATACTATTTTCTTTAGCGATACTAAACACTTCTTTTGGCTTTTTCTCCACAGAAAAGACTATGGCATAAATTCTTCCATTGAGCCAAATATCTAAGTAAAAACGAAAAATCCAAACACCTACTTTTGTTAATAACTTCTAGATATTTGATGACATATCTAGAAACAAAGCATCATGGTTCTCAACTAGACTTTTCATTTTTAGATTTACCTGATTTTTTACTGTCATAGCCATAACACTCAACAGTCAAGTAAAAGCAGAAGGCATATTTGCCTGGATAGATTTGAAGTGTGAAGAAATAAAATCATATAAAATGTGCTACTTTAAAACAACACATTAACTTATTTTCTTGTCATAATAAATTATATGTATAGAAACAAAATAATCTAGTTAAATTTATGATTATAAATTAAAGATTAACTTGGTTTCTTTTTAGAAATGTAGTTAATTCAGGAAGGAAAAATTTAAAATATAGCCATTAATTCCAAGTAAAATTATAACTATTCATCTTATTGTGAATACAGAAGCAATGGTTTTCATTTTTATAATTATATATGTAAATAAACCATGATTAAATTATTACATAAACAGTATGCTTTTCAGGTAACAGCAGTCTTTCAAAATGTGTTTATTAAATTAATATCTATTCAAGCCACTTTGTTTTGCTGAATTGATAAGAAAATACCTATGACTTTTATGTATTCTGGAGTAGTTGATTAAATGAAAAGAAAACCTTAATATCTAATTTTATAAAAACCAAATTAATGTGTATAGTAATTTATAATATTCACTGAAATTCATATATTCCCATTTGCTGATGAATGGTCTATGAATATAAACCTTCTGAAATAAGTACCAGTTTGTATAATTAATCATCTTTATAATTCTTCTGTGGTTTCAAACTGTCATCCTCAATAGCAGTTTGAATTCTGAAGCAGGCGTTAATTATAGTGTTAATTTTTTTATGGCTGACAAAATTATGTTTAGTTTTATAATTTCAAAACTGCTAAGTTTTATCTTGAAAAATTAGTGCTCAGAACAGTAGCCTCAAAATCATAGATTAAACCAGTCAACCCTGAAGCTGCTCCAGTCAAAGGAATCTGGACAAGCACTGACCTGTGACATAGAAATACTCATTTGTTTCTTACATCTATAAAAGTGATTTTACTTATATATCAAAAAAATAACAAAATCAGATATCTGCTAGTATGTATTAATGTATAAATATATGCCATATAGACTGTACTTGCAAAGTGAGACAGTAATTGAATTATACAGTATAGATTACATACTATATATTCTATTATATGTCTCTTATGTATTAGATATATTATCAATGATATATTCTATTATCAAGGAATTTTTGATTTTGCATGGATTTTTTTAAATGTCAGGTATCAGAATATTTGTTACATTTTATTTAGTTTTGGTTTTGGGCCACACCCAGCCATGTTCAGGGCTTATTGGATCACACAATACAGGATACACAATACACAATACACAATACACAATACACAATACAATACACAATACAGGAGATTAATCAGGTACAGAGCAAGTGCTTGAACCCACCTGTGTTCTATTTCTCTGGCCACCATTTTTTTGCATTTTAAAAACATAAATAAAACTGAAGATCAAGATTTACCTTTGGGGAAGAAATTTTGTACTCTTACTTTTTTTTTTCTTTTTAGCCTGGTAGGTAAAACTGACTAGTGGTTCATTTTCATAGAGCTTTCTCTTTACTGCTAACCAAAAGTTTCTGAATATTTGGATGAAATCTTTGACTTTCACTTGTCTTAACATTAAGAAACCTTAAGTGAAAAATGAACACCATCTAGCATCCTAAGTCCTAGCCACCCTTTAACTTGGGTGGGGGGAGTGAGTGGGAATGACTGTGACACCCTTACTGTGGTTGATAACATTTCTCAGTAGAGCCACTTCAAAACACATACCACACACACAATATAAATACCTCATGTTCACTATTTGAACCGAATAAACTCCTCAGCACAGGGCCTAGCAGATTATATGCGATCAGTAAATATTTGGGAGAATGAATGTTTTGCATGTAAATGTAGAAGGTTAAGGTAACATTTAGTTGTGTAAAGTGTTCAGAATGCAGCTTCAAAGCTGGCTACTGATCAGTGGACAGAAAATAAAATCCATTTAACTATATTTGCATGGAAGATGATATATAGAACACTATTTAGAAAGAAGTGTTTGTCCTTTTCCCTCACACTGCATCCTGATCCTTCTCCCCTTCTTTGCTTATTTTAAAAGTAAGCTATTGGCCACTAGGATAATGAGAGCCTAACTGTGATTCAAATACTTGTCAAATCACTGTGAAAAAAATGCTTTCTTTCCATTGTGCTTTTTTTGGACACTATAGATATGGTAAATCATGAACTACATTATAAAAATATCTCTTTTATGCCCAAACATTCAGTAGGAGGGAATGACATTTCTTTTATTGCCTTGGTAAATGTTTTTAAGGTGTTTAGCAATAAGCCTTCTTTTTTGTCAAAACTGCTTAGATGCAGTGGTTGCTAGGAATTTACTAGAAAACCTATAGTTAATAATATTAGGCAGAGAAAGGATATACGTTTAGTCAGCTAATATGACAGATCAGCTTGAGTAGCTCATGCTTTTTTTTCATTTTCCTGTCATTTTCTTGATCTTTTTATTATGGAGAGTTATAATTGAAGTTAAAAAGTTTGCCATTATTGCCCATAAGCCAATGTTTTTAACTTTTTCCCCATTGTTTGGACAAAAAAATAGATTGCTCCAAATAGGAAAAACAATGCTTGAGAGATTTCTGAAGCAAGGAGAATGATAAGATTTTAATACAAATGTGAATAACATTTTTTTTTTGCTTTACACTCGGCAATGCGCAGGGGTTACTCCTGGCTCATGTACTCAGGAATTACTCCTGGCAGTGCTCGGGGGACCATATGGGATGCTGGGAATTGAACCAGGGTCGGCCATGTTGACTGCGTGCAAGGAAACGCCCTACCAATGTGCTATCGCTCTAGCCCCCGAATAACATCATTTTTAGGCCTTTGTAAATTAGCTTTTTCTTCAGCTGTTTAGCTTCCCCCCTCCTTATATAAGCACTTCAAAATTGGTTCTGCCTCATTAATGCTAAATTTTAACATGAACTTTCTTTTTCTTTTTGGGTCATACCCGGTGATGCACAGGGATTACTCCTGTCTCTGTACTCAGGAATTATTATTGGTGCTTGGGGGACCAATATGGGATGCTGGGGATTGAACCCGAGTTGGCCGCATGCAAGGCAAATGCCCTACTCACTGTACTATTGCTCCAGCCCCTTAACGTGAACATTTAAAAATATTTGTAAAACTGGTATCTAAAATATTTTCTTTAATGCATGTTGGATTATTAAAGTTGACATAAACCTATACTTATTACCATTTACTTTTTTACTTTCATGCCCTGCATTTCTTTTCTTATTTGGGTGGGAAATGAATTTTAAAGTGTTGTTCTAGCAAACATGCTGTAAAAGGTAGCCACATGTTTAAAGATACCAGGACAACTTTGGCAGTAAGATGCCAAGTTTCATGGGCAAATGAGAGTTCTCTTCCCTGGAAATTTTAGAGAAAAGAAATTCTTCCATGTAACCCAAACTAGATTACAGACTTCTATAGGTTAGCACGCTTCTAAAATTCACAGAAATTTTAACCTATTGACTTGGAACAGCAGGTACTACAGAATGAATACTAATGAAACTTCTACTTTTTGAACTTCTCTAAAACTGCTGTAAGTACTAAGTTTATCAGGCAGTATATCTTTTTGTGGCAGGACACTGTAGGATATTTACGCTCTCTGTATACTGCATTCTGACTTGGAATTTCATCCGTGGTTTCATCCATTGTTACCAGTGATGCTAGACTCTCCAGAGAGTTAAGTACAGTGGGGCTGTATTTATGGGAAGTGTGTATAGCTTGGTCGTTCCAGAGGCTGTTTCATTGCTTATTACCTCCCACTTTGCTTCCATCTGTGTGTGTGTGGCAAACGGAATTGTCCTAAAAAATATAGGCTTCCTCTGAACACAAACGTGTATTTGTATACCAGTAAGTCCTCAATCTCTCAAATTGGGTGCCATTAATAATTGTACTTTTAAAAAAGCTTTTAGAGCTTTGAGGAGTTTGGCACCCATTCTGTGGAAACTGACATGCACTTCCACAGTTTCTGTAAATGCATTAACAAAATCAATATGTATTAAAGTGAAAATGTAATTTGTAAGCTATCTTTTTAACAGAAAACTTCAGTTTTTAGGTTAATATAGGAGATGAATTGCTGTGTATCTGTTCAGAATCAATGGTGAACATAATCGCCCTAGATTTTTTTTAATGACTCCATTTAATTGAAAGATTACAAAGAGGCTGATGAACCACACATCCATGGAATATTTATGCTGAAACCTAGAGTACTACTCATTTTAATTTGTTTGCCATGCTTAATGTATCTAAGAAACCAAAATGAAATTACAAATACTTCTTTAATGTCTTAATTAGCCAAGATTTGAAAAAAAAATCACCGACTTTTATGCTAAGCAATGCCTGAGACAGATATTTTTACCATAAAAAATATATCACTGGGCAAGTTAGAGTTATGGTAGATAATGTAGCTATTTAAAATCAGCTGCTAGGTACTATAAACTTCTTGAAATTACAAACAAATGAGGGAGACTGGACTAAAAACTGTTCAAAATGGTTAGCCATGTGCTTATAAAAAGGGACACATGAATGATATTTGAGTGTTTAAGCCTGGTTATAAAAAGTCATTTGATTTTTATAACATCATGTTCAGTGGTTATAAACCCTTACGACTTGAGCTAAAAATGTACACTCTCACTGCAGAGAGGGCAGTAACAAATAGTTTTGGTCAGACTCAAAACTAAAAGATGTGTATATGTATGTACAAATGTGGACATTTCTGTATATTTATAATAAATATAGGCTTAAATTTTTCATAAGCAATTGGTGTGCATATAGTTTTTGGCAGAGGGAAGAGAGGGGAATTATTCCCAGTTCATGCACAAAAGGTCAATAGCCACTCCCCAAAATACTTCACCTATCAGGCAGTGCAATGCAAGCTCCCAGGGTGCAGAACTATTCAGGCCTGCAGGGCCAGGGACAACACAGCCCCCCACGTTGCTCAAGCAGAATTTTTCTTGGAATCTGAAAGAACCCATTCACCATCCCCTGCTCATGAAAGAGTTATATATTATTTATTAAGAGTATGACCATTTGGGGCTGGAGAAATAGCACAGCGGGTAAGGCGTTTGCCTTGCACGCGGCCGACCCGGGTTCGATTCCCAGCATTCCATATGATCCCCCAAGCGCCGCCAGGAGTAATTCCTGAGTGCAGAGCCAGGAGTAATTCCTGTGCATCACCAGGTGTGACCCAAAAAGCCAAAAAAAAAAAAAAGAGCATGACCATTTAAGAAGTAATTTGTGTGTGTTTTTAAGAAATTAAATAATAAAAATAGAAGATAAGCTCTTTTCAGAGGTGTCTCTATATGGGGAAAAGAAAAAAGGGAGTAAAATTTAAAAGTAAAACCTGGAGGATAGCAGAGGTATTATAAAGGAAAACAGGAGACAGCATCATTTATGCAGGGTTCATGTGCCAAGCACTGTACTATTTAGGGTTTTGTTTGTTTTTAAAAAAATCACAGTTGTTATAGGAGATCATTCTCAGGACTATTTTTCTGGGGCTAGAGAGAAAGTACAGTGAGTAGGGCTCTTGCCTTGCATGCAGCTGACCTCAGTTCCCTTCTCAGCACCTCATATGGATCTCCTTAGCCGAGCCAGGAGTAAGCCCTGAGCAACACTCTGCGGCACCAAATAACAACAACAAAGATGGTTTTTCTCAAAAATGAGGCAGTAGACATCAGAGATATAAAAATACAAAGTTTTCTGAAAAGACACAGCAAATAAATAGCCTACCTGGAGGAAAAAGTGTAGTCTGGCTGATAATGAGGTAGAAGAAATTCAACCCAGGCTCCATTCTCAAAATCTCGTTGGTTTGCAATCTATGCATCCCTTGACAGGCACCAGGAGCCCAGGCCAGACCTCTAGTGGTTAGGCTGATGAGTTGCTGTTGAGTGGAGTGGGCAAGGGCAGAGACACCCTTCTAGTTTACCAAGACAGAAGGAAAAGGCAGATTTATGATAAGGTCATAGAAATAGCTAGTACAAAGATCAGTTTTCAAGAATTTTCCCACCACCACTTTCACTTTTTAATTTTACCTTCATCTTGTCAGAATCTAGAAGAGCCAAAGCAGCTTGTTGAAACTATTCACAGGTAATTAAAAATATACTGTCTGCCATTCTCCACAGTATACTGGTATTTATTATTATTTTTAGATGCATCTTCTGATAGCTTTATTTTTATTTTGTGGCTTTTGGGACACAACTGGTGATGCTTAGAACTTACTCCGGGCTCTGCACTTTGGAATTAATTCTGGTGGCACTTGGGAGCCATATGGGATGCTAGGGATCAAACCTGGGTCATCTGTGTAACTGCTTTACTATCAATCCAGCCCCTACTGGCATTTTTTAAAGGCTGAGTCGCCTGAATGCTCCACATTCAAATGACAAACTTACTTGATCTTCAAGAAATCATTTAGGAAGATGTGTTTTAGTTTCACCCTATTAGTGGTCTAGGGAGACTGGAATAGCTGTGTTGTAAATTACCTGTTTTGCAGGCATGAATTCAATTCCAGGCACTGCATCACAAACTGAGTGGCATTTCCAGTACCAAAACTGCAGTGTGAGATTGCTAGCACATCGCAACACAGTATGTACAAGGACCACAAATACAGTGTCTGGGCACTAGAACCAAGTGTGCACACCCTCACAATCGCCAAAACTAAGTACTGCAACAAGTGTGTGATCCCTGGTCATTGCAACAGCAACAAAAGAGGGACATTTTTTTAAAAGTAAAAAGTAAAACAAAACAGTGTAGACAAGGAGATAGCTCAATAGTACAGGCCCTGCATGCAGGAGCCCAAGGTTCAACCCCCAACATAGCACAGTTCCTCAAATACTTCCAGGAGTGGTCCCTGAGCACCTTATGGGAAGTGCCCCTTAACACCCCTGAATTGCAACAACAAAAAAAGAACATCCTGTGCTCTGTTCTTTATTGTCCTCAAATAGCAATCACCAGAATTAATACTTCTTTATTGTTGTTTTGTGCTGTTGGGGGGTTGCTTTTTTGTTTTTGTTAATTGTTGTTTTGGGCCGAGGTAAGGGAGATTTCAAGCAGTGTTCAGGAGCTCAGAGGTCACTCCAGATGATATGAGGCCAACCAAACTGGCTGGTTCAACGCTTGGTCTCAATGACAGGGTCAGCAGTACTGGGTGCCTTATGATGGTTGGGGTGGGAATAGGGCATACAGTGATCAAGATCAAACTCCAGTTCTTGCAAACACACAGCCTGTACTCCTAACCCCTACGCTCTCTCCCTGACTTCATGAATTAATTCTAAAGAAAACAAAAACAAAACTAATAGGACTCTATAGTCACTTCCATATCGTTCTAAGGAATATGTTCAATTTAAGTAACAATGTAAAGAAAAATAATGCGTGACTTCCATAATGATCTCACAGTAGTTTTCCAACTTAGATTACCTTTCTCATCCTCTCCACATCCCTGATGATAAATGGGCCAGACAGCATCATTCCCATTTTACAATTGAGGCAATGAGAGGTTAAGTGCCTGACCATTGACAGTAACCAAGATGAGAGCAGGGCTTAAATCTCCTGTCCAAATCTGAGGACCATTTTACCTCCTCCTTATGGCCAAATTGCTACCTCAGAAACTGCCTTTGACCTTAGTTCCCTCAGCTATAAAAATAGGGTCATATCATATCTATGAAAGTCAGTCACTCTTAGAACTGAGGATTTTATTATCTAAAGAATCAAGAGTCCTGCATGTGTTTGGCATAAAAATGCTTTATAGGGATAGCAAAAAAAAAATAGTAGGAAACAGTCATCTGACCGCAGGTGACCTGGCAATGGGTGAATTCTGTATAGGAAGCAATAGGAGAAAACCTAGTCCTCCCTGAATAAGAAAGAATTGTAGATGCAGGAAATATTTCCAGATTCACTCAGTCCATTACTGGACACTTTTTTTTAGTCCTTTATGGTATCCTCTTGAGATAAACATGAAGTGCTTCAGTGTGTTTTTTATATTTTTAATTGATTGACATTATTCACCAGTATTAGAATTTTGTGCTTCTTTTTCCTATCACAAATGTAAATTATTTCCAATTAATTATAAAATGATGTTTTCAGAGGACAACTCTAAAGTGATAACCTTTAATGCCTCGATAAAGAAGTGAGAGAAGCTGAAGCCATGTCATTAACAGTCTATGTTTCCCTCATACTTGCTTAACACATGTCATACCAGCAACTGTAGCATTTGTTACTATAGAAAGGTAAATTTTAGATCCTGCAATTCCACTCCTTGGCATCTACTCCAAGGACCCCAAAACTTTGTTTAGAAAAGACATTTGCACTCTATTGTACATTCAGCACAGCACACTATTCACAATAGTCAAATTCTGGAAACAACCCAAGTGCCCAAGAACAGATGATTGGATCAAGAATCTGGTACGTCCAGGGGGACTACTCCATGGCTTTGAGGCCAGCCGCACACACTGGGGGAAAAGGCATCTCAGATAGAAAAGGGAGCACCAAATAAAGGGTGTTAGGAGGTTCCTCCCAGGATGGGAGATGCGTGATGAGAGTAGACTATAGACCGAACATGATTGCCACTCAATGTCTCTTTTGCAAACCACAGCATTCAAAAGGAGAGAGATAACAAAAGGGAATGCCCTGCCACAGAGGTAAGGTGGGATGGGGGATATGCGGGGTGGGAGGGATACTGGGATCAGTGGTGGTGGAGAATGAGCACTGGTGGAGGGATGCGTATTCAATCTTTTTATAACTGAAACCCAATCACAAAAATTTGTAAGTCTACCACTGTACCTCATGGTGTTTCATTAATATAAAATTTGAAAAATAAAAAGAATTTGGTACGTATCCACAATGGAATATTACTTGGCTATATGGAAAGATGAAATCATGTAATTTTCTGCCATCTGGATGGATTTGGAGAATATTATGCTGAGTGAAGTTAGAAAGAGGACAGTTAAACAATAATCTCCCTCATATGTGATATAAAGAAACATAGTAAGAAAATAAGATGCACAAAAGCAGAGAAACTGAGAACTGGTCTTTAGTAGAGGGCATATAGAGGGGATAGGACTGCAAGTGTGGGAGTGGACACTTGACAATGGTAGAGGGAAACAGACACTCAGCTGGAGAGTGTGGTGCTGGAATGTTTTATGCATGAAACCCTACCAATTAACATTATTGTAAATCATGGTGTCTTAAAAATTTAAGTTAAAAAAGTATTAAAGAGGAAAACAGCTATGCCAATATTTGTGTGTTTTGACCTAAGAAAATGTAGTTCATTCATTTGTATTTTTTCATAGTCCCAAATGATCCACCTCTCTCTTTAATCCTTAGAGGTTGATATTGTTGGTTCTCAGTCCAGGCTGACTGAATGAGTGAAAACTGATTAAGTTTTTATGCTGGTTACATTCTCATTCTTTATTACAAAAAAAAACATGAAAACATATTCCCCTATTTAATTAATGATTTGGTAATTAACACTGAATTAAATAATAAAAGTCACCAATCACCTTTTAAAAATACTGGGTTAAGTAAGTTTCAAATGCATCAATATTCATAAGTTAGTTTCTCTCTCTCTCTCTCTCTCTCTCCATTTCTTTCTTTATTTCCCCTTGCCATTTCTAATCAGTTGAGTACAAAGTGACAAGAATTAGGAACTGCCAAAGGGAAGGATAGTAGTTCTGTCCAACAGATGCTATTTACATCATGGATGTAAGATGAAGAGTGGTCTTCTTGTTTGTTAGGACACCTGTTTGGTCTTACCTACAAGTAATTCAAATGCCAAAAATTATTACTTTGGGTGTGGAAACAGCCTGTGAATACACATTCACACATTCAAGCTAAGATTATACTTAAAGTGCTTCCTGATGGTGATATTTAATTCTAAAAATGGAGAAGTCTGTAGTTCACCTTTTAAATCTAACATTACAATCATCCTGAGTTATTTTTATAGTCAACTAGATGAAAAAAGTGTAATAAGATGAGCTAGCTAATTTAAGCAGTTGTTTTTTTTTTTTATCATGTTCTACACTAGAATGTTTTCTTTTGTGAACCAAAGCAAATATTTTTGTGGAATTGATGATATTCTACAGCAAGAAAATACCTGGCAAGACAAGTTTTTTAAAAAACAAATTCCTAATATTTTTTTCAACCTAAATCAAAGTTTCATGGATGCAAAACAAAAGCACAATACACTGAAATTTGTAAGACCTTTCATATGAGTGAATGTATAGTTTTAAGGACAAGTGTTAGCATATAGTATTATTTTTCCCTCCCTGATGAAAAGGGTAAAATGTAGTTGCACTGTAGTGTATTTTTGCTTATCAGAAACAGTTAAATTTGGGGCTGGAGAGAGAGCTCAAGAGGTAGGAGTGCACAGTTTGCATGCAGGATCCTGGCCACTAACGATCCCCAGACGCTGCCTTTGAACAACCCCCCAGCAAGCAATAAACTAGGAGAAGCCCCTGAGTATCATCAGGAGGAGTCCCCAAACAAAATAAAACAATTTTTTAAAGGACAGAGGCAATTACATTTTATAAAATTGCTTTTGAAATGTTATATGGAAATGTTACATCTCATAAATGATGTGGCTACCCTAAAGGTATCTCCAAAGGTATCTGATACATCCTCAAGTACTAATGTTTCATAATCATTCTTAGGGTTGATATTTTAAGTCTTAACCATTATACTAAACAAAACTATGTAAGCATATTGCCCCGTTTTCTTGTTTTAGTGGGCAGTTTTGATACATTGCCATTGCAGATGGCATCATATAATAATTTAAATTTGCATAACATTAATCAATAATATAGTTATGTTTAGAAGACAAATTCCTAACCTATGTTATATATAGGGTATTGAAATTATATATGAAATTTAAGTAAAACCTGCTTTTTTCAGTTCTTAAAGTTATATAAAGTTAGAGGTGCTTTAGCTTGATTCTCACTTCATAAGAGAAAAATTTATAAATGTATTATAATTGGCCTTTGTCTGTGGGGTTTTTATTTTGTAGTTCTTTTTAGAAAGACTTGGAAAAGAAAGGAGTGGACCTGTTTTTCATATAAATATGATACAACTCTTTGCTGCTTAATGCTTTTTGTCACTCTTTTGTTCATTTATTTTGAGGGCCTCATTTCTTCACTGCAGTACTTTTCTAAAATTGAAAAGAAAAATAAAGAATAGTAGAGCAGAAGAAAAGAGCTCAAAGTAAAGAAAATGGATTGTGCAAAGGGGTAACCATGTCATTCAGTGTAACTGTGAACTTGTATTACTGCCTAAAAAAGGAAACAGATTCATTTCAATAACTCGTGAAGTATTTAACCATTCAAAAACTCATTCATCTGACTAAATGAGAGTTCTACTGGTACTGCATTTATTAAAATAACTTACTTCTTCCACCTATGCATCATTTCCAGAATTATGTTCTTGAAAGATTTAACCTCAGTATTATAATACTAATTTAAGGATATACTTGGTAGAATGGAATTTCCACTTCCAGTATTTTGTCTTCGACAGATAATGACTGAATATATAATTCCTGTAATAAGAAATTCAAGTTGTAACTGTTTAGCTGTGTAGAATAGATTATTCCTTAGCTGTTAAAGTGATCTCAAAGTTTAGATTTACTTGCTTTCTACTTAAATATTTTAAGCATGCAGATTGATTATAATCAATATGTTATTGCTGTTTATAAAATATGTGAACAGCATGTGTAATACTGTACCTGTAGAAGGATAGCATACTCTTATAGGGTAATCCTTCAAGAAAGTGACTCTAATATGTAACCAAATTTAATATATATATGAAAACTATTCAGACTTATACTTGATCCTGCTTCTCATAATCAGAGAACTATTTTCTATTCCAAGTACTTGTATATCTTTCAGCAATTCATTCTTGGATGCTATGTAGATAAATTGTTATCCTTTAAAGAAGCTGATAAAATATACACATATAGTTTGTGTTGCTTAGGTTTAATTCATTTTCCCAAGTAATTGTGTGCAGAAGGAAATATTACTTAGGAAATTTTATATCCCACCCCCACTTTTAGCTAAGTAATGTAACACACTGGCTAAGAATGCAAACACTAGATAATACTGACACTGATATTTGGCATCTAGACAGTCTTGGTAAGATGAAGGAAATTTAATCTTTTTGTGCCTCAATTTCATCTTCTGTAAAATGAAAATAGTAGGATTACCCTACATACCATTGTTGTGAAGAACAAGTAAAAACAAGTAAACAAACTATTTATAAACAAACCTCTTGGCAAATGCTACTGCTACTATTGTTTACAAATATCATCATCAAGATCTTTGCTTTCTGGGGGGCGGGGTCACACCCGGTGATGCACAGGGGTTACTCTTAGCTCTGCACTCAGGAATCACTCCTGGAAGTGCTGGGGGACCATATGGGATGCTGGGAATCAAATCTGGGTCAGCTGCGTGCAAGGCAAACGCCCTACCCGTTTGTGCTGTCACTCCAGCCCCTCATCATCAAGATCTTGATAGAAAAATGGAAACATTAATTGTTAGTAGCAAGATTTCTTTGTACATATTAAAGATATACTTTTGTCATATATATTGATTCAGTAACAGCACTTTTAATTTATCCTCCCCCCTTCCCCTACCTCTGTTAATGATGTCACTGTAATGACCAGTAGTTACATACATGTTTGGTTATGGTGCTCATATGTTTAGCTTTAGTGTTCACCACGGGTTATACTTGGGGCCACAGTGCTTGCCTTTAGTTGCAGTACTTGCACAGATCTTACTATTGTTTGACCAGAAGTCACTTAGAGTGCAGGGACCTCAGACATCAGATATGCCAGGATTGCATTTGGTACATATGATGACATAAGGGATCAAACTCAAACAAACTTGCAAGAAGCCTATGCTTCTTCTAAGTCAAGCAAATGCTTTAGGCACTGAGCCTTTTGATCCCCAAACCTGTCTATAAAACAAGTGATCAATAGAATTTACTTAGAAAGAAATACCACATTTATTTCAAATCCTTGTCAATAATCCTATTTCATTTGTTTTGTTCATTATAAATCGCACATGCAAGGTAAGTGATCTACCACTAAATCACATTCCCAGCCTAAGTCAGGTCTTCTTATAATGAATTGTCATTACTGAATATGCCTTAATGTGGGTGCTGTAACTGTATAGTTTACATTAGATTTTTTTTAAGTTTTATAAATTTCATGACTGATTTTGCTTCTGAGAGTGACATTATTCTTAAGCTGTCAGTTTAAAAGCAACGCTTCAGGGATCTAACAGATTGAAAGAAGAATATCTAGTTTCCTTTGCGTTCCAAGGGAATATCTACTTCAGGAGAAACAGTCATGAGGGCCTTAAGGCTTTAAGGCATGAAAGGTTTCTTGTTCACCATTTTTTATTAATTTGCTTTGCAGCTTGCCGTTCCCCACAATGATGAATGGACCCGGTTTGCCAGAACCCTTGTGGAGATCCGTGCTAACCGAGCTGATAGTGAAGAAGAAGGCACAGTGGAATTATCTGCCTAGTGAAAATGGGCTGCCATCATCCCAGTTCCCACCGTCACATTCTAGAGCTCAGTGTCTGCATTCTAGTTTGCTCATCTTCAGTGTCCATTCAGTATCGGTATTGCCAATATCCACAGTTTGGGTGCTATGCTGTGCCAGCTATGCTCAAGTACTATGAATGTTGTATCTCACCCTGCTCTCCACTGACCTGAAATTCACCAGAGCACTTCTCTCTTTATATTTCTGTCTCAAAAGTTGAGGGGGTCGGGTCGGAGGGAGAAGCCTTTATGGATTTAGTTGTTGCTTTTTTAACTACTTAGTAGCTGTATTTAATAGCTGGAAACCTCTGGTTAAATTTGTGCTTACATGCACTTCTGGCATAGTCCTATTAAATCCATATGAAGCCAGATATGATTAGGTGCAGATGTGGTGTGCTTCATGATATGGTACAGGGCCAAAGACTTGAGATGTGGTGTTTTACATGGTGACTCACATTATGAATGGATTTACTAGAAGAACATTGCTGCTCCTTATTTACTGTGGTGTGCTGCATGGAACATATTTATTTGAAAGCATTAAAATAAACGATCTTAGAGCATGTGCATAATGAGAGGACTGTATTGTCTCTCTGCTGCTGTTGAGGTTACATTAAGTTCCAAATAACAATTACAGTATGTTGGTTCCACTGAAGACATGAAATCATTAGAGATTTGTTACAGTGAACAGAATGAATTTTAATGCTTATTATTTCTAGGTAGTTTAACAATATTTCAAATATAGCTGATGGCTGATACTTGTCATTCAAGATAACACAGTCCAACCTGAGTCTGTGGTTCCTAAATATGACATCAGTGTTGCCAGTATGTTTCAAACCAGGTCTGTACCACCATAACATCCTTTCCTTGGGGAAAGCTTTACTAGAATTTCATTGCAACAAGTTGATGGGGAAGATGTAGTTGGACCACATTAAAGAATGATAATGAATTTATAAGCAATGGACCTGACTAGACTTAAACCAAGATTCCTGGTTTTATTTTTATGAGGGAATGTGTGTGGTTTTGGAAAAAGTATTTCTTTATCTCCATCAGGGATACTTTTGCATAAAGACTATCTTAAATGCTGGAGTAAGAGAAATAGTTGAAGATGAACAAATATAAAATGTTCTACATATTTCATTTTTTAAGAAAGTTATGGCAGAAAAATATATGTTTATTACTATTAGACCAGGAAATATAACTATAAAATTTTAATATAATTTTTTTTCAAAGGGTCATTTCACACCTAGAGAGAATTAAAATAAATACTGGTTGAACCATGAAAAAAAAAACATTTAAAGACAGGCTTTCAGCTTTTTAGGAAGAGAATTTACATGTTGTTTCATTGGTAGAGATTCCTTGAACTGTGAGATTTCTTTTGTTTTAAAAAAAGATACTTTTTTGTCAAGTGTTCTATGGTATATAGATATTGAAGTTCTTCATAATTGAAATTAAATATTTAAAGGTAAAATATGTATCTGAAATAGGTTTAAAAGACATCCAACGAAAAGTACTGGAAAAATGTTTCTCAACTATATGCTAAAGGATGTAAAAATAAAATAATAATCCTCGAGTTGCTTCTATAGATCATATTCTGGATTATTTCTCAGAGACTGTCAAGTTGTAAAGATCATAGTCACTTGGAGATTACATTAGTATATCAGCATATATATTGTTATGTAGGAGCCAATTTCCAAGAATCTTCCAGTTTTTTTATAGTGTCAACCCAGCCTGAACCTATGTTAGCCTTGTGTCACTAATGGGATTTGGAGGAAGATATGCTATATGAGGTCAGAATAAGATTATAAGAAAACATACTGCTTCCTTCTCAGTCTCTTGGCACAATCAGCCTTTTCCTCCAACCTACTGAAGAAGTGAAATTACTCTAATAGCTCCATCCGTACCATGGTTCAATCTGAGCACTAAGCAATCATGTGATTAGAAAGATATACTTGGCTATCTCAGTCATTCAAGGCATTCTAGCTGATATCCCCAGAAATGATAACTGAGGGTAAGTGAAGACTTTTAACACAAGTTGTCTGGGGCCATGTTGTGCTTGGTTAAGAATAAGAATACACCACTTAAGGGAATTAATGGCACTGGGATTCATTTTAAAGGGTTCGGTCAACAGGTCCAGAACACAAAACACTTAATAGGCTAGAATTCATTGACTCTGGAGCACTTTTTATGCATGTGTGACTTTACTTTGACAATATGTTGGCAGTGAAGGAGGCTCTGGTAGATATTTTAGTGGTGGTCTTTTCTGCAGATCAAAACTGACAGTAGAAGAGATCATCACAAAATAGGGTTTGCTAGTATCCATGTATATGATGAAATCTTGGAGTAATACAGCTAAGTGGTGACAGCAGTCAACACAGTAATTTACAGTTACCATAATGGCCAATTAGATCAGAGATGTAGCCAAGGAGTTTTGACCACACGTAAGACTTACCTACCTCTATAACTGAACACACAAAGGTAAGAATGAAGGAGCAGGTCACTGAAAGCAATCGCCTCTAATGAAAGTTATATTCCTCTACTTATCACTCATACTAAAGCCAGTTTTCAAATCTAACATTACTTGACTGAAGAGGTGTGCCTGGTTTACTGGGCCGACAAACTCTATCACAAATATCTAAGAACTGATATTCTTAGTCCTTCAAAGGAAAAGCTGTTTATGATGAAGACTGACCATTTATTTAGATCAGTGCACAATGCAAAGAAAGAAAATTCCAGGCAATCTGAATATTATTGTTATAGAGTATAAATAAACAAGGTAGTACAGTGGGTAAGGTGCTTGACTTTCATGTGACAGATCCTGGTTTGAGCTCCAGCACTACATATGGTCCCCGAGTCTGTCAGGAGCAAGCTCTGAGCAGCTCTGGGTGTGGCCCAAATGCAAACAACAAACAAACAATAATGAAGCCAAAATTACATTATAATCTCTGCCAGACTGGAAACTTTTGGTGGTTATCAGGTAATACTGTGAGGTCCTTATGAAAGTCTAGATTACAAATAGGTTTATTTAATCTAAAGACCCACAGAGCAGTCATTTCACTAACTGTTGAGTTAACTGTTCAAGTAGAATTTATATACTTGGCATTGGTTTCTTGGCAAATGAGGTAAGAGCTAAACTGAAGGAAAGGCCAGGTGCAGATCTCTGAATCTGCTACATTCCCACTTTTTCAAGATAGTAAATTGAGTCCTGAGTATAGTGGATAAGGCACTTGCATTGCAAGTGATTGACCCAGGTTCGAAATCCACATCATGTATGATCCCCTGAGCCCACCAGGAGTGAGCTCTGAGCACAGAGTCAGGATTAAACATCAGCACCACCAAGTATGCCGCTTCCCCCACAAAAGACAGTAAATTAAAAAACAATACATTTCAGGGTAGGAATAGGAGTATGGCAGAATAATGTCACTCTTAGTGTCACTCTTGATGACATTCTTAGTGTCACTCTTACTGGTCATTTAATATTCCAGTTCAGCTCTTTCATAAACTAAGATGGATCTTGGGGAGGTGGGAAGTTGAGGACTGCATAGAACTAAAAGTTCAGTTAAGCAGTAGTTGTAAATATAACTGCTCTTATTTATGTGACATCCTTCTGAGTATACATTAATAAGGTTATGGCCCGTGGCCACTGATGTATTGTTTTTCATTGCATCTATTTTATAAAATAAAAAATAATTGCTATTCTTAGTTTTCATTTAGTGGGAAAGACAACATTTTTCACTTACTGTATCCTTCAGGGATATGATAATTTCTCATTCTTTGTCATATTCCAAAGAGGTCATCTACAGAGAATTGCACTAATCTATTACTGGCAGAATCATGCTTATTAAGAGGTATAACAAGAGTTAACTAATTTTTGAGAAATCTTGGTAAGCCTACTTCAAAGGTTTGAGAATAGATTCAAAGATGTGGGACCTATTTCTTCTGTGTGTATTTTCGAATTGAATGGTTACGAACATGCAGATAAATCACCTTCAAAGGAAAAGACAAATTGCTAAAATTTCTAGTTCCTAATGGTAAGAAGGTTTTCACCTGATAACCCTTCTCTGGGTTCTAAAGGTAACACAGTTCATATCTAAAAATATTGCTCTTGTTCCTATAACAGGGGGCATGCAGGACTTTGGGTGGGGCTCCAAGTGGGAGAGGTTTATGTAGCAATGCAAGACAGGGAGCTCTACTCATTTAGCCACTATATTCTATGGTACTTGGAAAAATCCACATCAGTCCTGAGAAAAGTTGTGTCATGGAACTTAGAGCAAGCCCCAGTAGGGAAATTACAATGGTGTCCCTTCAAGTTCTGAAGAAAGGTCATGCTACTGGAAGCAATGAATTATATGACTTTTAAGAAATGGCTTCCACAAGTTGAAGAGTAGTACAGAGTACAGGGTAACTGTCTTGTAGGTGGCTGATCTGGGTTCAATCCCTGGCATCCCATATGGACCCTCAAGCATGACCAGGAATGATTCCAACATGCAGAACCAGGAGTAAGCCATGAGCACTGCGACAGCCGCCTCCCCCCCCCAATCCCCGCCGCCACCACCACCACCAAAAAAAAAAAGAAAAGAAAAGAAATGACTTCCAGCAAGTTACCGAATTCTAGTTGCAACAGAGTTCTTCATTATGGAATAAGGTATTAGACATATAAATGTCCTATTATAAGTTAAATCCTATCAGTCTCACCAAGTCATAAAGTTGGCTAAATCTAGTAGAAACACCAAATAAGAAAAAACTATTCATCCAGCAGGTATATTTGAGCAGACCCAAAAGCCCAGTGTCACTCAAGATTTTACCAGCATCCCTTACCCATACTTGCCTTTACAGATATATGTGGGAAAGGTAGGTTCTATAAGCCCGAATAAAGAAAGTAGAAAAGTCCAGCACCTGGTTTACATATGGGTTGGCTCAGTTTATGAGTAAATGCTAAAAATGGATGCTAGATACATTATAGCAATATTCAACGGTGAAAGACAGAAAAAAGAAAAATATTTCAAATAGAGTGAAATACCTAATGTGAAAGAAGTGATCAGAAGTACAAATACATTTTACCATAGAATCCAAACCATCATTATCCCTCTTTCCTATGTTCCTGCTTCCACATTTGCCTCTCTTTAGTCTCTCAATATAACCATTAATTAACCAATTCAGTGCCATTACAGCATTAAATTTCATGACTTGAAAAATACACCAATGTTACTCACACCTTTTCAGGTAGAGTAAAATCCCTTTTAATGATGCTTAGGCCCTATCCCTATTTGATTTGACTTTAACTTCCTCTCTAATCTCACATCCTATTACCGAATGTTTAGTAATCCACTTTGACAAATCCAAACTCATCATTTGGAGCTATTCATTTGATTCACAAAATACATAGGGTTGGGGCTGGAGCTACGGTACAACAGGTAGGGCATTTGTCTTGAACATGGGTTTAATTCCCTGTATCCCATATGGTCCTCCAAGCACAGCCAGGAGTAACCACTGAGCATCGCCAGATGTAACTGCCAGCCGAAAAAAAGCGAACACATAAGGTCTGTGTACTGTTTGTACTTCTGTCCAGATAGTTGAACTACTGAGGGTTTGTAAACCCTCAAACACCACTTCAAATTCCATCTTTTAATATAATAAAGGATATTCCTCTGAATGGCTGGTTTTTCTAACATTTTATCTGCAAATCAACAGGTGTCTTAAATGCATAAGCAATGCAACTATGAAGAATCTGTAGTTTAAAATATCAGCAACCACAGAAAATGAGATTAAAAGCATCTCTGTCCCCCACAAGAGAAAGCATTGAGAGAGAAATAAACATTGTAAGTCACATTAAAATGCGCAAAGAGAGCTAGAGACATGGGGTTCAGGGATAGAGCTCATGCTTTGTATAGGTAAGGCCCTTGGTTTGAGCCCCCGGGGGCGGGGGGAAGAGAGAGAGAGAGAGAGAGAGAGAGAGAGAGAGAAAGAGAGAGCGAGAGAGAGAGAGAATTTGGGATTTGGGGGTGTTGGGCCACACTCAGAAGTGTTCAAGGTTTGTTCCTGTCTCTGCACTCAGAGTTGCCTTTTGGTGGGGTTCCCCAGACCATATGGGGTGCCAGGGTCAGCTGAGTCAGCTGGGTCAGCCACATACAGGGCAAGCACCCTACCCACTGTACCAACAATCTGGCCCCAAAAGAATAGTTTTTATTACTATTAAGATATAATTTATATTAAAATGCAGACACTATATTTGATTCAACAAATTTTAGCAGCTATAAGGATTCTTGTAACCAAACAAGATCTGAACATTTTAATTGACCTAGAAAATTCTCTCATGGTTCTTGCTAGCATCATTGCTTTTATTTCTATCAACATTAATTAGTTTACCTGATCTGTTCTTAAGCTTCATATTAGTGAAAACTACATTATGATGATGTTATCAATCTTTTAAGTTGATATACATTTATTGACACTTGATATAGATTGACTTGATATAGATTGACAGTTGATATACATTTATTGACACTCACCCATGTACTGAATCCTTCGGAAATATGCCCTTTTAATCACTGCTTTTCTACTCTATGAATATACTGCATTTATTTAACCAGTTGATGAACACTAGTGCTGTTTTATTAGGGCTTTTTGTATAATTTTGCTATGCTTATTCTTGTATGTTTGTTTCTGTAGCCATATGTTTTCTTAGGTAAATGCTAATTGAAATTTCTGAGTCACATGAGTTTGTGTTTATCTTTTAAGGAAGGGTCAGTGAAGTGGTTACTCCATTTTGCATTCCCACCAACAAAGCAGTCTAGTTGCTCCACAGTATTACAATATCTGGTATCATTGCTCTTTTCATCTTAGCCATTTCATGAAAATGAAACAGTATCTAAATGCAATTTCAGTTTGCATAAATTTAATGACCAATGATTTGAGCTCCTTTTCGTATAATAATTAGCCTATTTATAGGTATTATTATATCCTCTGTAAAATGATGCTCAAATGTTTTGGTCATGTAAAAAATGGATTGCTTGCTATATATTAATTTAAAGAAGTTTTAAATTTATACTAGACATATAACTCTTTGATCAGCTGTGTTAATAAATACTTTCCCCAGTATATGACTTGTAACTTCATTTCCTATGGTATTTTGATATGCAGAAATATAAAACTTGTTGAAGTCTAATTACCCACTTGTAGCTTTGTTGTTGTTATTGTTTTGAGGCCACAGTTGGCTGTGCTCAGGCATTACCTCTGGTTATGCTCTAAGGGATAACTCCTAGTGGTGTTGGGGAACCATACATGGTGACAAGTTTAAAACCAGGGTCAGCAGCATCCAAAAGTCTTACCTGCTGTACTACCTCCTCAGCCCTCAATTGTGTCCTCTATGGTTTTTGTATAAAATATGTATAGTCTTGGGGCCAGGGAGATAGTACAGAAGGTAGGGCACTTGCCCTGAACACAGCCAGCCTGGGTTCGATTCCAAGCATTCCTTTAGGACTCCAAGCACCACCAGGATTAATTTCTGAATACAGAACTAGGAGTAACCCCTGAGCATTTCTGGGTGTGTCTCCAAAACAAAGTAAATAAAAATAAAATATCTAGTGTTAGCTCTAGATTTTTATGTATAATTCATTCTGAGATAGTATTGTACAGGGGATGTGTGGTAAGTTGTTTCTTCATCTTTTTTTCCCCCCAGTGCTGGGGATCAAACTCCAACACTGAAATATAAGGCATGTGCTTTATGCTTGACTACTGAGCCATATCCTTGGTTTCTAAGGTTAAATTTCATGTTCATATAATTTTCAGAAAGACTGTTGCATTTCTTTTGAAATACAATGTCCAATTTAAAATCAACGAGCTACAACAGATACATGAGTCTGTTAATGGACTCAAGTTCTATTATCTAAATAGACATTATTTTTTTATTTTTAGTAAAATATTTTAAAAGTTTTTTTCAGATATAATTATCTGCCTATTAAAATATAGTATATTTGGGGGTTGGAGGGATAGTATAGTGGATAGGGCATTTGCCTTGCATGCAGCCAACCCAGGCATCGCAGCCTTCCATTTGGACCCTGAGAATCTCCAGTAGTAATTTCTGAGTGTAGAGCCAGGAGAAACTCCTGAGCATTGTCATGAGAATGTAAATTCCTTAAAAAATTAAAATATAAATTCCATTTGATCTATTCTGTGAAATGCAAAAACAATAATCTGAGGAGATACACTTACTCTTAGGTTTATTGAGCATTATTTACAGTACTTAAGAACTGGAAATAACCTAAAGTCCTATCAAATGATGAACAGATAAGGAGATACACTATGTTATAGCCATTAACAGAACACTATTTTTTAAAAGATAAAATTATTCAACTTATAGATCTAAAGGGTAGTAAGCCTATAAAATAATCAGAAAGAGAAAGGCCAGTGTTTCATGATTTCAATACTATGTAGTATGTACATAAAAGTAACAAAATAAACAAAAATGAACTTTTAGACTATAAGACAGACTAATTAATGGTTACCAGAAGGGAATGGGAAAAGTTTTTAATAGTGAACTTAATGTGGTATACACAAATTTTGATTTTTAATGATATACATCAGAAACTTACATAATACCATAATGTAATGCTATTTAAATTTAAAAAATTTTTTTGAGAGATTGTTTTATTGGCCATGTTATTGGTTCTATAATTTATCATGTGTGGGTCTTTTCTACTGATCTTTTACCTTTTTTGTTTATTTTAGAGACACACTCAGTAGTGCAGAGGGCTTATCTCTGGCTCTGCACTCCTGGGGACCATATTGGGTGCTACGGATTGAATTTGAATAAACCACATGCAAGACAAGTGCCTTACCCACTGTACTGTATCTCCAGCTAAAGATCTTTTACTTTTTTAGGCTTATTTTTATGACTGTTTTAGTAGATATTTTGTTACTTTAATTCTGTCAGTGTGGAATTTTTTACATTGTTTTAAACATTACTGCCCTGTGTTTTAAAAAGGCAGTTTAGTTACTTGGAACCAGTAACAACCTTAGGTATGATTTTAAGATTTTAAAGACAGAAATCCATTATTGTAAGTCTAATTATTACTAATTATTGTGGGTCTGATTATTGTAGGCTTAATTAGCCATAAAACAAAGTACTTTGAGTTTTCTCCCCAATGTTTTCTGCACAACAGAGAACTTTCCACTCAGCTGATGAAAACTCAACCCTGAACTATAGAATTTTTCTGCTTCCTCATTTTAGTGACCCTCCCAAATCCAGATTAGTTTCTTCCCATGATTGCATACACAGATAGTACATAGCTAAGGGCCAGGGAATTCCACAAAACCAGGGAGACACCACTTGAGAAGTTCTCTCTCATTTAATTTAGTTCATTGTCTGACAACTTAAATATCTAGGATTACTGATTTTTGACATCAGGACTTCAGTTTGGGAAATTGCTTGTCCCTGTACACTGACTGGAAGCTGACTTCAGGCACTGAGATGACAGAATGGAAGGTATTTGTCTCATTTCTTTCATACTTCACAATTTTATTTTGTCTTATGATAAATTTTTTCTCATGATGTACATGATTGAGCACAGAGCACATGCCTCACCTGTGTGAAGTCCTGGGTTTGATCCCTGGCACTGTATAAGAAATGCCTTAAAATTATCTCAGAAATGGGGTACCAGAACGAAAGTAGAGAGGATAGGGTGATTGCCTTGCACATCGCTGACCTGAATTCAATCCCTGGCATACCATATCATCCATGAGTCCTCCAGAAGGGACCCCTGAGCTCAGAGCCAGGAGTAATCCTTGAGAACCTCTGGGTATGAAACTATGCCCCCCAAAAGAAAAAAAATCTCAAAATAAATCATACATAAAATTCTAGAGCTAAGAATATAAATTTATTATAATAAATATTTCTGGTTCTCCCTACTATTCCATTGTAGCCAAAGGTAGAATCTCATAAAGATATAATCAGGAAAAAAATGTAAATGGAAGTTCATCTCCATGGTTACAAAGATTTTATTTTCTCTTCCCTTCCCTTGCTGCTGTTGGTGCACTGATGGGGATCACAATGCTCGCTGGCAGGGTTTCTCCTCCTGGAGGATCTAGCTGCGGTGGTTGCACATATGACCCAATACTCCCTGGGAAGCTGTTCACTTTAGTTGTGGTACTCACATTCCAGATGTAGTACTTGCTGGGGGGTTGAGGTGGTGCTCAGGCTCAGAGTTTGCCTTATGTTATACTTTTTTAGTTGCTCGTTGCAACACTCTCTGGGGGTTGCATGCTGTTAGGCTGTGGTACTCACACACACACTTGGCTGAGGTGCTTTAGAGACCACCCACTCTACTGTGACAGCGGAGACGCAGGCACTGCACTGAGTGAGTGCTCAGGAGCAGCACAGGGGATCGAATCTCAGCCTCACTTTTTTTTTTTAATTTTATTGAATCACCGTGAGATAGTTACAAGCTTTCATGTTTGTGTTACAATCACACAGTGATCAAACACCCATCCCTCCACCAGTGCACATTCCCCATCACCAATATCACTCGTATACACCCCCCTTTCCCACCCTCCCCCTGCCTCCATGGAAGACAATATTCCCCATATTCTCTCTCAACTCTTGGGCATTATGGTTTCCAATACAGACCCTGAGAGGTTATCATGTTTGGTTCTTTATCTACTTTCAGCACACATCTCCCATCCTGACCGGTTCCTCAAGCCATCATTTTCTTAGTGATCCCTTCTCTATTCCAGCTGCTTTCTCCCCTTTGCTCATGAGGCAGGCTTCCAGCTATGGAGCAATCTACCTGTCCCGTGTATCTACTATCCTTAGGTGTCAGCCTCATGTTATGTTGTTTTATACTCCACAAATGAGTGCAGTCCTTCTATGTCTGTCCCTCTCTTTCTGACTCATTTCACTTAACATGATACTTTCCATGTCTATCCATTCATAAGCAAAGTTCATGACTTCATCTCTCCTGACAGCTGCACAGTGTTCCATCATATAGATGTACCAAAGTTTCTTTAACCAGTCATCTGTTTTAGGGCACTAGGGTTGTTTCCATATTTTGGCTATTGTGAACAGTTCAGCCTCACCATTGCAAGCAATAGTTGGCTCCTGTGTTTACCCACAGTTGATTTTGTTAGCTTTGGTTTTGTTTAGGGGCCACGCCGGGCTATGCTCAGGTCTTTCTCCTGGCTCTGTACTCAGGGATCACTGCTGGTGGGCTTGGGGGGCTTTATGGGGGACTGGGGACTGGGGCTCAAATCCCTGTTTCACCATGTTCAAGGCAAAGACCTTGCCCATTTTACTATCTCTCTAGCCATTTTTTTGTGTGTGTTTTTTATAGTCCAGGACTTTTATGACACATTATTATAGGTATTTCTGATTTTTTTAAATTTCAGTTTTATTCAAATTTTAATGATTTACTATTGGGTCACAATAACTTAGAATTCAAGAGTCATACCTCTATGTGGAGAGTTGTAGCCTGAACACATTTATGACCAAAGTTCCAGAATCATCCTACAATCAAATGACACCACATAATGACTATACATGCTTTCCAATCCCCATCCATTTTCCCTGTAGAAACCACCAGTTTTCAGTGAGTTTCAGGGTTAGATTTGTTGTGTAGCCAGTTTATTTCAGTTACTCATATCCTGCATGATTGAAATCATCTAATAGTTCTTCACCTCCTTGTTAATTGTATTTAATATAATTAGGGTTGGAGAAATAATATAGTAACTAAGGAGCTGGCATCACATGTATATGACCCAGAATCTATACCTGGCACTCTCTAATCCCCTAAACCTGCCAGGAGTGATTCCCAAATATAGAGGCCAGGAATAAGCCCTCAATGGCCACCCCCGAGTGTGGCCCAAATTGACCCCCCCCCAAAAATCCATAATTATCTCAAAATCTATCCATTTTGTCCCCAAAGACACACTTTTACCTTTGTTGAATAGAAGAGTAGTATTCCACTGAGTCCATATACCACCACTTCCTTATTCAGTCATCTGTTGATGGGCATTTAGATGGATTCCATGTTTTAGCTAGTATGTCTAATGCTCTTTTGAATATATGAGTGTAAACATCCTTTTGAATTAATGTTTTGATATCTTTAGGATAAATACCTAGTTATGATATTCCTAAATCATATGGAATGACATTTATTTTTAAACAGCTTTAACAAAAAAAAAACTAGTAGTTTTCTCTTTCATCTAACTTATGTCAAATGTTAATATCATAATTTGTAATAACATCTAAATGTGTACAGAGTTAGATGGATTAAATAAATCAAGACACTCTAAAACAAGTAAAAGGAAAGAGCATCATAATTTCAGATACCAAAAAAGAAACAGAATTGATAATTTCTTAAAAGTGCTCTTACAAATGTGACACCTTGTTTTGAAAAGAGACAAGTTGGGTGGGGGCGGAGGGAGAATAGAGGGACTAAGACTCATGCCTCACAAGTACCTGACTTTTCTTTGATCCCCAGCTCAACATGGTCTGTGGAACACCACAGGAGAGGCCTTGGTTGTCCTGCACTGCAGGACCCTAGCAGTAAGCCTTCCCAGTCTGAGGATACATCCCGGGCTCCTGAGCAGCACATGGCAGGCCATCCCCACCCCCAACCTCCCCAAAAAGAGAAAGAATGACCTACTTTACAAATTGTGATAACAGTGTGGAGAGACCTCTCCTTTCCACAGGAATATAACTCTGTGAACAATACAGTAATCTCACTTCCATCACAGAATAAAAAAAGGAAGATCCTCTACCTTTCTTCATTCTGAATTTTTCATTTTTTCAGTATTACTCTAATGCCATGGAGATAAACTATGTAACACTACAGCTGGGTGAAGTGTTAGTGAAGTGAAGAGGTAATTTTGAAAAAGCAACTTATCATGGAGCAGAGAGATAGTACAGTGGATAAGGTGTGTACCTTGTACTAGGCTGGCCTGCACTGCACTGTAGCACTGTCGTCCCGTTGTTCATCAGTTTGCTCGAGCAGGCACCAGTAATGTCTCCATTCGTCCCTGTCGCATGCTAGTGTAGCCCAGTGGCCTCTGCTCGCTCAGGAACACAAAGTGAGATTTGTTGTTACTGTTTTTTGGCATATCGAATACGCCACAGGTAGCTTGCCAGGCTCTGCTGGTGCGGGCGGAATACTCTCAGTAGCTTGCTGGGCTCTCCGAGAGGGACAGAGGAATCGAACCTGGGTCGGCCACGTGCAAGGCAAACGCTCTACCCGCTGTGCTATCGCTCCAGCCCACTAGGTGCAGTCAATTCCCGGCATCCCATATGGTTCCCTGAACAATACCAGGAGTTAATTCCTGCAGAGCCAGAAGTAACCCTTGAGCATTTACCAGGTGCGGCCCTAAAACAAAATCAATATATAAATTAATAAAAAGCAACCTCTTTCATGGAGCAGACAATTGTCAGGAGATACCTAATTAAGAATTCTCATTAAGAAAGCCTATCTCTATATTAAGAACTAGGTAAATTTTTCAAGAATTTCACACTTTGAAATACATAACTTTTAAAATGAGACATAATAAATAATACATGTATGTATGTAGGTGTGTAAAAATATATGTGTAGTTTGTTTTGCTTAAGAAGAACCTGTTATAAATTTGTGCTATTGATCAGTCAGTAATTCATTTTTATTTATAAAAGAATGAGGGAGCGAGTAGGAAACAAAGTGTAAGATATCCTTTAACTTTAGGGGTAGTAGGAAACTTGTTGGGACTAGAGTAGACTTTTCCACCATTAGTGGTGACAGAGATTTTATGTCCAAAAGTAATTCCAGCAAATCCCACATTCTGTAAACTTTCTCCATTCCCTCCAGACACACTTTGAGGCCAAGTACCCTTAGATATTTACTTTTAACTTGGTTTTCCATTATTTCCAACTTTTGTTGAAGAATGGCCTTTTCTAATTATAGTAGAAAATTTTAAGATGGCCCAATTCAGTTAGCATGATATTATATTACACTGTAACAGTTTGTAAATTTACCTCTGCTTTTTTCCACATTACCTTCCAATTTCAAACCCATGGGGCAAATGCTTCAAGTTTACCTTAATCCTCTCTTCACTGACTTTAATAGGTCATAAAACAGTTTAAGATGAACCTCAAAGGTTTGTCAGAATTCACCTGGTCCTCAGGCTCTAGAATTTTTTTTGAGATAGAGTACTTAACATGGCAAATGAAATCCCTCTTCACTTCTCAGTGTTTAGATTGCCATATCTGATACTGGGGGCTATAAGAAATTCTGGGGTAGTGGTGGGGTGAGGTGTGACATCATAAGAACTTTCTGCATTTTGTTTTCCTGAGAACCATTGCAGGGAAAGGGCAGGGCTTGGCTGCCATTACACTGGGACCCTAATCGCCACTTCCTCCTTTTCTAGCTGAGACATGTGAGTAAGATCCCTAATTTTGAGCCTAGCTTTTCTCATTTTTAGTCAGGAAACCAGTACACTTCACGAAGGGTTGTGGGAGGATTTAATGAGGTCATGTCTAGCATGTAATACCATCTAGTTAATGAATCCATACTGGCCAAAAGACCTCCAGGGTGAGGCAGAGGTACTTACTTGTTTCCCATTTGACAACAGTCAGACTCACAGAGCAGGAGCTGTGGGAAAGAGCAAAAGATGATGATGACATGGTGCCGGGGATAGGAGAGATCGGGGCAGGGCTTTCCTCAGTCTTTTTTCCATTAAGCAGTGGTTCCCTTTCCAACCTTATGTAAGACAGGTCATGAGGCTAGTACAAAGGCCCTCACCTTGCCTGCTTCTGAACCCCTTGGATTCTTCAGCACCACATGTGGTCTGTGAGCAGTGCTGGGTGTGTTCCCTGTCCCTTCGAAGTAAGATCAGATTGCGTTTGCCCAAGTCTGTTCCGGCAGCTTCTATTTAATTATCTGGTGGTGTGCACCAAGGCACGAGGACGGTGCCACAGTTTTCTAACTGAGCAGCCAGGTGTCTGTCCAATGGCCTCACCCGCTGCATGCCTGGGGTGCTGCAGCATGTGCAGCGAATCCAAGGAAGGAAGAGTTCGTCCACGGGCTAGTCTGCCCAGTGGTGCTGTGGCTAGAGTTTCGGAGAACTGGACGGAGCCGGAGTCCAGTCTGAGGCCGAACTAGATGAGCACAGTTGGATTAGCTCCTCCCAGGAACGTGGCTGGAAATACCCAGAAAGCTTGGTGAATTTAATTGGTCTCCTACAGGGGGATCAAAAGTCAAGTACATGCAGAGGGTTGGGGGAGGGAAAGGAGACGGTGTCCAACCACCTGTACACTGGTCACTGGACACCCATTGGCTGTTTTTTTATTTTTGCCTTTTGGGTCACACCCGGTGGCACACAGGGGTTACTCCTCGTTCATGCACTCAGAAATTACTCCTGGCGGTACTCAGGGGACCACATGGGATGCTGGGAATCGAACCTAGGTCAGCTGTGTGCAAGGCAAACGCCCAACCCACTGTGCTATTGCTCCAGCCTCCCCACTGGCTGTTTTGGACAAAAGGTGGTGGAATTGTGAGAGGATTTTCCCGAGGAATTGGAAGGGGCCGAAGAGCTATTTTCCTGATTGGCACAGTGCCACCAAAGCATCGGACAAAAAAAGGCATTGCTCTTTAAGATGATATCAAAGAGTTAAACACTTATGCTAGGATGTTTATCAGTTTGTTTTGGGACCTGAGAAACAGCTCAGGGCTTTCTATCTGCTCCGTGCTGTGGGATCAAAATGGAGTGCTGAGAAATCAAACAGTACCCTGCGAACCCTGTACGTTAAAAACCTACTACAAGGCAAGTATTTTAACCCTTTTACTATCTTTTCCTATCTCACTGGCCCCTGATTATGAGTGTTTAAATTTGATTTGCATGTGTTTACTTACATGCCAGTAACAGGCTCCAGAAAAAAGCTCTCCAATGCAGATATTCAGAATAGATAATATAGTTCATGCAGATTGTGCAAATAAACTTGAGTGGTTTTCAAAATAAAATAAAATAAAATAAAACGCTAGAACTGCTCTCCTACAAAATTAAACATCCTCCAAAAGGGCATGCAGCCTCTCTAACTGAATCAAAACAGTGGTGGGCACCAGAGCCCGGTGGCCAGACCAGTGAGCTGGGGGTGTCTGTGACCTTGAGAATCAAGGCTCAGACAGGCACAATTAGTGGGTCTTCTTAACTTTCTTTCTAAAGTTATTCGAGGGGACTGTGGTTTTGCTTAAGGCAAACCCCCCTTAAGAGTCGGGAATCTAAAAACAAACAACATTATTTTATTAGGTTACCCCAGCAGATGAAAGCATAGTGCTCCATTTGGACTCTTTTTGGAGTCAATTAATGCATTAGCTAAAAACAAACCTTCTGAAAGCTAGTTCCTGTTGTTTTCAACAGCTCTAAAAGAACGCTCAACTACTGTGCCACTCAACTGCCAGAGAGGAACAGAGAGGACTGAGTTGTAAATAATTAGAATTTATTGATAAGGAAAACTTTCAATGATATATCTCAATCCCAACATTATCTCAAAAGGCCTGGGCTTTTTTAAAAGCTTTATTATTTATTTCTAACTGTTTTATTTATTTTTGTTTAGGGGCCATATCTGGTAGTTCTCAGGATATACTCCTGATTCTGAGTTCAGGGGTACACCTGGCTGTGCTCAGGGAACCAGTGTGGTAGTGTGGATACAAGTTGGGGTTGGCGAATACAAGGCAAGCATGTTAACTTCCATCTCCTCATCCCTACAGCTTGATTTATAACAAGATGCAGGAAATTTAAATCTTTCTAAGTTATTCTAAGTTTCTGACTCAGACAAATTAGAACGGATACATTAGAACTATAGCTGCTTTAATAAAAATGAATTTCTGACTTATGAATATATGCTGTGATTGTTTTTTAACTATGGATTTAACTCAAATAGCAGAAAAAGCCTGTAAAACAGAAACTAATAAATCATTCATTGCAAAAATATATCTCAAGAATCGATCATCCAACCCTCCCTCCATCCATCCATATAACCAAGAGCCCACTAAGTTCCAGGTACATAGGACAATAATAAGAAACAGGCCCTGCCTTCTTGGCAGTCCACCCTGGACTTTCAAACTCAAGATTGATATTAATTTAAAAGATAGAGTGACATGCTTTCAGCTGTCTCAGACATTACAAAAGCAGTAAACCCCCGGTAGTCCTCATAACATGGCAGGTAGAACTTTTTTAGTGAGGGTGAGGTTTTTCCCCCCCAAAAGTAAAACAACAAAAAAGCACATCCCATTTGTGGCAGTACCATTTGTGAAAAGAACATTTCACTTCTCTTACCATGGAATGTATCTTTGTTTTGGGGCTACACCTTCCTGTGTTCAGGGCTTACTCCTGACACTCTCAGAGGATCATATAGGGTACTGGGGATTAAGCGTGGGTCAGCCACATGCAAGGCAAATGCCTTACCCATGAATTATCTTTCCATCCCATTTTTTAAAAAAATATTTGGAGGGAGATAATACAGGAGTAAGGTACTTGCCTCGCATGTGGCTGACCTGGATTTGATCCCTGTGCCACATAGAGTGTAACACCAGGCATGTTCCCTAAGTAGAGAACTAGGAGTAAGCCCTAAACAACTGGGATGGCTGCATCCCCATCCCCTCAAATTTCTTTTTCTTCTTCTTTTTTTTTTTTTGCTTTTTGGGTCACACCCAGCGATGCTCAGGGGTTACTCCTGGCTCATGCTTTCAGGAATTACTCCTGGCGGTGCTCGGGGGACCATATGGGATGCTGGGAATCGAACCCAGGTTGGCCATGTTGGCTGCGTGCAAGGCAAATGCCCTATCCACTGTACTATCGTTCCAGCCCCCTATCCCCTCAAATTTCTAGAAAAATCCACATCCTGAAAACATTTGATTACCCTCAATTTAGAATAGGATTTTGCTCAGTGGCAAGGATACAAATTCATCCCCCATAAGTAAAGCTTCTGGGCTAAAAAGCACATGGTGACTTTGAGAGAAGTTTATCAAAAAGGTGAATTTAAAGGGTCTACAGTGCAGGAATTAACAAATTCCATTGATTTCTCTCTTACCTGAAGGTGACTTGTGAACACCAGCCAGAGGTGGTTACAGTTTCAAGCACAATTTGTTCCCATTTTTTTTTATTCCCCACTCACTAAAGTTATGTGCTGCTAAACATTTCCAGAAGACTGTCAAAATGTAAGCATCCTGAGGTTTACATAGGCCACACCATTAAATAATACATAAGCACAAAATTTTAAACATTGTTTTCCAGCAATGGTAAATATTTTAGCTAAGTAAAAACTGAAGCTTGAAATGCAATAAGCATTTAAATGACTCCTTTCTGTGCCAGGACTCTTATTTTCCCCTGTGCAACCCTGGCTGCTGGGATTAAGGCGACCCCAGGGAGTTCAGCAAATGGTTGTGGGTTATGAGGTGTAGCATGAGCTTGGCGACAGCGTGCCACCCAGCCTCAAGAAACCCAGCCACGACTGGAACCCAAGAATCAGTGTGTTCACTTTGTGGTCAGGTTCACATTTTTCCCCCTCCTTGAGAAAAAAAAAAGCTGCTAAGAAAGTCAGTAGTCTCCCCTACCCCCAGGCAGCCACGAGGTAGACTAAGGGCAAAGCTGAGAGATTCTGGGGCTTGCGGAGAGGCGGAGGCCAGACCCCTTGGGTGGGCAGGCATGCCTGTGGGAGTTACACTGCTTTCAGTTCTTCAGTATCAAGGAGGGAAACAGCCTGGCTGCAGAGCGGCAGCCACAGCACTGGAGACCTATTGTGCTATCACTTCAGGAAGAAGGAAAACCCAGAACAAATTTGAGGTGGTTTTCACCACAGGGTGATTGCAGTCCTATTTAAGGATGTCACAGTCACACCACCCACTGAGCACAACTCGGATGGAAATTAGCCCTCCTTCAAAGTGTCTCAAGTCTCTGCTGTCCTCCAACAGAACCAAATTTTTTAAAGGAACACAGCCCTGCGACCCTATATATTATGACTTCCTGGTTATCTCTGGCTTTCATTTACTACAAGAGATTTGCCCTTGCTTCCGGTAAACTGAAGTAAAGCCAAGCTGCTCTCCCAGCAAATTCAAGAGTATTTAAGGGATGCAGGTAGGGCAATACAGGACTACTGAGAATAAGTCCATATTGAACATAAAAATGTGATCCTAAAAAAAAATTCAAGCAAGTGAGGAATGCAGAGATGCACAGTTTAGAAACTTTTCTTTAGTCTGGCAGTCACGCCCAAGAACTGCCTCTGGTGCCATATAAGCTCATCAATGGCCATGGTCCAGAGGCTCACAAATGAATCTCTCGGAAGAGAGCAATACTAGAGCAACATGCTGCAAAGATGCCTCCGGACCCCAAAGTCACCATCCAGTTAAAAAAAAAATTAAATCAGCCTCAGCTGTACAACTGTATTTAAAATTTTAGAATTCCTGGAGCATCTCATACACTACACCACTGATGTACACAACACATTTGATGGTGTGTAAAGTAGAAGGAAGTTAGTCTTGGGGAGAATACACACACACACACACACACACACACACACACACACACACACACACACCCGGATCAACCTTTAACAACATGTTAGTAATTTATTATATAAGGGCTTAATGGCTCCATGGTGAAATATCACAATCTTCACACACGTTCCTCTAAGGAAACTTTTTGGCATGGTTTTTAGTGTAGTTTTCATTAACAAGCAATACAGAATAAATTATTTAGGTCCTGCTTTGGGGGCAGGGTTTGGGGTTCAGGTTGGAAACATTTGAAATATGGTGGTGGGAAGGTGTAATGGTGGTGGGATTGATGTTGGAGTATTAAATGTAAACAATTATTGTGAACAACTTTATAAAAATGAAATAAAACTTTAAAAAAAGAAACTTTTCTCCACATTCAACAGACCAAAGTGTAAGTCCTTTTAATATTATTAAAATTTCTAGGACATATTTAATATTGAGAGTAAACTATAAATACAGATATCCTATTGAACAGGGCTTGGGGTGAGAGCAGTGTCTTCTCTTAGGTTTTATCAAGCCAAATCATGAGGAAGCTATGTATGCATTTGTTCTATTTCTAGTGAGAATCACAAAATTTTTGACCCACCTAAAAAAAGTAAAATCAAACTTCTGGATTTGTTTCCTCATTTGAATTCGTAACAGTAACATTAACCTTTCAACATTAATGGAATGTTAAGCTTTGGCCTATAGCGAGATAGAGATTGAAAAATGCCATCCCCGAAGGAGGGAAATTTGGGGGATTTTTCAGAAAGCTTTTCAAGAACATTATGGTAGCCTAAGCAGGTAAGTCCTCAATTCTATTCATGACTTCCTACTTATTGCAAATAATTATGATGTTGACCAAAGATGACCATGTCAGTTATGAAAATGTACATGATTTTGGTATGAGAAAGAGTCAGAGATGATTAGAAAATATAATAATTTCATACCAGTGTTCATGACCAAAACACTACTGAAAATACCGAGGATGACCAGAACAAACACCAGTTTCCTATGTCCCTTGCTTTTCCAGGATGAAATGGAGGTTCTCATACTCAGGCTGATCACTGGTGTTATCTGAAGACAAGGGTACATGTTACCTTGAAAGACCAGGATTATATGTTTATGTCAGTATGAACAAAATCCCTTTCAGTGTGAACTGTGGAGCCCAATGTCGACTGTTGTCATTTATCATATACACAAGAGGAAATGACTCAATAGCTTTAAAAATAGTTTATTTACTCTCTTCCAAACACACAGCCTTCTGACCATTATGCAAGATATCACAAATTAAATAAAAATTCAAACATTAATATTAGAGAATATTTGTCTTACATGATTCAAGATAAAGTGTAATTATAAAATAAATGAGTGCCAATTATGAGTGGGCTCAGGGAATTTGGGCGGGTAGCAGTTTTGGGGGGGATATACACTTCACTATGCACTGAACGAGGAGAATTAGCCTGTTGTACATCATGTCAGCAGTTATCCAAACTAGTTCATCCTGAAGAAGTGCAACATCTCATCACTTCTCTGTCTTTAAAATAAAATGCCAACATCACTTCCAGAAAGTACAAGGACTTCTCTCTAGTGGTTTTGATACCAGTAACAGAATGATTATTGAACATCTTCAATATGGTTTCCATTACAAAAGGAATAAAACCCTCCATGTTTCACATAAAAGTTTCATAATATGATCCAGAAACAAAAGTGCATCCTTAAAATCTGAAACCAAATTGGCTGTTTACGACAACTTATCATTTCTTTCAGTATTTTTGTTATAAATATGTACCCAGTTTCCCACTGAGTCGAACAAACATGAAACACTTTGCTGTTAACACTATGATTGCCTTTCAGTAACTTCTTCAGGACTAAAATCCTAGTCCAAGTAGAATAGCTCTAATTTCTATTCCGACAAACTCATTTCCCCAAATCATATTAGAGTCAACCAAAACCCAGCAAATATTTGGTACAAAGACCCCCCAAACAATAATTATGCAAAATTTCCAATGATCAGGTTAAAGGAACACACCAAAGATACATGATTATATTTTATAAAAAGCCCTCAATAGAATTTTAAACTAGAAATGGAAGTGAAAAGAATGAAACATCACTCCAATCCAAGATGCTAGGTTCCTTCCCACTGTAACAAGAAAGTGGCAGCAAGACCCCAGGCTCATTCCTCCGATCATCATCCGCTAGTAACTTTTGAGGTAGAAGCCGATGACTTGAATAGAGGTAAGTAAAGTCCAAATTTATTTTCAATCCCTGCAAATGTTGCGACTGCCAGTTTATAGCCCCCCACATGATCGGGATTGGGCGCAGGCAGTGTGAGCCTGGATTTGGAAGCTGACTCTGATCCCACACGTTTCCTAAAAAAAAAGATAAAATAGAATCTGAGCTTTGTATTGTTTTATTTTAATGAGGCAAAAATAACGTTTGTAACATAGCTCTTAGGAGCTCTATGTGGTACTGCGGATTTGAACGGGAAGTCAGACACATGCAAGGTAGGTATCTTACCTACTATACTATGTCACTGGCCCTGTCAAACACTATAGTAGTTTAAGGATTATTTTCAGTATGGCACACTGTACCCAGGACCAAACTCTACACCTCATGTCTACAAGGCAGGTGCTCCACTCTTAGCTATGCCTGGGTCCTTATTCCCATACTTCTTATTTCATCATAGGGACGAGACTGCCAAACCTTTCTCAATATTGCCTAACTATTAGAAGCTGCAGCTTTAGTGGAATACTTACACTCCTCCAAAATCAATGTAGAACCATCGCTGTAGCAGTTCATAAGTCAGCAAAGTTACACCAAACTGTGGAGAGGATCTAAATACACGAGCTTTGAAAAAAATGGGAGAGAACAGAAAATTAGATACAAAAAAAAAATTGCAAAATATTTTTGCAAAGGTTTAGATACAATTTTTTTTTTTCCATACCAGCAGCTCCTTTCCACAAAGCTTTTGGGCCTTCTTCCCGCAGAATCTTCCTAAAGCAGTCTATCACACCATTGTAAGTTGTTTGGCCAGCCCTGGCAGCCACCTGTAATCGAGTCTTGATAACATCAGCAGGGGTCACTAAGGATGCCGCAGGCATACCTGCAGGAGTGACAATGCATCACAGTCTGGTCACATATTCACTATATAAAAATAACTGTGCTCTAAACGGATAGTCTCAGGAAGAAAGTTAAGAAACCAATGAAATCAAATGTCTATTTCACTGTCCTCTCTAGGAAGCACAGCGGTGACTATCTTGTTGGTATAATGGAGATTCCCATCCACCTACAGGCACTCCACCTCGCCTTCCCCAAAATCATATCCTTTTATGTACACATTGCTTAAAATTTTAAAAGAATCATTAAAAAAGAAATTATTTTCCAATAACACTCCAAAACAACAAGGAATTATTTTCCAATAACACTATTTCAATGAATCAAGAATACATGGGAAAAATCACTGCTTTTTTTTTTTCCTTTCATGTTGAAATTAGAAACTCGCAAAGTTAATAGGTCCAATTTTTCAGAGGTGAAGCTTGTTATGTGTTTCCTCTTCATGCTTTTCTGTGGCTACTGGCAGTCACAGGAGGTGCTTCTAGCACACATACAGCTACCCCCCAGCCTCAAAACCCTAACCTCTCCAATTTCATCAGAAAAATGCTATAGATAGCTAAGCAAACAGTGTGTGTGTGTGTGTGTGTGTGTGTGTGTGTGTGTGTGTGTGTGACTGAGGGGTGGAGCTGAGACTCAACCGATAACACTGCAGAATTCCTTTTTCTTCAGTCTGACATCTCTAGAAAAAAAATATGTGAGAGAAAGTTTAAAATTTATACTGGCTGATAATCAATGAAAAAGGAACAACAACAACAAAACCCATCCAAAATTACCAATGGGAAATTTTTCTACAGTCACTTTACCCAAAATGGGGCAGCCCATGTTTAGATTTTTGAAAAGCAAGACTGTACTCAGAAGACACTGTCTCTTATGGTTTTATTACTTTTCCATTATGAACCTATTCCAAACCAAATTGGTCAAATGCAGATGCATAAATCTCCTTTGCTTTTTTTAAGGCTTAATAATTCTGTAAGAATCTCTGTCCAAACCAACGTGGTCTGGCTCACAACTACATCTTATCCTTCTAACAGACAGTTTTAAAGTTATAGTATATGCCTGTGTCTGGGGGAATCTGCATACTACATGTTTGCGTTTATACTACTAAGCGGTATCTCTTCCTCTTTCCTCATTACACAGCTCCACAAACATTGAACCTTAAGTAACAGTTTTTTAAAAATGCATCGCATTTTTGCATGTGAAAAGCTCACTTTATATCCAGTGTTTCACTGGATAAGTCATACTGAATTTCCTATTGACTTGGAGGAATTATTTTAACTTTGGGCCAGGAATTTATCCTCCAACATAATGGAAGGAAACATGAAAAATGCTTAGAAACCCACTGTATTCACACTACCAATTTTGTCTTACTTCCTGGTTTAGGAAGAGTTTAGTGAGGCTGTCTGCTTTAGAAACGCAACAGCCCTTACAATGGCATACAGGGATGTAAGTGTGTGATCCTGAAGGACCAGAAAGTAATAAAAGAAGTAGTAAGTTTCTTTCTATTAGAGAAGTTTTCATAGATAGTTTTCATGGGGGTGAAGAGCAGGGAAGAATGACTGGTGTGGTAAATAAAAATAACAAGAGAAACTGGCAAGATACTGAGTACACCCTTACAACGACTAGTGTGTTGAATAAAAACACCAAAAGAAACATGCAGGATGTATACTCCATTTTTCAGTAAAGCTTATTGGTGGTATGTGGGTTGTTGAGACATGGCAGCCTTGGAAGTGATCTTCATTATGTCCATCCCCAGGTCTCAGTTTTCCTACAGAGAAGGCTGCTGGGTATTGTGAGAAACTGTGTCTATACTGTGTGGCCAGTGAATCTATAGTGTGGAGATTTTCTACTTAAACCTGGAGAATAGCATCCAAATGCTCCAAAGAAAAGCCAGGAAAGAAGCAGATACAGGACAGTGCTTGGCCATCAAGGATCTATTGATTTTCAGGGTTAGGGTGGGTTAGCAAAGATTCTGAGTGACTTTGTCTGGTTTCTAAAAGTCTAAGGAAACATTAAAGCTTTATGCTGATGTGTTCTTTGAATAAAAAAAAAAAATTCAACAGATTGTGTCTTATACATTCCTATGTTACAGGAAAGGAGAAGCTGAGGAAGAAGGATAAAAAAATGAATGTGTTCTATAGTACTTAGGGTACTTAGCTTCTAAAATGGCCCTTGGGGATCTTTACCTCACATCTCAAGCTCTAGAAAGTCTCTTCTCATCGAACAAAAATAATCAGCTGTAACCAAAAGGATAGTGTGATGTGTGACTTCTAAAGCTAGGTGTGGCTTCTGTTTTGCTTTCTCTTTCATCCTCCCTCTTTTCCTGCCCTCAAATGCCCACACCTCCCACATCTGATCTTGAGCTGAAGGAAGTCAGCTGCTATGTGCAACTTGTGGAAAGGCTCATCTGCCACAACATTGAGGCATCTTGCCAAAGACCATGGCAATGAACCATCTTGTAAGTAAGCTGTCCAATTCCAGTCAGGACATAGAGCCCGAGGAACTATTTGACTCTTTATTGACTGCAATCTCAGGAGTCACTTGAGTCAGAGGCACCCAATAAGTTTCTCCCCTGATATAAATACTGTGAAATGATGAACATTTGCTGTTTTAACCTGCTAAATTTTAGAGTAAATTGTTATGCAGTAATAGATAAAAATACTAGAAGTTATCTGGAAAATGGCTTTGAGAAGGAAAATTATAGTAGCCTGGGGATATAAATACTTTCAAGAATAGCATGGCAATACCTTGAAAACAATTGCATTTTTCATTAAAAAATTTACTTTAGGGACACGTTCTTTAAAGAAAATGATTCAAAACAGTGCTAGATTCAAAACAGTTAAAAAAAAGCAGAAAGATTGAAGATTTGAAGCAGGAAAAAAAAAAACCACATTTTTTTTTGTTAGTTTATTTGCTTGATTTAGGATTTGGGCCATACTCAGTTGTGCTCAGGGCTTACTCCTGGCTCTAAGCTGAAGGATCATCCTGGCAGGGCTTGTAGCACAGTATGTGTAACACATTCGGCATTGGTCTCTGCAAGGAAAGAACCTTAACCCCTGTTCTATCTCTCTTGCCCCTTTATTTATGCTTCAAATGTCATATAATAAAAATATATGTATTACTAGTGAACTTTTAAAATTGCTTAATATGTTCCACATACTTCTTTGGATATTTATTTCATTATGGGGTCAGACCCAACTTGCTCAAGGCTTACTCCTGGCTCTGCATTCCTGGTAGGGTTCCAGTGCTAGAACTCAGTGCTAGAACTTGGTAGCATGGTTGCCATGTATAAAGCAAGCATGAAACTCCACAAGACTAAGACTATTTTTAATACTTCATTTTGATGGTGAAACAAGCAGAGGGAAAAAAGTAATTTGTATAGGCCACAGAGTCCTGAGTAGAGTAAGTGGAATTTGAACCTGAGTATTCTGACTCCATAGAACTGCCACTAACCTTTTAAGCACTATGGTAGCTACCATTTCTTCATATATAATGTCAAATATCAAATGCACACAGTGTGCACAGCTATGTTAAAAACTTGGAAAAAATTAGCAAATATTCTAAATGGTGGCTATCTTAGTGGAATAATGGAAAACATATTAGTTATCTCTCAAACCTTCCTAATAGTTGACAATGAGCAACATCATTTTCATAATATAAACAGAAAAGTAAACCTTAAGAGACAAAAAAATGCATTCTAGTAGCATGGTTTGCCTCAGAAACTCCTGTCCACAGATAAAATAACTCCTGTATAGCTATCTTCCCCAAGAAAAGAGTTAAAGATAATATTTTTGTGGAAAACAAGAATTGGGGAGAGTCCTAACTTTGAATCTGATTATTTATACTTATGTTTTGATTTCACATATGACTTTTGGAGTGATTTATAATCAGACATTTGTATACTGGTAACAATTATTGACTATTTACTATTATTTACCATATGCTAAGTCCTTCACATAGGTACTAAAGTTTGTTAACACATTTAAATGTTTGATTTCCCCCTGGGATTTAATCAAGAGAATTCCAGTCCCTTTAGACTCTCCAGACAAGGTGGAGCATCAAAGAACAAATTGATTCCTATAGGAATAATCATATTTCTTTTAGATATTTACATTGGAAACAAAAGTCAAGCTCTGTATCTAATTTTTCCTATAGGTATTTTCACTGTATATATAGTCCTTTGTGTGGTTCAATTAACACAATACTCTGTTCCTATCTTACACATCAAAGACATCTTATCTCATTCTTACTTTGGACAAACTGGCAGGCCACCAAATGTAACCTGCCCACACGGCAGAGTTGGCAAACTCCCCATGGCGTACCCAATATGACAAATACCAGTAAAAATGATGGGTCTCATTCTCCTAACCCTAAAAGAGCCTTGAATATGGCACTTTTTAAAAAAATTCTCTGGGCTAGGACGAAGGAGATGTTACTGGGGCCTGCTCGAGGCAATCAACATCAAAGGGAATAAGATATCTAATAGGCCCAAGTCACTTCATTTCCTTTGTCTAAATGACAGAAGCTATTACTCAAATTCTCAAACTTACTTTGTTCAATTTTTTTTTTTAACTTCCAGTGGAGCACTTTTTATTCTTATGCTAGCAAGTAAAACTACAAAATGATATGGAAATTGAACTGGAATCCAATAGTACCACAAAATACACCAAATTTTAATGTGATTCTTTGTGAGTCAAAAGTTAGCCTTGTGGGCTGGAGTGATAGCACAGTGGGTAGGGTGTTTGCCTTGCACACGGCTGACCCGCATTTGATTCTCAGCATCCCATATGGTCCCCCAAGCACAGCCACGAGTAAGCCCTATGCATTGCGGGGTGTGACCCAATAACAAAAAAAAAAAAAAAGAAAAGAAATTAGCCCTGAGCTGGAGAGAAAAGCCTAATCGAGGGTATAGTCTACTTGTAGAAGGCCCAGATTTGATCTAAGTACCTCCGGAATCAATGCTGGAGCACTGAACCAGAAGTAGTCCCTAGCATTGCAGAATGTGGCCCCCCAAACAAAAACAAAAGAAAAAGATGTTAGGGGCTGGAGCAATAGTATAAAGGGCAGGGTGTTTGCCTTGCACGTGGCTGACTTGATTTTGATCACAGGCATCCCATGTGATCTCCCAAGGTTAATGAGGGTGATCCCTGAATGCATAAGCCCTGGGCATAACTGGGTATGATCCAAAATCAAAACACAAGGAGCAAACAAACAAGAAATTAGACCTAATAGTCCAATCTACTAAAAATAAGATTAATTTACTTGCCATTTCTTTTCAGTAGTTATTCAAAACAATTTATGGTTATCTCATATATCCCCTCAAAGAACGTATGCAAAAAATTGCAGAGTAGAGGGGTGGAGGGAGCTAATAAAGGTCTGTGAAGGATACTCACCAGCTATGGCACCAGCTAATAACAGGCTTCCAGGGCTAATCTGCCCATCTTCATTTGTAAAAGAAGCTTTCATATGAGCATAGCACGGGAAGTAGATGGCAGAGAAAGGAATGTCCCGCAGAAAGCATGCCTTGGCACCCTGTACATTGGAAAAAATAAACAAACAAACATGAAAGACATATTCCATCAAGAAAACTTCACTGAGACTGGAGAGACAGAACTATGGGTGAGCCTATAGTTCTGTCTCTTGCATCTTTCATGTACCTGACCCAGGGTCACTTACTGGAATCGCATTTAGATCCCTTGGCACCCCCAGGAATGATCCCTGATCTCAGAAGACAGTAAACCTGGAGAAAAGCAAATGTGTACTCATAGGCTGAAGGGTAAATAGGAAAAATAAATCTTGCAAGTAATTAATCTAAATTTTGTTTTAAGTCATGAATTAATAAACTAAACTTACTGTGTGGTAAGTGGAGGGCAGGTGCACTCATTCATTTTTTACTTTTGGAGTTTTTGTTTTATTTTCCGACTATACCTAGTGATGCTGAGGGCTTACTCCTATGCTCAGCGATCACGACTATGAGGATTGGGGGACCATAAGGAATTGAACCCAGGTCAGCCACAGGCAAGACAAACACTTTACCTACTATCTCTCTGTACTATCTATCTATATTCTCAGATCCCCAATTTTGGATTTTCATCTGTGAATCTGTGAAGTCCCTAATGATGACATTGAAGAAGAATTTGTTCTCAAAAGATGGGCAGCAAAAAACATGACATCTCACTGTTAATATACTAGAAAATAAATTAATTACATTAAATGACAAGGCAAATAATTTGGTTTTCATATTGTATGAGAACACTGGTGAAAGCATTACATTGTTTCCCAGAAAAAATTACAATGAAAAAATTATTATACCTGTTCAGATATAATAAGTAATCAAGGGGTTCAGGATCCCTTAGTCACACGTACTTAAAATTTACAGGATTATGAAATATTGATAAATGCCAATTCTAAAGTCTTAGGTGTCTACAGTAACTTTTACACATTAAGAACTGTGTACAGACAGGTCAGCAATAGAGCAAAATTTCCACTAAATAATTTCTGCTGGAAAAATAATGTCATGTGAGGCATAAGAATTGATGGGTGTCTAGAACACATGAAAAGTAAACAACACCTGGAGGCTGAATAAAATACAGTGCAATGACAACAGAACCAAAGAGTAAGAAATAAAAAGATTCCCTGTAACAAATGGGAATGAAAAAGCAAACTATCAGAATCTATGGAACACTGCAAAAGCTGTACAAGGAGGAACTTCATAGCAATACAGGCCTCCATCACGAAAGAATAAAGAGCTTAAATCAACAACATAAATATACATCTTAAATAAATATACATCTGGAGAAAAAAAACAAATTAATCCTAAAAATAGCACAAGAAAGAAAATAATAAAAATTAGAGGAGAACTCAATGATAAAGATATATCAAAAAAACAATACAAATAGTCAATGAAACCTGGAGCTGGTTCTTTGAAACAGTAAACAGGATAGAAAGAACTTTGGCTAGACTTATGATGAAAAGAAGAGAAAAATGCCCAAATAAGTCATATGAGAAATGAGGAGAGAAATTACAATCAATTCCTTAGAAATTAAATATATTGTGAAAACTTACTATGAACAACTTTACAAAGTTAAGCTGGAGAACCTAGAAGAAATGGACAAATTCTAGAATATTGTAATCTCCCAAAACTGAGCAAGAAGGAAACAGAAAATCTAAACAGGCCAATCACAAGCAAGGAAATTAAAACAGTAATTAAGAATCTCCCCAAGAATAAAAACTATGGTCTAGATGGTTGAATTCTATCAAGACTTCGAAAAGACTTACTACATTTACCCTTTAAGCTCTTCCAAAACATTGAAGAATCAGAAGTCCTTTCTGGTAGCATCAATGAAGCCATGTTAACATTACTACCCAAAGCTACTGACACACAAATTTCCTTAATGAATATCACTGCAAAAATCGTCAACAAAATCGTAGCAAACTGAATCCAACAACACATTAAAAAAATATATCACACACCATGATCAAGTGGAATTTATCCCAAGGATGCAAAATTGTTATCATATGCAAATAATTTAATGTAATAGACCACCTCATTTCATTCATTTCATTTCATCATCCTGTTAATCGTCGATTGCCTCGAGCAGGCCCCAGTAACGTCTCTTTCATCCTAGCCCTGAGATTATATTTACGGCTCTTTAGGAGAATGAGACCCATCATTGTTACTGGTATTTGGCATATTTGGTAGGCCACGGGGAGTTTGCCAGACTCTGCCCTGTGGGCAGGCTACATTCGATAGCCTGCAAGTTTGTCCAAAGTAGGAATGAGATAATAAGATGTCCTGTGGGCAGGCTACATTCGATAGCCTGCAAGTTTGTCCAAAGTAGGAATGAGATAATAAGATAGACCACCTCAATAAAAGAAAATATAAAAAAATCAAATGATCATAGCAATTGATGCAGAAAAGGCATGAAATAAAATCTAACATCCACTTATGAAAAAAATTCATAACAAAAGAGGGGAAGTAGAAACCATCTTCAAGAGAGTAATTCTATCTACAGCAAATCCACGGTATCAATCTTAATGTAATAGCTGAAAGTATGTGCTTTGAGATCAGGTACCAGGCAAGGATGTCTACCTGCTGCAGTTTCATTCCATATAATATTTGAAGTCCTAGCAATTTCTAACCAGGCAAGATAAAGGAATCAATGGGATTCAAATTGGAAAAGAAATAAAATTATCACTATTTGCAGATGACATGACAATATAAACATAAGAACCTAAAGAGTTCACAAAAAGGCTCTTAGAAACAATAAACCAATACAGCAATAGCTGGCTACAAAGTGAAAACACAAAAATCTCTCACATTCCTATATGTAAATAATGACCCACAAAAGAAAAAGATCAAAGAGTCTATTCCACTCAAAATACTGTCCCAAAACATTAAGTACGTAGGAATTAACTTGAAAAATTTGAAAAATCTATACTATGAAAACTATGAATCACTTAAGAAAGAGAAGATGACCTTGGGAAAATATTCCTGATTCAAAGATTGGCAGAATCAATATTGTCAAAATGATCATCCTATGAAATTATTACATAGATTCAATACAATCCCTACTCAAATTCAAATGACATTCTTCAAGTCAGTAATAAAGCATCCCACATAGCCAAAATCATCCGTCCGTCCGTCCTCCCGTTTTTCATCGATTTGCTTGAGCGGGCCCAGTAACGTCTCCATTGGAGACTTCGTTGTTACTGTGTTTGGCTTATTGAATACATCACGGGTAGCTTGCCAGGCTCTGCTGTGCGGGCACGACTCTCGGTAGCTTGCCAGACTCTCCGAGAGGGGCGGAGGAATCGAACTCGGGTCGGCCATGTTGGCTGTGTGCAAGGCAAACGCCCTACCACTGTGCTATTGCTCCAGCCAAAATCATACTGAGAAATAAGAAAGTGGGAGATTTCTTATTACTAAACTTGAAACTATACTATAAAGCTATAGTGATCAGTATCAGCACAGTACTGTAAAGAGGATAGAGTTTCTGACCAATGGGTTAGAATCAAGAATCTAAGGATGAATCCCCAGATCTATGGTCAATCAATTTTCAACAAAGAAACTGGGTAGAAGAAATAGATTAAAATCCCTTTCCAACAAATGGTGAAGGGAAAACTGGATAACCACTTATAAAAAATGAAGCTGGATCCATATCTCACAATTTACACAAAAGTTAATTCAAAGTGGATCACGGATTATGAGATCAGATCAGAATCCATAAAATACATTGAAAAAAATACTAGCAGAACAATCAAGATTTGAACCTCAAAAGTGTTTCAATGATGTGATTCCACTGGCAAAGGCAACAGAAACAAAAATAAACAAATGGGAGTAACATCAACTTAGAGAGTTTTGCATGACAAAAGAAATCTGGGCTAAAACTAAAAGACACCCGGTGGACAATGAGAGAATAATATTTGTGCTCAACATTTCCAAGGTTTAATATCCAAGATATATGAAGAACTCACAAAGATCAACAAGACTTCGAAAAGAGGAGTGACCTCCAAATAACAACAGTAATAAATAAGCAAAAAAAAAAAAAACCTTTAAAAATATGGGGAGGGAAATGAATAGCCACATCTTTAAAGAGAGACAAATGGCCAATAGGAACATGAAAAAGTATTAATTACTTGTTATCAGAGAAATCCAAGTTAAAATGCAATGAGATATCTCACACCATGAGAATGGCACATATCAAGAAAACTGGGAACAATCTGTGTTGGTGGGGAAGTGGTGAAAAAGAAACTCATTCACTGCTGGTGGGAATGTTGTCCAGTTTAATCCCTAGGAAAACAGTATGGAGACTTCTCAGAAAAGTCAGAACTGAACTTCCATTCTACCCCAAAATTTCATTTCTTTGTATCTATCCCCAAGACACAAAAATATTCATTCAAAAGAACATGCATGTCATTGTTCACTACAGCACTTAGCACAGTAGTTAGGACAGAGATAAAATCTAGGTGTCCAATGATAGAAAAGTGGATCATGAAGATGTGGTATATATACACAATGGAATACAATGCAACTGAAAGGATGAAAGCACGCAATTGTCTGCAACATGGACAGAACTGGAGGTTAGCAATGTAAGTCAGTAGAACAAATATCAAATATCACTTATCGGTGGCACACAGAATAACAGGACGAGAGTAAGCATGGTATTGAAAGGGGATACCTAGACTATACTGGTTCCTATACTGCAGATAAGGAAGAAAGGAAATCAAGGCGGGGCGGGGGGAAGAAAAGGCAGATGGGAGGTAACAGATGTGGGGGGGGGGGCAGGGACCTCAGACACATTGGCAGCGATAATGTGTGATATTAGAGATTTGGCCACAGAATGAACAAAACAGAAAGCATGAGATACAAACTACAAGAACCAAATTTAAAAATGAGCCTGTCAAGAAGACAGGCTACAGGGAGGGAATCTAGGGATGATAGTGGAGGGAAGTTGACACTAGTTATGGGATTGGTGTTGGAATATTGTATGCCTGAAACTCAACTATGAATAACTTTGTAAATTAATGTCCCTTACTTAAAAAAACAAACAAAAAACCTCCCCTAGATGTATGCCCAGAAATAGGCTTAAAATATAATGAATTGAACACTACCATGTGTGACCTCCAAATAACAACAGAGCGATAGCACAGCGGGTAGGGCGTTCGCCTTACAAGCGGCCAACATGGCCGACCCAAGTTCGATTCCTCCGCCTCTCTCAGAGAGCCCGGCAAGCTACCGAGAGTATTCGATATGCCAGACACAGTAACAACAAAGTCTCCAATGGAGACGTTACTGGGCCCGCTCGAGCAAATCGACGATCAACGGGAGGGCCTTTAATAAAAAAATAACAACAGTAACATATAAATATGTGTCTTAGGCAGGCCTAATGGAAAGGAAGTCACCCCTGTATCAAATTTCCACCAAAGTTACAGATTCTTGGAAGAAAGTAATAAATCCATCGAGAGTCAACAGACTGAGTCAAGTCAGGTGACATCTACTAAGAGATATTAATCTAGTGATGTTGGATCCTGGGCATTTTTGCTTAACGTGAGGCTGCAATCTCTCAAATTTCCTTATCACAACACATCTGCTATTTTAGCCTTGCTTTTTCGACATCATTATTATCCTCCTGCCTTAAACTGAGCATATGGGTAATAAAACCTTAATGTTTTTCATATTAACTGCTATTAACCTAGCTTACTGTAACTTTATTAGTTGCTTTAAACAAGTAATTTAAGCAGTACTTTATGCTAAATCCTATTAAACTTCACCTATCCTTCCAACCAGAACAAATGCTTGGAATCTGAATTCTGTCATGTTGGCTATTCCTCAGTCAACTTTCCCATGGATGTGTTAAGATGTCTTTGTTCACTGAGTACAGCTATTTAAAAAAAAAAAAAAAGATAAAGCCCCACCCAAACCCAGCAGACTCACATCTAGCACTACCAATTAACCCACACTTATGTATCTTGTCTACCCCCAAATGTTAAATGCCTAGATGAAATCAAGAGCCACAAACTTAACCACATCCAAATTCCTCATTTTATACATGTGCAAACTGACACCCAGAACAGTTAATCTATCAATTGTACTTTTGTTGAGGACTATGCTGTTGACTTGCTCATGGGACATTCTTGGAGGTAATGGCGGAGATGGAGCCAAAACTCAAGACTTTTGAGTTCTTTTTACCTTGACCACTGCCAGTCCCCAACACATTCCAGCTTTTTCAAGGGGGCAAAGTACAGGACAGCACCAGTATAGTACTTTTATCATATTTTTTTAAAAGTTATAATCTAGCTAATTACTCTGTAAAGTTAACATTATCACCCTTTTATTTTTCTCCCTTTCTCTTACTAGCCTCCAAATTGCCCTGTAAATTCTGCTGGTTCTTCCCACATACAATGACCAGTAGATACTCGAAGGAGAAATCAAATAACCAACTTGAAGCAGGATCAGTTCAATTTTCTTCCTGTCTTATTCCCTCAATAGAGGAAAACACAAGTTTAAGACATTAATATGGAAGCTGTTGTAACTAAGCTACCTCAGTAAAAATAAAACCTATCTAACATTATTTCCTAGAATGTTTTTAGTTAACAATAGAGCAAAAAATTCTATTCTCACCAGCCACTATATAAGTATTGCAGTAATGTTTCTAAATACATTTGGGAGAATTTCCTTCAAAAGTAATCCCAGCATTCAAGAGCTATTGACTGAGGCCGGAGTGATAGCACCATTGGTAGGACATTTGCCTTGAACACAGCCAACCCAGGTTTGATTCCCAGCATCCCATATGGTCCCCCGAACACCACCAGGAGTGATTCCTGAGTGCATGAGCCAGAAGTAACCTCTGTGCACCACTGGGTGTGACCCAAAAAGAAAAAAAAAGGAGCTATTGACTGCATGGATCTGAGCTCAGTCTTACCTCCTTAAAGTCTTGATGCGTGGTTTTCTGTAGGGTATAGGGTTACAGCAGCATGATCTGACATCTTTATTCTTTAGCAATATTGCTTAAATTTCCTTTCAACTTGCTATGAAAACTAACATCATTTTTTGTCTTGCATCCCCTAAAGATCAAGCTCAGTGTTTTCCTCTTCCGAGAGCTTCGTGATGGTTTTCCTGCCCATTTTCCTTTCCCTATTCAACATGATCAGAAGGTAAAGATACTTAATGCCCCTTTCATCTGATCAAGCACATCTATCACTCTGCATCTTCTTTGATGATGGCTAAGCTGGGAACACCAAGCTCTTACATACTACCTCTGCATTCACTTAAACCCCAAAAGTCACCTTGTCCACAGAGGCTCCTTTAACTGGGAGGGAGATAGGGAGCAGATTTCACGTGGCTCCACAATGTCTACACTTCTTAGTGCTGCTGAGTTTTCTCCATGCTTCCATATTTTCCGATATTAGTACTGCCTCTTCCAGAGTGTAAGCAACCAAAGGCCAGGATATGTAGTCTAATTAAATCTTAAAAACACAATCTTTGGCTATCATTCGGGGAGTAAGATATGCCTATTTCTGGTGACATCGAACTGGCTTTGACCATTTTCAGGGCGGCACTGGGGGGACGGGAATGAGATAAATAGCAGACTCTGGGATATGTTGCCAACTTTCTCCAAGGTAAACTTATCAATATCTTAGAAAAAAAATGTGGAAAATAAACCCAAACTTTCAGTGTTTCTTCCTGAGGGAACTATAGGTTGCCAGGGATTGAACCTAGCACCCCAAATAGGTAAAGCTTATATTCTAATGAGCTATATCCTTGGTCCCTAAGTTTCAGTAATTCAAACAAGAAACATTATTTGCTAGGGGTATTTAAAATAAGGTTAAGAGGAAGCAGTAAATAAATTTATGTTGAAGTATTAAAGTTTTTTCCCCCCTGGGAGGGGGTGTGGGGAAATCTTTTTTTTTTCTATGAGAGATAGTAATTAACCCATCTATCTTATGCAATGTGGCTTCACTACAATCAGAAAGCCATGAAAACTATGCCTCATGATATAAGAAGAATAGAGAAACAGCATGAAGCAGCCGCTTGTTTTTCCAAGAATGAACTCTCCTTCCTTTTCTAAATATACAATAAATCATATTTCAGTGGGATGTGCTGCTCTGATTTTTTTTTAAGTTTGTTTTTTCTGTGCCAATGTGTTTTAAAAAAGACTATTTCAAAACAGCCCCACGTGTCAAAACATCCCCAATAGCAGGGCACAAGTCTGCCATGTTCTGGCCCTGACTGATGTGGATCCGAGCACTGCATTCTTCACCCCAGTAGCCCCAGGTGGCCAGGTGTGGCCTTGGTGCACAAGAAGTAGACCTGAGCACTACCAGGACTACCAAATTTTAAAAGAAATGAGGAAATAAATTAAAAAAAAAATAGCTTCAAAGGTTTGAGGGGAAAATGATTAGCTTTATGGAAAACAAATGAGAGCAAATAAAACAGGAAGAAATAAACGGTTAGGAATATGTTATATTTATACAAGCTAAAGTGGAACGTTAAGAGGCTTTACTTTCTAAATTACCTGCTTTAAAAAAGGGAAGAAAATGGAGCAAGAAAGTGAAATTGTGGAGCTGCCACCAGCCCAGCTCCATGGAAGCAGGGCAGCCTGGAGAGAGAGGATGCAACATTTAAAAACTCAGATTTCCACGGAGGTCTTGAGGAACACTAGGTCCAACCTCCCTCCATCACCTTAGTGATGAGGGGAGGGAGAAATCAAGCTCCCAACCTCTCTGTCAAAACTTCCTCCCTTGACTGCTTTCTTGAGGCTGGGGGGAGCCAGGAGTTGCAGAGCAAATGAAGTAATCATTGTGAAGTCCTGTGTGAAGTGTTCACTGCGGTCAAGACTCGAGGGGGAGGGGTGATGAAGTCTGTTTCCTGGCCTCTCTGGCGCCTGCCTGGAGCACCTGCTCAAGCACTTCCCTGGAGCAAATCACTCTCACACCCCAGGCATCAAAGCCCAATTCCCAAGAAAGGCGAGCTCAGCAAGCAGGGCTGCAGAAACAGGCACTGACTTATTAAATTTCCTTGGCCTCCCTTCCTTACCATTTCCTTTGGGTCTGAGGTGTAAAGGCAGGTGCCAATTTGTAAGGCTGCCTTAGGCAATACCTGACCTGTGGCTCAGGCACAATGAAAAGGAAGGCAGGATGTGAAAAGGGCTTTAAAAGTTCCAAAGGTGAAATGTTTCTCTCCCAAATTCCTTGATAAATCTTCCACTGTGTGGTGAACACCCAATTCTGTCTTCCTACAACACAACATAAACCTGTTTGACTTGAATCCTACTTGCTCCATTTACAATTTTCAGTAAGCCAAATAGCCACTCAGATCAGTCAATTTACACACACACACACACACACACACACACACACACCACACCACATGCATTTTGGCCATTAAAAAACTGAAAATATTACAGTGGGTGTATTACCTAATTACTCAAAAGTTCCTGCTCCATAAGAAGAACTCCTCCCCCCCATTTCCCTGCCATCAGTCTTTCTCCTGGTTCTCTAGGCAGCCCTTTCAAGACATTTTCTGGTTGGCCCTGAATTTCCTTTGTAAACATAGTAAAACTGTCTGGGGGAAAATTAATAAATGCAAAATACAATCACCTAATTTCTTACTATTCATTAAAGCAACTCCTCTCCAAAGAGGGGCAATTAGTGTCTATATTTTTTCATTTTTAATAAAAGACACACTAATAATAGCCAGAATGATAAAAGGCTTCTCTGGGAGGACCCGGGTGTAAAATGACTTGAATCAAAAGTATTTGACTCTGGCTCTATTCCAGTTCTGGATCAGTTAAAAGTCATCTTTCTACACAAGGTCCAGGAAAGCTGCTCTAAGGGTAGGTCACAAGAGTGGAGAAAGGCCAATTAGACAGGCTTAGAGATGCTGTCCACGGTCTCACCTTGGCAAAGGAATTACTTATTTTGCTTCCCATGTCTTTTTTTTTTAAATTCTCTTTTTCGGATGTGAATATTACGTTGAAAGTCCAAGGGAGCTTTAATCTTTAATCAATTCTGAGGTTGATGGAATCATCCACTCAAGTTTACTTGAAGCTTTGTCTGACACAAAACTGTCAAAAGATGTAACACAACAGGATTCATTCTCTCTCTCTCTCTCTCTCTCTCTCTCTCTCTCTCTCTCTCTCACACACACACACACACACACACACACAGGTCATTGCCCCTGCCCCCCCTCCCCCATTCCCCCAATCCCTTAAAGCTCTTCATTTTAGAAGATATCACACCTGCCCTATCAATTTGAAGGAGGGAAAACCAGCTCTGAAGGATGGTAGCTGATAAAGAAGTCAGGGCCAGGGCATGCCTTTTCACATGCTAATTCCTGCTTATTCTGGCTATACCTGCAAATACAGCTCTAAACAGACTATTTCTAATACAGGGAAAGGTAATTACACTCACAAAGGCACCTCTGTGTCGGGGCTGGGCACCAGGAGCCAGCAGGTCTGGGAGACGGAGGCTTAACAGAGACTCCTGCAGTGAATGTACATTGTCTAGCATGGGGGGAAATGCCAGACAGGGGGGACCCTGCAGCATTCAAGACAACAGTGGTGCACCTTGTCTAAGAAGGTTATTTAATGCTTCTGGCACCTGTAGTTGGAGCCACCCCTCTTTTCCTACCTTACAGGTTTGAATTTATTTGGCATGTATAATTGTATATTTTGATCCTGGAGCTACAAACAATGGGCAGCATGTCATGTCTTGATCCCTAAGCATTCCTCATGGTTTACCCAAGTGAGTTAACCCTGTATACACAGCCTGGCAGCACCTCTCCTGCCCAGGAGAGGGGACAGTTAGGCTCCACATACCTGAGATCTCAACAGAGTGATTTTCAGTACCTTGCTGAGAAAGATCACTTGTGCAATGGCTTATTACGTGACTTAATGTCACTGCTGCTAAAACCAAGCAACTATATGAAATATCCAGGGCTGTCATCTGATTCCTTTAGTCTAGGACTTTTAGGATATGATTCTCCTTGGGTTTGTAAAAAATTTCAATGACAATTTCTTGGCAACTTCATGGGTCATCTGCAACTTGGATCTCAGATACTTAGCATTTTGCCAGTGACCCTTTTGTATCTGAATCTTTTTTTTTTTTAATGTACTGTAGCACTGTAGCACTGTCCTCCCATTGCTCATTGATTTGCTTGAGTGGGCACCAGTAACGTCTCATAACAAATTATGAGACTTGTTGTTACTTTTTTTGGCATATCGAATACGTCACAAGGAGCTTGCCAGGCTTTGCCGTGAGGCGAGATACTCTCAGTAGTTTGCCGGGCTCTCTGAGAGGGGTGGAGGAATCGAACCTGGGTCAGCCACGTGCAAGGCAAAGGTCCTATCCGCTGTGCTACTTATTAAAATGATTTTTAACAGGAACTTTATGGCACTAGAATTATATGGTTCTTCTCTCTTAACTTTGCACCGACAACTTTGAATGTAACAACACTATTCATTTTAGTAAGTATGGTAGCTAGAAGAGTGCAAATCTTCAACAAATATCTGTGCATGAATGAATGATTTTAAGAACTCTAAATGAATTACTAAATGATTTACTAATAAATCTAGTATTTTTCAGACCCACTTTATAGCCTTTTTCAGTTCATTCATGTCTTCTAGGAATTGCTTTATGAAGACTTTATTTGCAAGGTCTCCTTTTATTATTTCCAAATCCAAAGCATAATGCCTTGTGGAGAAAAGGATGTTGATCACACCTTTGACTATCATACAAAAGTAATTACACTGCAGAGTGAAAGGAGTTACATATTTCTGCAAGAATCCATTAGCTGACGTCTTATTTTAAAACTTAACAGTAACTGTCATGTCATGAATAATGTTATAAATGCTTTTCTCATTTATTATTTTAGTAAATGTTTACAATTCTAGGAATATGTAAGTGCTATTACTATCCTCTGTTCAACAGATCATGTATTTGAAACAAGGAACAGACACTTTATTACTATTATTACTGTTGTTGTTGTTTTGTATTTGGGTTACACCTGGCAATATTCAGGTCATACTCCTGACTCTGTACTTAGGAATTACTCCTGGCGGTGCTCAATGGACCATAGGGGATGCCAGAAATTAAAGCCAGGTTGGCCACATGCAAGACAAGCACCTTACCTGCTGTACTATCTTTCTAATGCCTAAAAACAGATCAAATTTTTAACAATATTTTTTCTATTTGTTCTCTTTCCTTTCTTTTTTCCATGTGAGGAAGGTAACCCTGGCAGTGCCAGGGACCAGAAGACACACATCCAGAATTATTAGATGGAGGCAGGTGATGCTGGCGAGTGAACCTTGTGCATACAAGACATGTGCTTGGGGGCTGGAGAGATAGCACAATAGGTAGGGCTCTTGCCTTGCAAGCATTTGGGGTGTTGGGTTTGATCTCCATTAACCCATATGTTCCCCCTAGGAGGAAAGGCTGAGTATAGAGACAGCAGTAAACCTTAAGCACCACTGGATGAGGTATCAAAACAAATGAAAAAGATGTGTGCTCAACCAGGCTCATGTCTCAGACCCCTCAGTTTTTTTCCTTTACTTTATTACTTCCTTTATATTATTTATAGCCTTTATTCTTTTTAAACTAACTCTTAGGGATAACACAGATACCATCACTTAACCTTCAACATTATTTTAAAAGTCACATCATAACAGATACAACACCTGACCCCTTGAGGCACCTCCTATCCTCTCCTTAACTACTAAAATAAGATAAAATGTCTAAAATGTTGGTGCTATGACAAGATTTTGGGGAGGGGGCAAACCCAGCTGTGTTCAGGACTATTTCTAGCTCTGCACTCAGGGATAACTTCTGGCCGTATATGGGGGACCATATATGGGGCTGGGGATAGAACCAGGATTGACCACCTGCAAGATAAACATCTTACCTGTACTATCTCTCTGGCCCAGCACAAGATATTTTTGAGACTTCTCAGGAAGACACAAAGTTACTTTTGAACACAAGTAGTTACTGTTTAGAAGTACTGTGGGGCCCTTACCCAACTGTCAGATTAAGACTCTTTGCTTAGCATTGGTGCTTTGTTCTGCTGCTCTTACAAGAGTTAACACAGATGGGCCTTCTTACCTTACAATGGATAGAATGGTTCAAAATTCTATAAAGAATTGGTATGAGACCTAAACTACTTTGTTTTCACTCTGAAAAACCGAAACAGAGCAAAGTAGTCATTCTTCTACAACAGCTAATATTTAGTAAGAAAAATAATCTCCTAACGCCACTGACCCAAACCCTGTATTTCCAAGATACTTTGTGTCCACTCAATTCTTTTCAACTTCATTTCCCTGACCTGTTCACTGTCAACAAAGGTACCAAATCTGCCAACTGCTCTATACCCTTGCTTAGCATGCATATCCTTGTTTTCAAACTTCCCTGAATTATCAGCCATGTGTTCTCTCCTATCTGGTTATGTAACAGCTCAGGTTTCAAAGAGAAATTGAACTGAGTTTGAAACCCAGTCCCCATTTACTTACAAGGTATGTGACCTTGGACAAATTACCCTAAAACCATCAAGGCTTCCTTTCCTCAGCTGTAACTTAGAGCTCTAAAAAAGGGAAAAAATATGATCAGCCTCATAGGCCACAGTAAGGACAAAGTGAAGTAAACCACACAGAGCTTTAAACATAGAGTCTAGAGCCTAGCACAAAGAAATATAAAAAAAAAATTATTGTTGTTTTGTGAGCTTCTCTCTCTCTCCCTTATGAAAGTCCTGGCAGCATTCATGATCGTGCTATCTTGAAGTGCTTTAAATCCATCCACCCTAAGGAGTGACTCTTTTTTTTTCCCTCTCTGTCTGCATCAGAGGTAGGGAAACATTTTTCTACCAAGGGCCACTTTCATATCTATAACATTGTTTGGGGGCCATAGAATACAGTAGAGAGGCTGCAAGCACTGGGTGAGAAGCATCTGTGTCTGTCTGTCCTGTACCAGGGCCAGACCACTGGCCTTATACAGTCCACAGTCGGATGTTCCCCACCCCTAGTCTCTGCAGACAGGCATGGTTCTTCCAACAATATTAAAACAAACGAGAAATCTTTCAACTTCCTCTTTCCACTAGTATATTTTCTCAATTCTAATTTTTCTTCCAGTTGTTGTTGTTTCCCTTTTCTTTCCTTTCAAACCTTTAGGCCGAGTGACTTGCATCAGCTAAAATTCTATCATATGAGTTTCTACCTTTGCCATTCTATTTAAATTGATTCCCTAAAGATAAACACTAACCTCCATTTTTAAGCCTAAAACCTTTCCTTGGACTTTATCCCCCTCTCATTTTCACAGCACTTGGTACCATTTACTTTTCTCCCCTGCACTATAGCTCATTTCCCTGCCAGCTTCTACAACACTGTTTAGTTCACTTTTCCACCCGATGGCCACTTATGAAATAAATCTTCCTCCCTCTAAAAGTGTGTGTGCTGCATTCTATCGCTGATCTCCCACCAGTTTGGTGTTCTTCAACACTCAATGCTTCAGGCTTGTAGCAAGTCTTTAAAGGGTATTTACAACCCTCATCACTCTCCAGGGTTCTGAGGCTACATTCAATCAGGGAGAGTAAGTCCTAGAAAGGGACTCAGCAAACAGCCTCTGTCTCAGAACTGCCCCAGATTACCTAAAGCACTATGCTACATCTACAAAGATGCCTGGACTTCAATTGTTCAACTGGAAAGGTAAAATCAGATGGTTGCTCCTTCCAGATAGCTAGAAGTCAGTTTTTAATCTCTACTGTTCACCTTTATTTAATAATACTAACTTCCAAATATTGTGAATGCATTCCTTTTTTTTCTTCCTCTATTAAGGAAAAAGCTATTTCTAGATTAATCTGTTGCTTTAGATTAATGTCTTATCTCCCCACTGCCCAGCTAGAATGTACATTCTGAAGCCTTCCCCACTGCCCCCCAGAAAGCCTTTCTAGCCTTCTTGCTAGGAGTCCTGTCCTGCATACTCATCCACAATTATAACAGAGATAACGAACAATTATAACAAAGGCAGCACACCAGTGGCTTTCAACCTTTCTACACCTGAGGTCCATGGACCAGGGTTTGAAGCCCAGTGGCAAAAAGCACCAGAATAATAGAGATTATATTAGAATAATCTGAGGGAAGGGATCAGGCATCAGTATTTTTAAGGGTTCTGGTTATTTCAATGTGTGATCGATCAACCTTGAGAATCATTGTACTAGATTGCTCTGTTAAAGTTCTGTTGCTCGGGTGGGTTGAGGGGGAAGGGGGCAAAAAAAAAAAAGTTCTGTTGGTTCCTATTTTTAAAAAAAAGGTGAAAAAGGTAAAAAGTAAAAGCATAAAATTGTCTTTACTGTAAGTTTATTTTACTTATGGAATGCTTCAGAGATTCAAACGATTCTTCCAAAGGCAATTAATGATCATGTTTTCAGTCACCTACCTGCTCACAGCTATAACTAAATTTCAAAAGGTACCAAAAGCAGTGGAGGGACCTGGGGGGGGGTTGGGGGGCACGGAGAGGGGGTCAGGACAACTTTGTTTACAGAGTTTACTATGTCTTCTCTAAAACTACTTCTAACCTCAGGAATGTGAAATGTTTACCACAGCCACTCTTTTTTTTTCAGTTGTAAATCTATTTCTAAAGCAAGTATTCTAATTACCATTTACTGGGAAGTCACAGGATAGTTGGGTATTTTGCAAGTCAATTCAGGAGAAAAATAGAAAGCTGGTTAAGTCCAATTTAGGTGAGGTTAAGCACTGCAGGCTTAAACACACATACAGAGTGAAACCCAGCTCCTCCTAGGTCGCACACATTGTGATGTTAACAGCAGCAAACAAAGGACCAAGGCAAGGGGAAAGAAAATTACCTGTGGCAGCCACCATTAAGACAGTAGACCACCTTTTTAAAGATCCACATGGGGAATGTATATAGCTTCAAAAAGGTCTGAAGGATATTTTCATCTTCCTATCCACTCAAGACTAGACACCAAGAAAAGCATTATTTCTAAAAAAGTGTTATTCTGAAATAAAAACACATCAAGTGCAATTGTTGTGGTGGGGTGCTGTATGGTCACTTTAAAAGGTCAATTTCCAGTGGGGCACTGAGAGCTTTTTTTCTTTTTTCCTGGAAAAAGGGAGGAAGATCAAATAATTTGGGAACCTCTGCTTTAAAAGGATCTTAAACTCCAAGAATGAGTGCATGCATGCAAGTGTGGAGGTGATGATCCTGCAGACGAGTACTCTAGAATAAACTCGGTTGATCTGAGAAGATTAAAAAGCCAATCAGAGATCTTAGTGCACCAACAGCTGTGGCCCAGAGACACAGCAGCGAGTCCTGGAAGACACCACAGTGCCAGAGATCCCTCCCGGCCCCATATCGAGCCAATTTCACTGGGGCAACCCAGATGCACACCCAGGCAGGTACACTCTCACCACCTACTCCAATGGAATCCCTGGTGACCAAGAGCTTCCACAAGCAAGGCCCAGGTATGCAGGTACCAGGACTAAATCTCCAGGCCACATGGCGGCAGAGGATTGGGGCTGTCCCTCCCCGGGTCCCCACCCACTCAGCAGACTGACTGTCATGCCCACAATCTGCCTGGGGACAGGGGGCATCTTAGCACACCAACAGCCCTGGTCCAGAGACTCTCAATTGAATCCCAAAATGGATTAGTGCCATACAGAGATGTTTCTGGAACCCAACTGATATAGGCAGGTAGATAGGGAAAGGCCCTGGACAGTGAAACAGGCCAGCAAAAGTTCTGGAAAGAAAATTCCAAGGCTGATCCACTTTGTGGATAAGACCTTGAGCGGCGGACCCTGAGTAGATTGGACCCCTCCCCATGAAGGAAATTCCTCGAATTCCCTGGACCTCTCCCTCAATCTGATTAACTTTAGTGATTCAGCCCAAAGTAGACCATCACCACTCCCAACCTCCTTAGCAACGGACTTTTACCTGGGAAGAAACCCCGACGTGGATTTCTGCCCGATCCCACGTGCTGCTTATGCCCACGTGGCAGAGCACATGTGGCGCTTGAGCACATATGTTGCCCGCATCTCTCTTCTTGAGATGTTGTGTACTTTCATGCTTTCATGCCTAGTGCTAGGATGTATGTAGGGGTTCTCTCTCTCTCCCTCTCCCTCTCTCTCCCTCTCTCTCTCTCTCTCTCTCTCAGCCCTTGGAGAAACCCATGTTCTCTTGAGTGCTTCTCTCTCTCTCTCTCTCTCTCTCTCTCTCTCCACACCTTAAACCCTCCAAATAAAATCTATTTATTTCACTGCTTGTCTACTCCTGAAATTCCTTTTTTGTGAGGTAAGGTGAGACAAGAACCCAGTAACCCTGGGTCCCGGGTGGCAGAGGCTGTTGGGAAGAAGGTGACCGTCTTTCTCCCCGCTTCAAATAAATCACCTGTGGGGCCTACCAACATCACAACCATTTTTTACAATCTAGAATCCCAGAAGCACATGGCCGCAAAAACAGCTGTGCAAGCTCTTGTGATATTCAAAATGAGCAATGGAAAATACATTATCTAGCGTCAGCCCCTGGCAGGTAGGCTTGAATGGTGGTGGGAAAATTCGAACAAAACGTAATGACCAAAAGTAGAAAGAGAGTATGGAGGAAACTGACTGCCATAGAGGCTGGGTGAGGACTGGGATGAGGTAGGGGGGATACTGGGGACAGTGGTGGTGGAAAATGTGCACTGGTGGAGAGACGGGTATTTGATCATTGTATGGCTGAATCTCACACATGAAAACTTTGTAATGCTACCTCATGGTGATTCAATAAAAAAAAAAAAAAAACCCACAATCAGACTTCAGAGGTGAGCCCAGGAATGAAGTCCAGGATCATGGGTCTCAGTGAATTCAGTCGATGACACCAAAGATGAGCAGAAAGGGGGTGACTTTTAGGTCATTCTCTAGCAATGAAATCAAGCCTTAAGAAGCTCAAAGTGTTAGTAACTTCACTTCTTAATTACCAATACACCAAAAGCAGCATTTTTGTAAGGAAGCAAGAAGCCCTGTGGAATGCCTCTGAACTAGATTAAACCACCAGGCTAGTAATTAAACTAACTTTATATTGGAGAGGACTCTTGCTCAAACTTGAGCAATCCTGCTCATTTCAGGAAAGCAATTTTAGTACAAAAGTGGAGACAAGAAACTTTTGAGCTTCCATTTCAGCTCAGATACCATCGTTGGCAGCTTCTATTCTCCTAACTACAAAATCTGGAGACCAACCACTTCCAAGAGGTGTTAAAGGGGATTAAGATTATGAAATACTGTGAAGATAAAAAGGCGTAAATCTCAGTCTTGTATCATTTGCAGGTAATTTAACAGTCTTTGTTTCTGTGTCAGCAAACAAGTTTTTACCATTTTATCCATCTAGACATTTTGATAGCAGTTACTGCCATAGTACCTAAGTGCCATACAACCCATTTAAAGACTGCTTAGCATTTTGTTAAAATGACATGCTGCAACATCATATTAAAGTCTGCCTAAGAACCCTAAACACTTAGAAAAATTATTTTTCTTCAAATTGATCAATGCTATATGTCATCACAAAATTATTTACATCTTACAGCTGGATAATAGTTTAGTAAATGACAGCTGTAACATGGTGTACCACAGCACTATAAACACCACAAATGACTAAATGTAAGACAAGTTACTCCCCACCCCCAAACCAAGTGTTGAAAAGGTCATCTTATTCTATTCAAAATTTACAAAGTCTCAGGTAGAGGCAATCTATTTATTTGATCTTGTGAAGTACAGACACCATCTGGGATGGCACACTCACCTGAAACAACTTCAATTATTGCTCATCCTGGAGTTCTACCAAAGTCACTTGCAGAGGTTGAGTTTCAAAGAAAGAGGTAAAAAAGTATCCATTGGGAATCTCAGAAATTCCACTAGGATTATAAATGCTGTGTTAAGTGTCAAAACAAGGCATGTAAAGTTTACTTGAGGGTAAGGGATACAGTTCAATGGGCAGTATACAGAAGAGGTCAAGGTTGTAACCCTTGGCACTAAGTGGTTCTTACCACTGGATGTGGCTCAATAACAACAAAAATAAAATAAAATAAAATAAAATTGACTCAAAAAGCAGTATGTAAAGTTACCTTACAGAATATGTAAGTCATTCTGTAATTGGAAAAAGAAGAGAAAAAGAAAACTATCACCCTAATGTGTATTTGTGAGGTGACATTTCCAGAGATAAGAGTGCATATTTATCCAAGGACAACAGTACATGAAAAATGCTTCATCTCAGGATAAAAATTTAAACAATGTACTACATAAAACCATGTAAAAAACTGCTTCAAAAAGCACCAATGTGGTAAACAACAGTGATTCAAAAGTCTTAAAAAGAATTTGAATAGAAGTTTCTCAATGATTATAGGAAAAAAATTAGTTATATAATGAATTAATTATATAATGTTATTTCTATATATTTATGGGTAAGTGAAACTCTTTTAAGTAGATATCTGATTTCTACCTCTAAATGTTCAAAGGAGATCATGAACTGGTGATCATAAACTGTTTTTGTTAACATTCTCATTGAAAATAGTGAACAATGCTTGTGTGTGTGTGTGTGTGTGTGTGTGTGTGTGTGTGTGTGTGTCAGAGAAAAGCAGGGAATTAATTTGTCCATACTTGTGGCCAATTTAGACTCAATCCCCAGCACCGAATATGGTTCCCCCAAGTCCTGCTGAAAGTGATTCCTGAATGCACAGGGTGTGACTTCCCCTACAGGGGTGTGTGTGTGTGGGGGGGGGGGGGCGGGGAAGGGGGAGCTTGGTCTTGAAATCATTTTGAAAAACTAATTTTTGTAAGTGAAAAATTATTAAGATTCAGCATAATTTGAATTGATAATATACATATATGAATAGGGACAGTGCAGATGATCAGAAAACAAATTCCAAGTCTGGTATAAGCCTTCTAACAAACGAAGTTCAGTTTATCTGCCAAAAGACTATGCTTTTTGATTCTTGCCTCTAACCTTATTGAAAAAACACCAAAAATCAAGGTTTTGTACTAAGAGTAACACATCCAGATAAAGGCTGAGTCAGTATTATTGCAAAGACTGTGTACAGAATGGTACTAGCTGGTGTCATTCACATCACAATCACCCTTGATTTATGGGGTTTGGTTTGTTTGTTTTGCCTTTGGGCCATCCCAGATAATGCTCAGGAGTTACTTCTGATTCTGCACTCAGGAATTACTCCTGGCAGTGTTTGTGGGGCAATACAGACTGCAGTCAATCAAACCCAGATCGGCTGTGTGCAAGGCAACTGCTCTATCCACTGTGCCATCCATCCAGCCCTGGTTTGTGAATTGCTAAGGACAGATTTTTGGCAGATACCAGAAAGGTGTGGGGGGGTAGTTCTAATAGGCATGAAAGTATTTCATGGGCTCCAGGGAAATGTCTTCTCCAAGCATAGAAATATGAGGAATCTATTTCATATTTACGAGCAGTTACTTATGTAGGGGATATACACATAATCAAATGAAGGACAAAAAAGGACAATTACCTTGTAAATTCCAAACAACCCCAGATCCCGTAAGACAGACAGGGCACTGACTCGAGGACCAGTAGTTATTTCTCCAGCCACTTGCAAACGGATCTTGACGATTTCCAAAGGATTTGTGAAAATCACTTGGGAGCCTCCTGCCTAAGAAGAAAAATGAAAAAAAAAAAAAATAGGATCAAAGCAGAGTAATAGAAAGGCTGATCAGGAAGAGATGAGTGATTATTCTTAAGGGAACTCAGAAGATATATCCTGGAGAGATGGTAGTTTCAGTCCTTGCCTCATCAAGTAAACTGTGAATGTTGCTAGAGCCTAGGTACAGAGGGCCTCTCTCCTTTAGGCAGAGGCTGAAAGCAGGAAGACTAGATGGAGGAACAGGGGAAAGCAAGAGACTTGTGTTTACTCCACCAAAGTCTTCACAAATGACAAATATCTTTAAAACACAAACAACTGTGACCCCAGGGCACAAAGGCAGTAATAAACCGCACAGCTAGTATTGAAGTAAAGAGACGCAGATCTGCCTGTCAAATAGGAAGGAAAAGGGTAGACAAAGATTCTCCCATAATAAACTCCATGGTTCTGGCAATAATTCAAAATTTCCAGGGAACATGTAAACTTAGATGAAAGCTCTTTTTTCTCTCTTAAAATATCAGGCTGATCATCAAACACCATTTTATGGAGTTACGGATTCTCATAATTTTATTTATGTGTTACCTGTGTATAGAATTGTTCTTTTCATATAAGATAAATGTCAAAGTAGTGAAAATATGCATTAAATCAATTATGGTCCAAACTTTGAACAATGTGTGTTATTTCATTCCAGCAATGGCTGGGTGCCACACCTCCGAGCTCATCAGTGGAAATCTTTAAAGTGCACCATAAGGGAAATTTTAAGCTAGCTATTTTGAAGCTAAGCCTATATTTATAATAAGCAATTACATTCTTTCCTACTGCACTTCAACTTGTTATTCCTTGTCACAATATATTACATTTTTATATCATCCAAAACAGGTTGACATTCAATATAGTTCAGAATGTTTATTAAGAAGGGATCTCACCAAATCGGTTCAGAGACACAAAGCTGGTATTATAAGTTTAAGGTGCTATCATGGTAACTGGCACAATTTGCTTCTATATCATAGGAAAGTATGTCTTGTTAGATTCTCAGATCCTAATGAACCATGTATGTGCATTCAAAAATGCCCTATACTAACCCAAACTGGTAACTAGGATGGTTCTGAAAGTTTTGCTTATAACGTCTTGAAATAAAAGATTAAAAACAACATCAATATTCAATGGTAAGGAATAGACTAAATACATTTGAGTAGGTTCATACAATGAGATACTATGCTGCTAATTAAAAAATGATGGGGAAAATGTTCGCTATATATAGGTAGGCAAAAATTCTCCTATGATTAAATGAAACTACATCTTTCTTCCCACCATTCCACACTATCTAGCTTCTGAAGTAGGATTTCAAATGGGGGTTATTTTATCTGCTGTACTTTTCTGTCACTGTCCCCCTGTTGTTCACTGATTTGCTCGAGCAGGCCCAGTAACATTGTGAGACTCGTTACTCTGTTTGGCATATCGAATACGTCACGGGAGCTTGCCAGGCTTTGCCGTGAGGGCGAGATACTCTTGGTAGCTTACCAGGCTCTCTGAGAGGGGCAGAGGAATCAAACTCGGGTGGGCCTGGTCAGCCGCGTGCAAGGCAAACACCCTACCCGCTGTGCTATCGCTCCAGCCTGTACTTTTTCTATACAGATCATATGTAGAAAAAAATTAATTCTTACATAATAAATTAATTCTTTGTATCACTTACCTAATACACATAGTAATCAATGAAAACAGAGGAAAGAAAAAGAAAAAATAAATTACCTTTATAATTGTTTCATCAATTACCTTTCTAAGTCAAGCTGTCTTTCAATTTTTCATTATTAAACCTTAAAACACCTTGTTCTTTAAAACAGACCAAAATTTTTCCTTGTAACCATATACTGATATTGTGTAGAGGGTCAAAGAGATAAAATAGGTTGATCGCATGCTTTGGATGCAGGAAGCCTGGGTTTGAGTCACAAGGACCCCTGACCACTGTTGCAAGAAATCCTTGAATCAAGAACTAGGAGTAGCCCTGGGCACTGCTGGGTGTGACTTCATAAACAAAAAAGCAAATAAACAAGCCAACAAAGATGTTATAAATGTAGAGAAATAGGTACATGCTTTGCATGCAGGAGCCCCAATTCTATCCCCAGCATGGCCTGATCCCCTGAACACTGCCAGGACCAACCCCTGAGAACTGAGCCAGAAGAAGCTTCAGAACACTGCCAGGTATGATCCAAAGACTCCCCTTCTCCCACTCCCCATCAACACAAAATAAAAACTGTCAAGAAGGCAGTAGTTTTCATCTTTCTAGTTAGCTCCACAGACTAGCTTCATCTTCTTTGTTTTTGCTAGTCATCACTTTCATGTCTCTTCTACACAACTCTAAGTCAAACAACTGTGATAGAAAGAAACCTTCTGAAGTGGGAACATCTCACATAGAAGTGTGGGATGATCTACACAGAGGCCTGTGCATGCAATACACATGAAGACATTTGCCTCCAAGGCTCCAGGGCTCAGGATGGCCACACTCTCTTTCCAGGCTGCTGGGACCTGCAGAAAAGTGAAAAGACCAATCTCCAATGCCTGCAGCCTATGAGTATTCAGGGGTTTACATTTATACTTTTCTACAACACACAGGGGTGTTTAAGTTTGTCAGAATGAAGAGCCAGTGGGTTTGGTATATCTTTGTTGCTTTTTTTTTTTGATTGTCAAATAAAAGGCTCTATTTATTCTAATTGGGCTGGTGCAATGACACAGCGATAGGGAGTTTGTCTTGCACACAGCTGACCGGACCGACCCAGATTCAATTCTTCTGCCCCTCTCGGAGAGCCCGGCAAGCTATCGAGAGTATTTCGCCCGCCCACATGGCAAAGCCTGGCAAGCTCCCCATGGCGTATTCGATAAGCCAAAACACAGTAATTGTTGTTGCTGTTTTGTTTTGAGGCCACATCCACTTGTGCTGAGGGCTTACCCCAGGCTCTGCAGTCGGGGAACATTCCTGGAAGTGCTCAGCGCAGGATATGGTGCCAGGGATCGAACCCAGGTTGGCCACCTGGAAGGCAAATGTCTTCACCTCTGTATAACCACTCAAGTCACTGAATTGGAATGAGACCCAAGACTACTTTTTGTTTATTTGTTTCTGAACCACACCTGGCTGTGCTCAGGGATTATTCCTGGCTCTGTACTCAAGGATCACTCCTAGTATAGAGGGAGTCACCTAGCATGAAGGGGATCAAACCTGGGTCAGTCTCATGCAAGGCAAGTCACCTTACTCACTATTCTATCTTGCTGGCCCTGAAGACTTCTTTTTAAAGCACCAACCTGGATAAACCATGTCAGCCATGAAAAAAAAATAGCAAGCAGTCATTGTAGATCAATCTTCTTGAAGGACAGAACAGAAAGGCAATGCACTCTCCCCAAGCACTGCAGGCAAAAGTGAGGAGCAGGCTAAGTCTGGCACATGAAGACAAAGTCTCAGGCCTATATGACCAGCCATCTAACTGGCTATGTGAACCCAAGAGATGGTGATGGTACTACAGCGAGCACAGTGCTCAAGACACCAGCTACACCAAACACACTGGTTTTGTTTTCCCTAGTTCCTAAACTGATGATTCTCCTCCCTGGATGTAACAAGGTTACAATCACTTACAGAGCTTTTAAAAATGTGACATCTTGGGCTGGAGCAATAGCACAGTGGGGTTTGCCTTGCACGCAGCCAACATGGCTGATACAGGCATGGCCGAGACAGGTTCGATTCCCAGCATCCCATATAGTCCCCGAGCACCGCCAGGAGTGATTCCTGAGTGCATGAGCCAGGAGTAACCCCTGAGCATCGCCAGGTGTGACCCAAAAAGAAAAAAAAAAAAGACATCTGTACCTCACTCCAGACAAATAAAAATTCCTGCACAAACTCTTTTAAAAATGCTTTCTATGTGATTAGAACTTGCAGGGGAGTTGAAAAATTGCTTTACATAGATACAATATTGCTAAATCCCTTTTGATTTTGAGAGTATGCTTAAAAGTTGTGATTTCTGAACCCCAGTTTTCACATTCTTTCAAGAAAGGAACCTTCTATCTTATAACCATGATTTTCTACATATCCAAGCAGTGTTATTTATAAGTATAGAATTATCAGACATAGAGTTTCTCTTTAACTCATTATCTTATATCTTCATTAGGACCATCAAAGTTGGTATCGTATAAAGTAAAATAAGAACATATACTCAAGTCACTGGCTCCAAATCAATCAATACATACAAATTCTTTTAGCAAAACCAAGTAATTAATCACCATGGATGGTGCAAAAGTCAAATCCACTTTAGAGAGTCACAGGGAAAAAGAAGCAGAGGGAAGAAAGAACTCTGTGACACACGGGAAAGAATAACACTACACTCGTAACTTCTCATGGAGTCTAAAAGAAAGAACCTATAGAATCAGAGTGGCATGTTGCAGAGGTGCCGGAGATGAATCAGTTCTTTGGAGTCCAGCGGGAAAGAAATGAGAGACTCCAAGGCACCATCAGAAGATGCTTATCATCACATGCACAGTGTCTGGACAGCACCATGACTGGATCACTGAGCAGCATACTGCCTGCTGCTCCACTGACTCCTGATCTATTATCCATTCACAGCACCTTTCCTAGGTCCCTCCTTTGCAGAGATCAAAGCCAGTGGAACCCTCAGACACTGGACAGAAACATATATTGTGCACAATGTCTCTGTGTCCCTCATCATTTGAGAGCTCTGGCTGTGTGAGGATAGTGGGTTTTGTATGTGTGTGCAATTTTGTCACACATTATTTTCCAAGGATTTTCTGCAGTATGCGGTGAGTAGGAGAGAAGGAAACTTTCTTCCAAAGAATTGGTTCTGTGTGGCATTATTTTATTTTATAATGGGGACAGTGATTTCTCTAGAGATTTCTGGTATTTTTGTTCCCATTCCCTTATCCCTTATCTCTGGATCCTCATAAAGAGAAATACATATATTCATTGTCACCTCACTTCTGCCACACTAAATGAATGAACTTCTCATTCATTCACACCAAACTGTTCACCAAATATTTATAAGCAATCATTTTCAAAGTGTGTCCTAGGAACTGCAAGGACACAAGATGAGACAGAAAGTGTTTCTATTTTCAAGGAGGTTGAAATAGGAGGAACTATTATAAATATTCACTAAGCATCCATAATGGTTTATTAAGGCATTTATTTCATATGCACTTGCATAGTCCACCAAGATGAGTTTCTTCCTGATTTTACACAGGGGGAAACTGAGGTATAGAAAACAAAAGCAACAGCTATCAGCTGAACTGTGTTCTAACTAAAATTCTTCTGCTAAAATTCTAGCCATCCTCGGTACCTGAGAATGTGACTATATTTGTATAAAGAGGAAATTACATAAAAGTGATAATCTATGATAAAATGATGACATCCTAATCTAATGTGACTTATGTCATTATAGGACAAGAACACTGAGACGACACATGAGCACCAGTCATCTATAAGAGGACTTTCCACAGTCATCTGTAAAAACAAAACAACAAAACTACCAGTGACAACACCTTGATCTTGGACTTCCAGCTTCCAGAAACAGAGAAAATAAATGCCTGTGGTTTAATCCATTCCATGTGTGGTATATAAGGCATGGTAGCACTTTAGCACTGTCCTCCTGTTGTTCATTGATTTGCTCCAGCAGGAAACAGTAACGTCTCCATTGTGAGACTTGTTGTTACTGTTTTTTGGCATATCAAATATGCCTGGGTAGTTTGCCAGGCTCTGCCGAGTGGGTGAGATACTCTTGGTAGCTTGCCGGGCTCTCTGAGACGGATGGAGGAATCGAACCCCAGTCAGCAAGGCAAACACCCTACCTGCTGTGCTTTCGCTCCAGCCCTACAGCATGGTAGCATGAGAAAATGAGTAGAGCAGGGTCATATGGTCAGCAAATTGGAAACAGACAACTCACTAGTGAATTTACAATAAATATTTGCCTTACAAACAGAGAAAATGGAGCATCAGGAAAGATAACTTGGTAAAAGTTGGTAAAAGATGGTAAAAGTTAAGGTTCAGACAAATTCCCGAGGCCATTCGAGGGAGGGAAAGATTTCTGTTGGCAAGAATAATCTGGGGGAAGTGGTAAGACATAGTATGGCCCAGCTCTTTCCTTTTGCAGTCATCGCTGAAGTGCTAACTGCCAAAATGAAGTTCAATCCTTTCATGCCTTCTGACTGGAGCAAGGACTATAAGAAGCATTTCAGTGCACCATCCCACATTTGTAGGAAGATCAGGCCTTCCCCTCTTTCCAAAGAATTGAGACAGAAGTACAATGTGCAATCCATGCCCACCAAGAAGGATGAAGAGGTTCAGGTTGTGAGAGGACACTACAAAGGTCTGCAAATTAGCTAATTAGTCCAGGCTTACAGGAAGGAGTATGTTTATCTACATTGAACAAGTACAGCAAGAGAACAAATGGCACAACAATCCACATAGGCATTCACTCCAGTAAAGTGGTTATCACTAGACTAGAACCGGATAAAGACTGCAAAAAGATCTTGAACGCAAAGCCAAGTCTTGCCAAGTAGGAAAGGAAAAGGGCAAATACAAGGAAGAGACACTTGAGAAGATGAAAGAATAAAGTTATCTCATATACATCTTGATTAAAAACTGGAAAATGAAAAAAGAATATATAGCCCATCAGCTGGTGACTTAAATATAATTAAGATTTAAATATTCCAGGCAGAGAATGGCACAAAGACAATGTGACAAGGGCTTGCCATTTTTATAAAGCCATTACAACATTTGACCAGTTAAATTTTAATATGTGTGAAAATTATAATGTGATCAACAATTATCATTCACTAGCATTTGAGAATGTATCGTATGCAAATATTGTGTCACATGTTTTGTGAAGTACTGTTTCTTTGGTCATTACAGTATCCCAACGTAGGAAATAATATGATAGCATCTTTCTAAGTGAGCCAATCATGGCTGATAGGGGTGGAGGAGGATACATAACTTGGTTAATTCATCCTGACAGAAAGGTAGTAATGGTATTCAAAGCTAGACCTGGCTCATGCTACAGTCTGAGAATGTGTCAGCACAGAAGAAACTAGTCATTTGTTTTAGGACTGAATTCACCACTCTGAAAAGGTAAGTTACACTCTACAGATGGTGCCTTTGTACGTGTATTGGGGTAAAAGGGGAGGAGGATGTGATGACCAAGGGTAGAAATGGAGCTAGTAAGTAAAGTTTTGGAGCTACAGAGTGTTCTGATTAGAATCTCTGTCCCAGAAAGATGAATAGTTATCAGAGGAAAAGGAAATTATGAGGGAAGGGGAGCCCTGAGGTAGGGATAACAATTCAGCAGAGTAGGGAAGAGATAGACCAGACTTAGAACAATTACACTGGTAGTGAGGCAGGGTGAGGGGCAGTGAGAAATGGATGGAACAGAGATCACTAGGTCTTGGCAGATGAATATGGGGCATCTGGGGCAAAAGGAATGAGTAGGGACAAATTAAAATCTACACTTTTGTATCTGTGCAATAAAAACAAAAGATCAGAAAGACAAATATGAGGGATGGGAGAATAGAAAGAGGGTGCCTGACCACTGAAATGGTACTAGAATTCTGATAAGTGTGGTGAAACACACACAGATAAAGGTCTGAAACTGAAACTATATTCCCAGAATTCCTATAGTATTAGAAACAAAATTGTCAATTAATTAAAGTTCAATCAAAATAAAAACAGAGAACTAGTTCTCCCATGGTTTTCTGGTAAAACAGAACTAGGACATACCTAGAAGACCGTGGAAGAGCGTGCGGGGGGTAATGGACTGAGACATATAGGAATTAAAGAAAGAGTCATGGCTAATATGTATGTGGTAGGAAAAGGCAGGGGCTTACATGCCCTTTCCCTCTACATTCCGTTCAGGGAATTCCTTTCGTTTTACATTCCTTTCATGGAAGGAAGAAGAGAAACCAGAGTAGAGATGGAATCAGAGACCTCATTCCATACTGCAGGGTAGTAGAATCATAGAAGTCAGGAAAGGGGGTTCCAAAAGAAAAAAGGTCAAGAGGGAAATGGCCACCAATGTATGTTGCTGACATAGGGCAGTGACCCGTGAGTGGAAAATGAATCCCAAGGAATTACAGCCTACAAAATCTACATTTTACAGGGTAGGGGAAGAAAGAGGAATGATAGTTGTTCGTGGGAGCAAACAAGGTAGAATAAAAATTTATTTGGGGTAATTAAGAAGCAAAGATCTATGGAGAGTGAAAAGATAATGCATAGCTGGGATAATTGTGTTATGTATGCTTAAGCAAAACAGCGCAAGTTCTGAACAGTAGAGGTGGAAGGCAAAGTGTGAAGCCTGTGGATTGCTTTAGTGCCACACATAAAGATGTGGACTACTTCTGTTTCAAGGCAAAATCTGACAACTAGTAGTTGCCCTCACTATTAATGCTTCAAAGACAAAAAAAAAAAAATCGAATCAAAAGGCTTAGGATTTGGCAAATGGAGAGAGAATAAAGTTCTGGACTTAGAGCAAATCTACAGTAATGACACAGATCTCTCCAAATCAATAATAAAAAAAACATTCTGGATCTCTAGAAGCAGTTATGGTACAGTTAGTCTAATGTGCCACACAGACAAGGTCTAGTAGTTAATGACATCTAAAGTCAAGTTCATGCAATTACTCAAGTATTCTATCTTTATACTGAAACAAATTGAAAGACAAAGCAGTTGGTGAGCTTAAACACTGCTTAAGATTCCTTCCTTATCTACACCCACCCCAGGGGTCTCAAAACCACAGAGAGCTTAGCTCCTCAGAAAATTCTCATTTAATTGCACACTATGTGCACACCACTATGGATGAGGAATATATGACATATGCCAGTCTATTATCAAGTACTGGATAAAAATATTTTATTATCACTGTATTTGTATTGAATGTTGAATAGTCTGAACAACATGTGCCAGAAACTTTTACAGCTTTAAAATTAAAAGGGATGGGCTGGAAAGATAAAACAATAGATAGGGTGCTTGCCTTGCACATGGTTAACCTAGGTTCAGTCCCTGGAAACACATATGGTCATGTAAGCATTATCAGGGGTGATCTCTGAGCATACAGTCAAGAGAAAACCTGGGGCATGGTAGGATGTGGTCCAGCCTCTCCTCCCCAAAGAACCCTCATATCTAAAACACTGCATAAACTTTAGAAGAGGAATAAAGAACTGATACACTAACACACTCACACTCACACATACACAGGTGCGGGCACATGCGCACGCAGACAGACAGACAGACAGACACACACACACACACACACACACACCCCTTTTACATCTGGGACCAAAGCAACAGTATAGTGAGTACAGTGCTTGTCTTGCATAGGGTCATCCTGGGTTTGATCCCTGGTACCTCATATGGTCCTATGAGGAAGGCTAGGAGTGATTCCTGAGTACAGAGCCAGGAATTAGCCCTGAGAATCAGGGGTGTGGCCCACAAACAAATAAACAACACCCCCCTAAACTTTTATACTAACTTACTTTATTCTATTCCTACTTGTGGTGGTAATAAAGGCTTTCAAAACGTACAGAATTAAGAGAAAATAAACTTTAAAATGAATATAAAGATTTTTAAAGCTAAAGAAACAGGTTTTGGGTTGAAGAGGTAGTACAGAAGGTAGGATGCTTGCCTTGTAAGCAGCTGGCTTGGGTTTAATCCCCAGTAATATATATGATCCCCAAGCCACTGCAATGAATGATACCTGAGGACAGAGCCAGGAGTAAGCCCTGACGTGGGCAGGGCTTACTCTAGATGTGGTCTAAAAAATAAAAAACAAAAGAAAAAGATAAAAACAAAACAGGTTTTGTTCTTAAACTTGAAGTCAATTGTAAATGGCCTATAAATTAATATGAAACACAAATGTAAAAAAGCCGACTTTCCATTAAATAAAGACTCAAACATTATAAAGGTCATTTTCCCCATAAAATATTTTAAATTTGAAGCAATCTTTCTAGTAAAATATCAACAAGATTTCCTGAAAGAAATTTGAAATAGGAATATTAATAATAGTTACACAGGGAATTTTCTACATTAACATTTATAATGTAAAAAAGTAAATTGAAAATAGCTTTAGGGTAAATAAAAATATGAAAAGCAGGACCAAGGCACAGGGATGATAAAGTGGACCCCTTCTATTTGTAGCTATATTGGCCATACCTAACTCCCTATTCTAGGGGCAATCTGATGAGTTATAAAGTTTTCTTAACTTTTCTTTTTCTTGAAAAGGTACTGGGGAATGTTTCTAATCCAATTCAAAGGCATCACTCCTGAAGATCTTGAGACTGAATACAATTCATCAACCTTTCTGAGCAAATTCTCACCTTTATTGATTTTTGCCTCCAAGAATTCTTGTCTTTTTAAGAGGCAGGGGGAGGGGGACCAGGGGGGTCCTCCCACAAGGTGGTCAAGAAGCCTTGAGACCACTTCTGGCAATTCTCAGCCAAGTGGAAGTGGGAGGCCTGGAAGGTGAAGGGAGGCTGGGAGGGGGATGAGGGGTGGGACCAAGCAGTGGCCAAGACAAAGGCCTAATACTCTGAGACACAAAGGATTTCCTGGGCATCCCAGTCATGCTTGGGGGCCTCTATGGTCATACCCAGGAGTGCTCAGGGGCTCTGAAGTGCCAGGAATCCAACAGAATCTGAGTTAGCTGCATGAAAGGCGGCCCAACTTAACCCCAAGATTTCTTGTCATTTTATTTATTGTGTACATAGTTAACCAACAGGTTTTTACATGCTGAAAGGATTTGAAGTATACTAGAACAGGAAGGTCAAGATTTTGTTGATAAAACTCAACAGTTTGTACGGGATTCCCCCTGAGATATTGTGTAAGGAATTTTTGTGGACCGTATTTTCAACCAGAGAGGGCAAGATGTATCATTAGGGAACACCTCTGTTCTGTACAGTCTGGGTGGTATCTTTACCTTTCTCCCTTTTTGTCTTTATATGCTTTAATACTCTCTCAGTCTGCTCTTTACAGGATGTGGAAGCTGTGGCCTTTTCTCTACCCTTCCATCTCTGCATTGGTCAGAGCCAAAGATAATTTGAACTCAAGCTGGCTAGCTTTCTAATCCCAAATCAGAATCACTATGCAAATCTGCTGAGTGTCAAAAAGCCAGCAGCACTGTCCTCCCTGTTGTTCATTCATTTGCTTGAGTGGGCGCCAGTAATGTCTCCATTGTGAGAGTTGTTGTTACTATTTTTGGCATCTCGAATACGTCATGGGTACTTGCCAGGCTTTGCCGTTTGGGCAGAATACTCTTGGTACCTTGCCGGGCTTTCCGAGAGGGGCAGAGGAATCAAACCTGGGTCGGCTGCATGAAAGACAAACACCCTACCTGCTGTGCTATCACTTGGGCCCATCAAAAAGTCAATACCTTAAATAATAATAATAAAAAATTATTTTCTTTCTGTTGTTGTTGATTTGGGGCCACACGAAGTTGTGAAAGGGGATCACTTCTGGCTCTGTAATCTGGGATTACTCTTGGTACACTCAGGGGACAATATAGGGTATCAGAAATCAAATCCACTGTGCAAGGTAGATACTCTACCCACTATACTCTATGGGCGTTCAAAAGGTTTATTTTCATCTTCTTTTCTTGTTTGAATAGTACCTACCTGAATGGTTAGTTAATCTGGTTTCCATGGCTTGGAGAGTCTGTCTTAAAGCTATAAATGATTCAGGGGAATGAAAGCATATAAAAAAAATGGAAGAAATAATTTTCCAGGTACAATATAATCAATCTGCAATCTGCAGATCAATCAATAAGTCATGAGGATACAGGCCTGTAAGCTTTGAATTATCTCTATTTTTAAACTCTGAGGAATACTTTATATAAAAATGCATAACTTGGGGCTTTCCCTCTCCCACCACTCCTTCAGTCCTTCCTTTCTTTTCCTGGCTCAACAGAATGGCTTTCACTGAGAAGGGTAGCAAGCAAAGAATATACCATCAACATTACCCCATGCACCCATGGGGTGGGTTTCAAGAAGCATGCACTGTGCGCACTCAAAGAGATTGAGAAGTTTGCCATGAAGGAGATGGGCACACCAGATGTGTACACTGACACCAGGCCCAACAAAGGTGCCTAGGTGAATGGAATAAGAAATATTCCACACCAAATCTGTGTGCTTTTGTCTAGAAAATGTAATGAGGATAAAGACTCACCAAACACTTTATACACTGGTTATCTATATACATATCATCGCCTAAAAAATTCAACTAAACTGATGACATAATAAAGTATGGAATCTCTCTCTCTCTCTCTCTCTCTCTCTCTCTCTCTCTCTCTCTCTCATTTTGGGTCACACCCAGTTCTGATAAGGCCAGTTCTGATAAGGCTTATTCCTGGCTCTAGACTCAGGGATCATGCCTGGATCATATGGGATGCTGGGGACCAAACCCAGATTGCAAGCACCCTACCCGTTGAACTACTGCTCTGGCCCTCTGCCTTCAATTCTTAAAAATAAAATAAAATAAAATAAAAATCAAGGCATGGCTAATAGATAGGACTGAATAATAACAAACCCTTGAACTCTAACCACAGAACCAACATGCTAGGAGTAATATAAAGATGGTGTCCGAGGATCTGTGGCACTTTGGTGGTGGATTGTGGTGCAGTCAGTAATTATGTACACCAGAAGGATAAATATTATTATTATTACTGTGACCACATTACTTCAACTCCAATTAAAAAAAAATTTATGATAACTACTGGAAACAGCAGCAGTCTGAACATGTTATCTAAAGCAGTGTTCTTCAAACTTCTCCTAACCGTGGCCTCCTCCTGACCTTTGTTCCTTCCTACAGCCCCCTGTCTTACCAGTTGGTACTCAAGTACAATACTGTGGGTCCCTATCTATGTGACTTTTACTTGTGGCCCCCTGGAATCACCTGAACCCCTGGTAGAGAAATGTTCATTCAAAGGATTTGCTAAGAAGCTCTAGTTCCTAGGCCATCCACTGACTTTTGTCTGTACTGAACTCGTCTTCATTGCTTCTTTACTCATAGAGATAGTGTCTCCAAACATTTCTTTTGAAACCTAGGGAGTCAAATCAAAAAAATTCTAAAGATCAAAAAATTTTAGGATTCTCTTTTCATCCAACCACTCTATGTTGGGAGAAATATTCAGAGTATTTGGAGAATACTAACAATGTCAAACTTTTTAAAAAATCTATTAATTCAATCTGTTGTCCATAGAAAACAAAGCAGTATATAATTTAACAAATTGTAATTCCAGTTATACTTTCTACCAAAAGCATTAACTATAATTTAATCACCTCTTTTTAATTTGAATTCACATGGTAGGTACTTATAGCTACTTAAAAAATTAAGTGGCAAAATGTATATGAAGAATATGTATCTTGATATTTTAATTATGCTCAATTGAATATACTTAGATTTAAAGTGCTTTTCACAAATGACATGTGCTAAGAATATCTAATTGCACACTGACATCCTAAAATGTGTGCTTACATGTGTCAAAAATAGATTAACATGAAGTTATGGAATATGACTTTTTTTCAAAAACTAAAACCCAAATACTTTATTTTGATTATTTGAATACAAATAGAATTGTAACTATTAAAAGGCTTACACTAGTAAATGTCTAATGATTTCCATTACGTACAAAATGAACAGTCAAGTGATGATAGTATTTCATGTTTGAATAAATTGGAAAATAAAGATTTAAGTATCAGCACTTACTCTCTTACTAACTCAATGTTAAATAAAGATACACAAGTAATTTGTATGTAAATAAGTATTAACATCATATACAAGATCACAGGTACAAAGGAGATACTTAGCAAAGAGCAGTGAACAGATTAAATTAAACCACACTCTCTCATACCAGTTAACTGCTATTCAGATATATGGAATAAAGGCACTCAGCCTCCCAGAGGCTGGCTGACTTGGGGAGGGGGGTGTATCAGAAGGTTGAGACTCCATGCAACTCTTAGGGGGAAAATACTGGGCCCAGTGCTCTCGCAAGAGAAATGGTTCATGGCTGGAGCAATAGCAGAGTGGGTAGGGCGTTTGTCTTGCATGTGGCTGACTGGGTTCGATTCCTAGCACCTCATATGGTCCCCTCGAGCACCACCAGGAGTAATTCCTGAGTGGAGAGACAGGAGTAACCCCTGAGCATCGCCGGCTGTGACCCAAAAAGGAAAAAAAGAAAAAGAGGGATGGTTAGCCCCCTTTAACCAGGAACTTCAGTGCTCAGAGAACCTTTCTCCTAATTTCCAATGGGATAGGTTGAATTGTGTTCCATCAAAATTCATTTTAAAGTCTGAATCTTGTACTTTAGAATGCAACTATATTTGGAGAGAGAACCTTTAAAGAGGCAATTAGACAAAACATGATGATATGGGTGGGTTCTACACCACTATCACAGATTGCTATGAAAAAAGAGATCAGTATACATACCACACACAGACTTAAGGAGGACAGAAAGCCACCCACGGGCAGAGCAGGAAGCTGGCCATCCACAAGAAAACAGCTTCAGAAGAAACTCCAAACTGTGAACACCATGATTTTTGACTTCCAGCTTTCAGAAATGTTGAAAGATAAATTTCTGCTACTTATGCCATGCAATCTAGGGAGTTCTGTTTTGTTTTATTTTAGCCTGAGGCTTTCTTCTTGTACATGTTCTTGAAACGTAAGGGTCAGGAATCTTGGCTCTGTGCTCAGGGAACACTTATGGTGGCCTTGAGGGGCCGTATTGGGAGCTGGGGATCAAATCCGGGTTTGCTGCATGAAGGGCAAATGCCCAATATGATATGTGTTATTGCTCCAGTCCCTAATGTACACATTAAGTTATGAAATTAAAAATCTTAAGGAGATTACTAAAAACTTAAAAGATTATTAAGAATTTAGAAAAATCATTGCCACCTGTTCAGAGACATACAGAATAAATTTTTCCTGTTTTTAATTATGTGGTAAATCAGAGAAAGAGTATCTATACTCTACAAATGTTTCGCTTCCTATCTTCAACTTCATAGGTTTTCAATAGACCTATAGAAGACTGGCCAAGAAACCCAAGTAGAATCTGTCTGACTGACATTAAAAAGCAATTAAGTTACAGACCTGTCAAATACATTCACATTTGGGTCCTGCCTGTTACACATGTCTATTTTCACTTCTACTCCCCAAATCATTTAATGATTTACAGACCTTCAATTTCTAATGCACTTTAACTATATGAAAGCCGTGACCCAATCTTTCTTCATATTTCATATCATAACAAATCCCTCCTCTATTTATTAAAAAACCAGAAGGGTCAGCCAACATTTGGACTGTGTTGAATCCAAACAACTCTGGGATATTTCCAAAGTGGAAAAAGGAGGGAAACAGAAGAGAGACATCTGGCTCAGTGTCCATCATGAGTCAGACTTGTCTCTAATGACATTTCTATGCCAACAAAGACAGCCTTACCCAGGTAAAGTATCCCTAGAAACCCTCAGCACCATCATATATTTCTTTTAGTTTTGCCCTGAGTCCAAATAGAAGTTTGAAGAAATAACCTTACATAGAAATAGAGGCAGAAGAATTCTGTTATTTATTTTTCTTTTGGGGATAGGGTATTTGGGCCACATCTGGTGATACTCAGAGACTACTCCTGTCTCTACACTCAATAATCCCTCATGAAAGTGGTTAGGGGACCATATAGGATGCTAGGGATCAAACCCAGGTGGGTCACATGTAAGGCAAGTGGTTTACCCATTGTTCTATCACTCTGGCACCTTCTTATTCTGGTCCAGAATGCTAGTCTCATTCTCCAGAATTTCTGAGCAAAATACAATCTTTTTAGAAATCTCTGAAATTAGCTACTGAAACAGTTACTCCCCGAACTCCTGCCTTTTTCATAGGATTTAATTTAGTTCATTGTTAAAGAGTAATCTAGTACTTTTTTTTGATCACATCAAAACTGTAATAAATTTCCATGTATTCATTGTCCCTCACACAAAGAAATTCTCTCATTATCAACATTCCCACCCAAGTGATACATTTGTTACAAGTGATAAACTTACAAAACCACATCTTAATCACCCAGACTCCATAGTCTATAGATGGATCACTATTGGTATTGTACATTCTGTGTCTGGAAAAATGCAGAATGACATGTATCTATCATCATAATAAACAGATGCTGTACTGGTTCCCTCTCTATGCCGTCTTTGCCACAACACATAGAAATCTTTCTCCTGTCTCCATAGCTTTGCATTTTCCAAAGTGCACTATTGTTGGAATAGTGGGGAACCATTTCTGATGGTCTCTCACATCTAGTAATACGCATTTATGCTCCCACCAGATCTCCTTCAAGGTTCTCTGAGAGCTTTTTTCCTCCTAAAATCGGTATTATTCCATTGTCTAGATATGCCACAACTTACTTATACATTCACCTGCTGAAGGACATCTACTTAATTTTAAATTGTGACAAAATAAAACTTCTATAACTGGAAGTAAGAAGGGCTAGGACACATAATTTGCATGTGGGAACCCCAGATTCAATTCCCATAACTGCATGGTCCCCAACAGTTTGGGTGTGACCCCAAAACCAAAAAAAAATAGACACAGTGTTACAAACAAAACCATAAAATTCTTTGTTCAGGTTTTTTTCTGAAACAGCGAATTTTTGATTCCTCTAGGTAAATGCAATTGCTAATCACTTGACAAGAATTATTTTATATAAAATTTTCAAACTATGTTTTGAGGAAATGGGCACCATTTGGTTTTCCAACCATAACATCTGAGAGTTCTTGTTGTTCAGTATCCCAGGCATAAGCAAATTAAATAGATGAGAAGCAGTCTCTCATATTTTTGGTCTCTTTTACATGACTCCTTCATGTTTCTGACATGATAATTTTGCATGCTAATCATTCACTGTCTTTCCTCCTGAAACGCGAATAATTATAAATAAGCTATAGTAAATGTCAATGCTTAAAAAAAAAATCATTACCTGTTCTTAAGGTTGCTATTTTGGTAATAGTTTATTTGCCATTCTTTTTTCTGGGGAGGTGGAGGGGGGGATTGGGGTGTTGAAGCAAAAACAAAACAAAACAAAACAAAACAAAAAAACAGGAGTTTTTAAAGACTGGTTGTATTCCTGAGTCATCATAGATGACTTTTCTTCTAAAACAACCTGGACCTGGATATGTGAATAAGCACATTTGGCTTAATCTATTCCATCAGCAGCTTCACCAGTTGCAAAACCCAAGCATTAGTGCCTCTTCACTAGTCATCTGTACTTCAATTAATAGCAACATGATATATAAACTGACAACCCTATCTTTACAATACCTGTATCACAGGTATATATCAAAATCAATTGTTCTGCCAGGAAAAATGAGTAAGAAAAACTTGCCTCAAAAATGGTATCTGAGGGGAGGGGTTAAAAAAAAAAAAGGATCTGAGGGGTTGGAGGAATAGTGGAATAGTACAGTGGGTTGAGTATTTGCCTTGCTTGTAACCAACTTGGGTTCTATCCCCAGCATCCCATATAGTTCCGCAAGCACTGCCAGGAATAATTCCTGAGTGCAGAGTCAGGAGTTTCCTCTGAGCATTACTGGGTATGGTCCCAAAACAAAACAAAAAACTAAACAAAACAAAAAAAGGATCTGATACACAACTGTACAAACATGATATTAAAAAAAGCATGCATATGGGAATCACCAAATTAATCAGAATTTAGGGTCATACTTAACTTGTAGAAGAAAGCAATTAATATTGCTCATCATTCCATGATTTTCCCAATGGTGATATTCTCACCAATCCCTTTAACGGCAAGCAACCTCAGCATGTAAGTTATTTTATTCCACTTAAAATCAATATAAGCTCCTGCAAGCATTAGGTGTATTTACAGACGTACATATACATATATACCTTGATAGAAAAATGTTATGGCCCCATTATTGAAGGCTTAAAAACCAAAAGCACATTCAACTGTCTTTCTGAAATTATTCTGTATTTTTCTATTGATATGTAAATAACTTTTACTAAATATGAGCTTTGTATGACAGAAGTTCATACTCTATTTGACTTCCATTCTGATGAATATTATTTTCTTTCTTTTCATTTCAATGCAGACTTATTTTCATGCCAAATAAAAGATCATATTTATATTTTCTTTGAAATCAACCATATGCCACTTATATTTTCTTATCAGGCAACTGTCTGAAAATGGAAGGATCAAACACTAGATCCCAGACCCCTTGGGATTCCAACCCTCTATTCTACCAAAAGTACAGAACACAGTCAAGACTGCATAATACATAACATTACATATGCTTTGGGAGGTGAAGGTAGACCACAGCTGGCAGTCCTCAGAGTTTACTTCTAGCTCTGTGCTCCAGGATCACTCCTAGAGATGCTTGAGAGACCATATGTGGGGCTAGGTATCTAATCCAGGTGTAAGATAAGTGCCCTACACTGCACCCAGGCCGCTATTCTTCTTAAGTATCAGGAATAATCAAAAGCACAGAAATAATAGATAATTTTTTTAAGTCACTGGGATTGGTGGCTTTTGCTAGACATAAAATGAATTGTAGTAAAGGTCCTTGGTCCTGAGCTTCTCTGGTCACTGACACTTATCTGCAATCACAACCTGAGCTTGACTCTGCAAAGGGGAAGGATGGACTGAAAAGGAGACACTGTTTTGTGCAGACCCCTGAGGGTGCAGGTCTCTGTCAAACTCCTGTAAGTTCTAGCTCAATTTAGAATGTAGGTAACTAACTTAGAGAAAAAACAAACAAACAAACCATGAACCATAAAGAACTTCTCAATGTTAGGATGTAAGTTAAGTCCCTTTCTCAGCCTCAAGTTTAGTCTTGTTCTCTGCTGAATATTATCACTATTATCAAGTGTGCGTCTATCAAAATGCCCAGAAAACGGAAACATTTTTTTTTCAAACAATGCTCTGAACTGAATAATCTCAAGCACAAAAAATTAAGGTTAGATTCACCCTTTTACACACATCAATGAAACAATACTTTAATAGCTTCAACCACAGATCTTATATCAAAAATAAACTAAGCAATGGAATTAATTTACTATTCTTTCTAGTGCCAATAGTTTTTTTCTCTTCAAATGTATTATCACTTTTGTGGGTCTTTAAAAGATAATAAAAGACTAGTACTTTAGTTAAAGGCTATGAAAGCTCTGAGACAAAGACTTTCCTACATATCCTACCCCTCTCTCCCCTCCAGTTTGTAGGAAACAGAAAAGGCTTTCTTCAAAGAAGCGAGCAGCTTTGGTTACAAGTGCAAAAGTCAGCCATGTGTACTAATTCTAAGTAATAATGACTAAAGTGAGCTCCCAAGTGACTTAAAAGTCACTGCCAGGCAATGCTTGGGTGAATGAAAACTGGAAATACTCATGTGACACAACCTTTCCAAACCTTTTGTATTCCCAGCTGGACAGGCAAGGCTGTGAAACTCACAATGACTTTCCAAGGTGTGCAGCGAGCTCCAGAGATGGGGAATATTTGCCAAGGTCTACAAAGAGAGATGCTGCTACTACTTAAAATGCACATTGAAAATGGAATCATTCAACCATCTACTCACAGACTAGAAGGACCTGGATTGTTTGCAACCTACCATATTGCTTACATAAACAAATGAACACACATACACACACACACACACACACACACACACACACACACACACACACTTTCCTAAGTGGGGGTGCTGGGGAGGGTGGAGCAAAGGGGGCAAATCAGGAGACTTGAAACACCAAGACCACTGTCTACACCCCTTTGAGATGAAGAACGGCAAACCTCATTTCACAGATATTTTAAGTAGCTATAAAGCCCAAGTGGCTCCAATTTTAAGCCTGTGTTTAGCTCAGGTTTGAAAAAAGGCTATACCTCCTTACAATCACCAGGCACCACTTCTGATGCCAATCTGTGCTTTGTGTTTGAAATGGGCGACCACATAGGAGAAAACAAGACCACCTACGGCAGACAATGCATGCCACAACCCATCTCCCTGGCATCCATACCTGTGCACAGGCAAAAAATGCTTTCATAAAAAGAAAATAAATCTCAAGATTATTGCCAAAATCTTGAGTGGTATCACATAATTAATTTTACATTTTAAATACTTACAGAGATATATAATCATGTCTTTTCAGCAAGTTTAAAACCTCACTTGAAAAAAAAATTACACAAACCCACCTGACCTACTGAAATAATGCCCTGCTAGCTCAGTCCCCTGGCAACAACCTAGATGAACTATTAAATGTGCTTTTTTAAAATGAGAAAACACAGCTACTCAAATGGAAGCAAGTGTGGTTTTAAAATGATGAATACTTATCTGGAAGAGAAATTACTGCAGCTCTAGTATTCTTTTTTAGTTATCATTATTTTGTGTGCTTTTTTATTTTGGTCATTAAAGTCTCCCCTTTTCCCCACCATGAATACTCCTAAACTTACAGAACAAGGGGCTCCTACTGATCTGTCTCTGATATGCGGCCACCTCTGACAGGTTAATGATAAACAGAAAGAGAGTCAGGGAGTAGCCAAATTCTATCCCTCTCTTAAGAATTAGCAGGAATGGGTTTCTTCCAACCTCTGGCTACATTCAAGGAATCACTACTCAGAAAGAACAATAAGCCGTTTCCAAACAAATGCTGAATATTCTCAGGGGTTTGTCCAACTTCTACACCGCTACTTTCAAGAAAAGGTGATTTTGCGAACACCATTTCCTGTACAAAACAAGCTAATTACTTTTTAAAGTGAGCTCCTCTTTCTTACAAAAAACACTGGTTTAGGTGGGAAACAAACCAATATTGTATTGCCCTAGTGATCAAAGTCTATTTAACCATGTTTAACTTTAAATAGTACCAGTCTTGGTAGAAAAGTTTGATTTACTTAAACTTTATTTATATTCACATGAACAAACTGTACATGAGAGAAAACAAGGCACAAAGCTATGCTGAACTGAAGAATAAGATGCAGATCATCTGTCCACAGAAAGACATATCATTCCAAGCGCTTTTGCAATGGAGAGCACATTCAGCCAATATTTCTCTGCATCCTTCTCCCAGAAGCCCTGGGAAGCTTGCTCGCATTTACAAGGTAAAGCAAAGCAGGGGGCTATGGCTTGATGACTTCAAATAACAAATTTTAGTGTCTGACCCAGCAGAAGGTGCCATGAGGAAAGAATGTATAAAAATTAACTTTAAAAAAGGTTAGCAAAGATTTTTTTCAAATGCCAAGCACTTCTGCCACAGATGACTTCTATTGCAGAAACAACCACAAGCAATGACGAATTTAACAGGCAATAAGATCAGAAACATTTACCCTTCCACCTCAGGAATGGTTCGCCTGTCTAGGAAAAGCCGAGGTGCCCTAGCAGACTCTGCCCTTGCACAGGATCTGTGGTTAAACAGAAGTCTTAGTCCACATTTGTTTGCCAGAGTTGTGATATGTATAAGAAATAAGTCCTTTCAACACAGAGATCCACAAAGGTACTTACACAGCCTCCAGCAAGAATTTCTGCTGCAAGTGGAATCGAACCATCTTTGTGCATAAATTTATCCCTCACAAAATCATTCACCTTGAAGAAAAATATTTATAGAAGCTGATGAAAAATATAAAGAAAGTCATTAAACACAGATAAATATCTATGTACATAATGTTTCTGTCTACCAGTGTAATCATTAACTGTATAAATTAATAGATCAAAAAAAAGATGTTTCAGAAGTGTTCTTAACAGCCTGTATGTAGTCTTAAATGGTTACACACTCATACACATATTCCTAAGGTTTCAGAGAAAAAAATACTAAACTACAGATGGATTATAAGCTAAAAATATATTAAGGTTCTGCAATTAGAATGGTATAAGGAACACACTGACAAAAGAGACAAAATAAAGCATACGTTTCATTAACTTAAAAAGTATTTTATCTGGTCTGATTAAAAGTTGCTTCAAGTTTTCTAACAAGATTTAATCTAAAGCGGCATCCAACACTGAGACAAATTTGGCTAAGATCTTTCAGCTTAATATAAATTCAGAACTAAAATTTTTTTCAAGGATTCTCAAAGAATATCAATAGCATTAATTAACCGTGTAAATGTTCACAAAATAATGTATACTGTAAGCCATTTTAAGGATCAATCACGTTCCTTAAGATACACACCAAATAAGATTCATTTTTCCAAGATCACATAACAAGATTGTAAAAGAAGACTTTCAGGGATGACAGCTATACAGCCTGAGCTAAGACTAGAGTTTAATTTACTGGGGCTTCATGACCTTGGTGATATTACCGTAAATTGTATCCATTCCAGAAACAACTTTTGAGTACCTGCTGCCATATGGGAGCGTGACCTTGGAAAAACATTCTGATGGAGTTAGAACTTGAACTTGGACTCACATCCAACCAGGTGGCTTTGGTAAATGCTAGGAGAATATGCCCTGAGCAAGAATTCTATAAATGACACATGCAAATGAAGTAGTACATGCTCTGGAGTCATAAAAATCTGATTCTGAATTCCACTTTCTTCATTCATGAGCTGGGTCAACATGAATAACTTCTTATACCTCATGGGCCTCAGTTTCCTTATTAATGTGGGTGGAACTTTGAAATTAAGATAATTGATAATACAAAGTAATTAACTAATGTGGTAGGCACTGAAGAAAATTTAACTACTGCTACTGCTACTAATACAAGGATGAGAAGGTGATGGTGGCCACAACTAAAAATTGTGTTCAAATATATTATTATCACATTTGGGGGATGCTCAGCATTTAATGGGGGAAATAATGAAAAATTGTGTGGTTGAGTGTCCTAAGTTCAAATAAGTTAGACCTTCCAAAGAAATATAAACCTGCTGTTTTACCTAAGAATACCTGCTAGATTCCTAAGTGTGTACAAACACCCTTAATAAAAGCATCAGCTTAAAACACTTACTGTAAGTTTTATGGCCTTCTCTGGAGCAACTCCCAATAACTGTGGCAGCAAACCTAAAAAACAATGAAATGCATAAGTTTATTAAACAAATCAACATTAACAAAACAAATCCGCAGCTTCAAAACAGGGAGCAACATTTAAAAACAGAGGCAATCATTACTCAATTTTCTGCTATTGTCTCTAGTGGGAATACTTGAAATGGAATGTTTAAGTACTTACTAAGGTCAAAGAGCCACATCAGGCCCTAATGAAGTCCCTCTCACATTCTAGATCCTTTGCACACTGAGCAAACCAACAGCATTAGGGAAATAGGAACTCTCAGTATTTTTCAACAAGTTTGTTCTTTTCCCTCCTGCCTCCTAAATATGTGGAAACACACACACACACACACACACACACACACACACACACACACACACACGTGCACATGCACACGCGTGTATGCACATGCATGTGTATGTGTGAGTGTTTGTATTTCTGATACTATTCTTGCTCCTCTACCCCCAATAACCACAGTTCATCCATTTACGCATTTAGTACCTATGATTCCATAAACACCTTAGAAACAAGGTTTTCACTCTGATTGCTCTTAATGGAAAGAGCAAAAAGCATTTCTGAAGAAGGGACAATACAGAACGAGGAGGATGGGCAATATATTCCAGAATGGAAGCAAATAGAAAAAGGCAAAGAAAGAAGAGTAGAGAAGGAATGAGTCTACTAGGCTAAACTATGAGCAAGAGCATGAGTTTGCCATCTCACAGGAGGCAGCCTCTGAGAGGTACAGATGGGAAGCCAGATGCTACAACCACATCACAGGCCAGGTTCCTGAGCTGGATTTATTCAAAGTTAGATGAGAATTAGAGGGTTTCAATCAGGAAGAGGAGAGGATGTACTAATTAATATTTTAAAAAAGACCAACTCAGCTACTGTTTAGAAAATAAACAGCACATCGTTCTGGCACTCACACATGGTGCATGTGTGCACGCGCATCTGTATCTATTTGTGCGAGAAGAGACTGTGAGAGAATAAAAACTGGGCTTGACTGTGTTTGCTGACACGTTAATACAAACACCTACATAGAGATGTGGAAAGTGATAGTTTAGAGCTGAAAGCGAAGACCTGTTTTCGACACAGTAGGCTGAAAGCACATGAGGAAGATGTGGCTTTTGACAGGAAAAAGTCACTTTTAAGGAAGGTTGTTAGAATAGTACTAGACTTACATATCTGAACTAAAATATCCTAATGTTCATTTGTTCTTTTAAAGAAATGAATTCAAAAGCAAATGCTTCTTGTCCTTTGGATCAGGAGATATCTTTTTCCCTATGTCACACTGCTGTCTTTGAGAAGGGCTTCCTGGGGTTATCTTTCACCAATTTTCAGATTCATAAGCACTTCTGTTAGCAACTTTTTCTGGTTAAGACAGGGCTGCTCAAACCCAGTCCGCCTGAAGAAGACACCACCTTAACTGATGACGTTGTATGTACCAGCCTTTAGATGTGCTTTACTAAGAAGCACACTGCTTCAAGTACAAAGATAATTAAGATAAATACAGTAGAAGAACTGATGCATCTCAGATTAGCTCTGGCCCTCCTTCTGACCTTAGGGCTATTTGCTTGGGTTGCCTATGGACCAATGTATATACTGGCTTGTCCCATCAATTCACCAAAAATCCACCATGCCCTAATGCCAACAAGGCAATGATAATTGTTATTTAACATTTTCATGTTATGCTGATACTTTCACCAACAGAGAACCAAGAATCTTTCTGCATTCACAGCACTGTAAAAAAGGGAAACTAGGTAGACAAAAAGAGTTATTATTTTTGTTTTTCAAAAAAATGCGAGAAAGTCCATTTCACTGTGGAACTACATGATGATGAGAATGCTATTACAAATGGAAATCTTTCTTTAAGAGAAAATAGCATAGTGTTTATTATGTGTTAGGCACCATTTTAAGTGTTTTACAACTCACTTAATTTGTTCAAAATTAATTAGCTGATAAATGGTGATACTGGAATTCAAGCCTAAGCCCTGTTACTCCAGTCATGCTTTTAAGAGCCAGGCAGATAGCTCAAGGGTATGGATAGCAAGCTCTCTGTGTGGGCTACCTCATGGTCAGTCCAAGTACTGTTAGGAGCAGCCCCTAGCACTACTTTGTATTGTTCCAAAGCAAACCAGAAAATACTACTCATCCCTCAACTCTACCGTGCAGTTCATATACAAATATTTCATGTCTACTCATGTCCAGCTTCATCAGTTAACATCCATAATCTACCTGGATCCTGTAAGCATTTGAGTTTAGGAGGCCTTTGCTAGGTAGCCTTATTTTCTGAGCCTACTTCCTTTCAGAGCAACAAATAACTGGACAAGATAATTTTAAAAAATAAATAAATAAAATAAAAAAGGAAATTAAAAATGTAATGGCTATTAAAAAAAAGATAACCACAGCGAAAAGATATGCAGTTGAAGAGTTCATACAACCTGGGTCTCATGGCCTGGTAACAGAAATAAGCAAACCAGATAGGATTCCACACCTCCCCCACTGCACCCCCAACTCCCCAAGTACCAGAATATTCCCAGCCAATGCAGCCAGTTGGCAAAGAGATGTTGCAGTGCACGGAATCAGGGTAGATGGTCAGGTGAAATCATGTACATGCTAATGCCACGAGTAACCAGAAGCCACAGATAATTAAGTGGAGAGGAGGAAATATGGAGAAAAAAATAACAGAAACGCCAATAGTCTAGGTGAACACAAAAGTTCAAGAAAAGTGTAGAAGTGGAAGAGTTACCCTTGACCATCTTCCAGTCCCACATTGGTCAAGATCCATATAAACCTGGAAGCTCTGATGTCCATCTTGTTTCTCATATGAACCCTTTTCAAAAGCAAGTATCGAACCCTTGTTAGCTTATTCAGGCTGTGCTCTTTGAAATCTAAATAAGCCAAAGCAACACAAGAGATAAAATTGAAATAGAACACCTTTACAAATCTTATTATATAGCTGAACCTTGAATAATCTAAATTCAATGGGGTCCACTTTATACAGAATTTCTTTCTGTCATTTCTACATAAATTTATTCAACCAAATAAGGACCATCTATATGGAGGCTTGACTAAGTCATATGCAGATTTTTGCCTGCAGAAGGGTCTAAGCTACAAATTTCTGTACTGTGCAAGGGACTACTCTATTCTTAATCAGAGGATGACAACTCACCTCCTAACTGAAATCACGTATTAGTCTTTTACCTAGGCCTATGAAATCATAATACCTATAATATCAAGAGGTAGGACTTATTATTTCTTTATAGAAGTACAACATTAAGTTCTACTTGTAAACTGCAGAGATAAGCTGTTTAAACTACACCTTAATATTTTCAATTTCCATTATACTCTCTACATTCAGGTCAAGTACCAAAATGCTTAGTTAAATATTAACATGCCAGATGTATTTTTCTCATCATTAAATTGTAGACCAAAACCATGGATGGGTTGAAAGCACTGTGATTTAAATGATGGTCTCTTGTCTCTATAACTACCCCGTGACAGTCTTTTTAAATGACTAATAAAAAACAGCCCACAGAGCCAAATGACTACAGTGGTAGATATAATCACTTCAGTCAGCCGTTTAAGCTATTCAGATTTGTCTTTCACACTATAAATTTAAGTTGAATTTGATGCACTGTGAACATGAAAAAATAAAAGAGAAAGTCTTATATTTAAGAGGAGATAGAAGAAAATAAATATTTGTTTCAAAATATTTACTATAATACCACTGTGTGCATCCTAGAAGGAAATAGGACGAACAAGTCAATCCATGAAGAAATTTGGAGAGAAAGGAAACTGCAAGTGTCATTGTGCATCCAAAAGGGGACAGAGCACCTACAAAGAGAGAGGCAAGTACCAGAATCCTGCAGCAGCAAAGAACTATGGAAATACAGTGGAGGGAAGCCACTAAGTAGCCCAGAGAGAGATAAAAGCATCAAAGAGAAGACACTTGGGGGTCCAAGTGATATTATAGTGGGTAGGGCACTTGCTTTTCATGCAGCTGACCTGGGTTCAGTCCCCAGCACCCCACGTAGTCCCCTGAGCACCACCAGGAGCAATTCCTGAGTGCAGAGCCAGGTGTAACTCCTGATCATCACTGGGTGTGGCCTCAAAACAAAACAAATGAAGAGGAGGAGGAGGAAACACTTGACCTGGGTATTTTACGAAAAGCAGAGGTTCACAGGGAGAAGAAATATAAATATAGTTGAGGACAAGGGTACAGAAAATGTGTATCCAAAGGCACCAAATTCTCAATACTATGACTTGTATAGGAACAAGTCAATTATCACTAGAGGTTGTGGATAGATCACAGACCCTCTAATAGCTTAATACATGTTATTTATTTACCATTTATTTGGAGGCCGTACCCAATTGTGTTTTGGACTTTCTTCTGGCTCTGTTCTGAAGGGACCATACATGGTTCTAGGCACATGCAAGGCAAGAGCCTTATCCCCTGTACTAGCACTCTATCCCCATTACATGTTATTTCTGTCCACTTTCACAAGTGAAGAAACTTGAGGCAGACTTCAAGGAGTCTGCCCAGTGTCCCTTAGCTGTTGGATGGTGGGTTGGGTCCCCAAACAGGCAGCCTGGCTCTAGAGAATGCTTCTCTCCCAGGTCACATTAAGAAGCTTAGGGTAAAATGCGTAGGTATACAAGGTGACTTTTAAAGTTAAGCCCCCAAAGGAAAAAATGTTCTAGAGGCCAGTGAAGGTCAGATAGCAAAGACAGAGATCCAAGGCAAGAAGAGCTTTAGGAGATTAAAGTAATAAAATTAGAGGCCACAAGTTTCACTATATTAAATGAATAACTTCAACTCAGTAAGAATATCAAGTACAAACTTGTTGCTAAGACCTGGCCAGATGCTGACACTCAAGGAGGGGGCTGGATAAGTACCATTCTCATCACTACCATGGTTAAACGGGGAATGAAGGGTGGCTGTGGATTACAGACTGCACAGCACCACAGATGTGGGCCTTGACACCATTAGTCTCCTGGGTAAATGCCCTTTGGGAACAGATGGGAACTTTGATCACTGTCCGGCTACATTGATCTTTAAGGGAGGAGGATAACATGGTTCAGTAATGTCTAAAACAGCCACTCCAGTTAAGGCACTTCAACATGATCACGTTGAAGTTTAAAGTACATTTATGTTTTACATCTGGGTAACTCAGCAGAAAAATTAGGCTTCTAATATAAGATGTTTCTGTTGGATTCTGGAAATTCATTTTAACCATTAAAAACAGAATGGATGTGTGTGTTGCTTCTAACTTGTCAAAACAGCAGTCTGTTTTCCAACGGCCTCAAATGAAATTTATTAGTGTGGTTAGTTTTCTAATCTTCTCTTTTTAGTTCAGCTCCATCAGCACATATGGCAATGCTTCCTTGGCAAACTTTCCCAGAAGGCTGCTAATGTGAGAAAAGATTTACAAGGCACAATATTAATGTAGTATTTTGTCTTCAAATTTCATGGGATTGAGATATAAATCACACTATCCCCTCTGATTTCAGTCCCACGTGCAACTCAATGAGATCCAAGCTAGAGGTGTAAGGAAGAATGAAGTTTTCAACAAGGACTCCAGCTTAAGCTTCCTTTGGTACCCCAGAAGGAGGCTGTGGGGGCAGACTGCTGGTTTTCACTTAACAAACCTTCAAAAAATAATTTTAAGATCTCTGAGTTCAAAGAAACTATGGAGGTCAAACCAATTGTACAGTGGGTAAGATGCTTGCCTTGCATGACCTGGGTTCAATCTTCAGCACCCCTTATTGTTCCCCAAGCTCTCCAGAAATGATTCCTGAGTGGAGTGCCAGAAGTAAGCCTTAAACTCCACTGGGTGTCCCACCAACCCCCTGCTCCACCCCCCCCCCAAAAAAAAGAAAAAAAAATATATAAACTACAAAGAAACTCAAACAATGCTGTCCTAATTAAATTTACTTATTTCCAGTCACATGGCAGAAAAAAAGGAATGGCTTGGATCGTCGAGTCCGGATGGAGAAAGGCTGGGTTGAATTCCTGGGTTGTCACCTCTTTCATGTTAAGTGACGATAGAGACACTATTACCTTTTGGCTTCTAGGTTCCTCATCAGCAGAGGAGGTACTAGATTGCATACTGTTAACTATGACTCAATGGCTTATGACAATATTACATGAGTAAATAAAGACAAGGATACCATTCACAGCTCTGTTATGCATTAAAAATGTAATAAGGGCTAGAGAGACAGTACAGTGAGTAGGACATTTGTCTTGTATGGGGCTGACATGGTTTTATTCCCTAGCATCCCATACTGTACCCTGAGCACCACCAGGAGTAATTCCTGAGTGCAAAACCAGGAGTAATTCCTAAGCAACACTGAATGTGATGCTCTGGGACACCACCCTCCCAAAAAAAGTAATGATTTTTAAATTTTCTTATAAATAAAAATGCTCAGGGATCATTCCTAGTGGACTCAGAAGAACATGTAGGATGCTGTGGTTTAAGCCTGGGTCAACCACATGCAAGTCAAGTATCTTATCTGCTTAAAAGTTATGCTTTTTTTTTTCCATTTTGGGTCATACCCAGTCATGCATAGGGCTTACTCCTGGCTCATGCACTCAGGAATTACTCCTGGCGGGGCTCAGGGGACCATATGGGATGGTGGGAATTGAACCCGGGTCAGCCATGTGCAAGGCAAATGCCCTACCTGCTGTGCTATCACTCTAGCCCCAGGTTATGTTTTTTTTTTGGGGGGGGGAATCTATATGTTCAAGGTAATATCCTCAATTTTCTTCTGGCTTCGAAGAAAATATCAAACCTGAATAAACTTCACAGTACAGAATTAAATGAGGACAATGATGGGGTTGGAGTGATAGCACAGTGGATAGGGCGTTTGCCTTGCACACGGCCAACCCAGGTTCGATTCCCAGCATACTATATGGTTCCCTGTGCACCACCAGGAGTAATTCCTGAGTGCATGAGCCAGGACTAACCACTCTGCATCGCCAAGTGTGACCCAAAAAGCAAACAAACAAACAAATAAACAAGAGAACCAAAAAAAAAAAAATTGAGGACAATGATTATCATTCTTATTGCATTATGTTCCTTCTTTGAAGAGCTGTATCCCCCAAATGAAAATACATCCTGTCTGTAACAACTAGAGGCTCTGTTTACTTTTGGAAAAGCTAAGAACTAGCTCATATAGAGTAACACATCTTTAGCTATGTTTCAAAACCAAATTGTTTTAGTTGGGAGTTTAAATGATTCTCAGCCTCTGATGTTTACAATGTATAATCTACAGAGTGACAAGCATCAGGTGATCATGAGCCAGGAATCTGGGGCAGAGTGCTGCCTCCGAGTCCTGATTCTACTTATTAGATATGTCATTATGGGCAAGTTACACAAGCTCTTTGCACTTACTTTTATATCTGTAAAACAAGGACAAACATGGTACCAGCTCCATGGAACTGAGAAACAAGTCAATACACACAGAGACTAAGCATACCCCAAAACCCTATAAAATTAGTGTTTGTGGCTGCTTATTTTGATTTTCATCAACATCCTCATTCCCCATAGAATCTGGACTCTAGAAAACCTAAGCAGCTGCACAGTCACAAGAGACTATGCAGTACTATTAAGAGTTGAACCCAGGTCCACCCTGTTCTGAAAGAGGGGTTCAGAGCCTCCGTGCTCAGCTTTCCCCGTTTGCACCAGTGAATGGATTACTCCAATTTCTTTCTTTGCTCTAAAAACCCATTCTTTTAGTTCACACTTCTTTGCCAGTCAGGGAAAAATGAGTGGAAAGACCAGTTCCCTGTATTGACTGGTCTTTTCAGTAAAGAACGGGAAGCGGCAATGCCGAAGACATCACCCAGGGTCTCCCCAAGCCTCTAGGTCCTGAATATTACTCTGTAAAATACTGAAGGCATTAACGGTCAGTGTTAAAATGCAAGTGGTGACATGAAGAAATGAGTTAGGGAGGACAAGGCTCAGGAAAAGGAGTTGGTCAGGAGGCAGGTTGATGGTCTATGGACAAAGAATATGGCAGGTGGCTAAAGGATCATGCTGGATAAGACAAGCAGGGCATAGATACTGAGGGTCCATAACAAGGATGAATCAAAGCAGAATCTTTGTCTCGGGCTTGACAAGCCCATTCAAGTAGTTGCCAGCCCTGAGAAGCTCCCTTATTTATACCATATCCAATGGGTTGGTGCGAGTGGGAAGGCCTATAAGACAAAAACAAATTCTCTACAGGGAACATGGCAGAGGGAATTAATATATGATATCCCTAATTCCTAGAGCTAAAGCCACATACAGAGCTTTCCTCTGTTATCTAGTTTTAGCCCAGATGTAAATGTTCCTGTGTAAAATTCTTACCCTCCGGGCCACTAGCTAGCTACAGGGGCCCAGATGCTTTCAATGTCAGATTAACCTTCATTCTAGAGCTATCAGCACTTAGCACACCCTGCCTCGCAGCTATTATTTCTGCCTTTATTTCAATGGCCTTCACTCCACAGTAGTGGGAGCTTTCTTTCCTCCCTCCTTCTCCCATTTGTTTGTCTGCTTTAGACTCATTGCCCCTAGGCATGAAAGTATCCCCCCTCCCCCCCAAATACACTACACTATCTGCTTTCATAGCTTCCTTGCATTGGAGTTTCTCCATTACAAGAAACAGAGGAGGTGGGGAAATTACGGGGAGGGGGAGAAGAAATTAGGATTTACATACTCATTTATCAGGGTTAAATGTTCTACTCAAAATGTTAAGAGTCAGGGCCAGAGCAATAGTACAGTGGGTAGGACACTTGCCTTGCATGTGACTGGGTTCAATCACCAGCACTCCATATGGTTCCCTGAGTCAGGTAGGAGTGACCCCTGAGTGCAGAGTCAGGAGTAATAAACCCTAAGAACCACCAGATATGGTCCCCAATAAGACAAACAAAAAATGTTAAGAGCTACCTATTATGTTAGCTATAGCTCAGGATGCCTTAGTGAAGCTATCAAAACTACAATAAGTGATAGTGCTTATGATATAGAAAAATATTAGTTCCTTTGATTCCTCTGGAGGTGTGTGTGTGGGTGGGCTCTCTAGAAGTGAAACTCATTAGGGGAAAAGATTATATCCTCTTATTCTGTTTTTTTTTTACGCAGCTTTCAGGTCCAGGTTAACTTTTGTCAAATCTAAATTATTTCTTTGCAGCCAAGCTTTAAGCTATTTCTCTTATTTCACTGTCATCAGCAGCAGTAGCTTGCTATAAATTTTTCATTGAGCCTTGGAACTAATTTGTTCATTAATTTCCTTTTCTCCAGGCTACATCTAATTCCCCCTTTCTCTCCTTTTCCTGATAACCTAGGCTCATCATTGCTCTCTGGCCTTCTTCAGTCTCTAACAATATTTCCACACATCACTGTTCAACTCTGTTGCCTCAGTCTATTAACCCAAGAACCTGTGTTCAGTGCTCATTACTCTAGATTTCTAGAGACTTGATGGTTCAGCCTATGAAATGTCAAGTCTTTTGTTCAATTTTAGGAAGTATCTGCTTTCTGATCTTTTCACAGCTTAGTACTACAAATGAATATGCGTAAGAACTGGTCATGAAAATAAGATCTAGGCAATCCATTTTGTACTCCTTAAAAGCCTTGGTCAGCATGGATGGACGGAAATACATGACTCAGTAGAGTTCACTAATTCACTGTGTTTTTCCAATCTTTATGTGTAACCACAATAACAAAAACCCCAACAGCTACAGAGTATCTGGCTTGTAGATTTGATGGTATAATTTTAAAATTTATTCATATCCACAAAAAATATGTGACCCTTCTATAATCAAAGACGATTATAGAACCAGTGGCTATAAGAAAACACCTAGCTTAAACTAGCTACCTGAAAAACCTTCCTAGAACACACTGAAAAACTTACCACTAACTTCCTGAAATATCACCACTCTATCCTCTAGATGTCACCTTGAGAACATTCCAGGATGGAAGAGGACTGCTTTTACACCACAGACAACCTAAAACAGACACATTTGAAACTTTGCAAGTCTGCATCAATGGGCTGATTAAAAGACAAAAAAAGGGGGAGAGAAATTTAACTCAGTGATGGAATATATGTCTAGCATGTATGAGGTTCTTGTTTGAGTTCTAGCATTAAGGAAACAAAACTCAAAAATTAAAAGATGTTCCAATTTAGGTTGAATTAAAAAAAATTATAGGATTTTTCTTTTTAGGTTTTCTTTAATGCTTCTCCCACAAAAAAACAAACAAACAAAAAAAATCTTCCCGAAAGAATTTTTTTTGTGGTTCCTGCTTCCTCTGGAATACATCCTTCTCTCCCAGGTCCTCCTGATAACAGCTTCCAATTTCTAAGATAGCTCATCTCATTCCTTGACGTATCTGAAGGAGGCAAGTATAGCAAAGTTTGAAGGCAGAAATTAGTTATTCCTGGAACGTTAAGAGCAGTTAATTATGGATGATTACCCAATCAATTGTTTCTCTTTAATATGCCAAGTGTATAGCAGGCCAATAACTGACTCATTTGGTCATGAAGTTCATTCAAACCAAATGAGCTGTCAGGTAATTCATTAAGGATTTTAAACACCTGAGTGCATAAAATCAATCTGTAGACTGGGGAGGAAATAAAGGAAGACTTTTACAAGGGAAATCTGGATTACCATAGGTGTTATTTCTTTTAAATAAAAGACTTGGTTTAGGAGTCCAATTTTCAAAGAATGTCAGGGAAAAAAAATAACCTAAAAAAATCTAATCATTTTCTTATAAAGAATCATCTATATTACAGAGAAGACCTGCATAAAGAGTTATACAGGATATTTAAAGGATTTTTAAGAATCTTGCCAAAACTTACCCCTGTAAATGCAAGAAAGTTACAAAGAAATAGAAACGTAGAGAGTAAGAACTAACCAACCAATTCACAAAACTAAAATTACTCAAGGCTCTCTAAGGAACGGGAATCGATATCTACTGAAGACAATCACTAACAATCCTCATAGTTCTATCATCAGTCTCTTGGACTACAGGGCAGTGATTCAAACGCATTCCCTAATTACTAATGGATCACTTCCAGAACTGAGGGCAGAAACTGGTAACTGCTAGAAAAGACAAGAAATGGCAGAGTGCTGAAAGACTTCTTGAAAATAATCTTCTAGGGCCCAGGGAATGCTCAGTGGCAAAAATGCTGCCTTTAAAGCCTGAGGCACTGAGTTGAATCCCTAAGATCACCCACATGTCACTTGTCATCCTTTGTTCACTGATTTGCTCGAGCCGGTGCCAGTAACGTCTCCATTTGTCCCTGTTGCATGCTAGCATAGCTGAATGGCGTATTGGGGGCTCTTTCAGGGTCAGGAAATGAGGCCTATTATTGTTACTGTTTTGGACATATAGAATACGCCATGGGTAGCTTGCCAGGCTCACCCACATAAGCCCAAAGCATATAGTCCCAGTGGTTCTGGTGTTTGGAACAGTGTGAGATCTTTACACATCCAAGCCAAGTATGTGTGAGAACCACATCAAAATAGTGTGTGATCCTGACATGCACCACAAATGTGTGTGCAAGGGCCAGGGTGATAGTACAGTGATGGGTAAGACATTCGCCTTGTCACTGGCTAACCTGGTTTTGATTCCCAGCACCCCGTATGAACCCCCGAGCCCGACAGGAATGACCTCTGAGCACAAAGCCAGGAGTCAGTCCTGAACACTGCCGGCTGTGACCCCCAAGCAAACCAACCAATAGAAAACACAAAAAAGGCTGCGTCCAAACCCTGTCACTGCAATGAGATGGAAGAGGGAAAGAGTCCTCATTCAAACAGTTCTACAAAGAAAATGCTTCTAAATACAAAACTTGCTTTTTTCCCCCAAAAAAATAGATTTGTATCCCTACTGTAAGGAAAAAGAATGAGAGGGCGAGAGAGAGAGAGAGAGAGAGAGAGAGAGAGAGAGAGAGAGAGATACACATTAACCTTATTATAAGGAGAGATGTGGCAAACATCTTCTTTCAGAATCAACTGCCAGCTTTTCTCCAAAATATACACAAATGAAACTAAGATAAATTTAAATTAGGGGCGAGACATTTCTTATGCAGCATTTCCAAATTATACTATTCAGGACATTTTAGCAATTATGTACGTCTTGATGAAGAAAAATTACATGTCAAGCAAATCCCATTAGAGGGAAAAATATGCTCAATATTTCGAATCATGTTTATAAACTAGAGCTGTACTCTGACACCTTCTCCAATACTGCTAGGTGAAGCATTATCAGTAGCAAATCTAAATTTTCAAAACTAAAATATAGTACTTTTCCTGGAATAAATTTTTTAAAATAAAATTCTGTTTAACATGCAATTTATACTCAAAAATTATACTTGATTATTATATATCCTTGTACACATTAAGTTCAAATGCTGATTCTCAGAAATATTTCAGGGAATTAGGCCTGGACTAAACAGAAGGGGATTGTCACTTAGGAGGCAGGATAACAAATCATCCTATTTTACCCCAATGCCCAAGATACTCTTTGCCCTCAAGACCTAAACTGAAGAAAGAACTAGTTTTATAGTAAACCTTTCCTTTTAAAATTATCTACTAGAAAAGATAAGACATCAAGGAGAATGTAGATGACTTCCAGAATTAATTTTCTTTGTGTGTGGGGGGTGGGGGGGGGCGTTACACTTGCAATGCTCAGGGGCTACTCCTGGCTCTGCAGGAATTACTTTTGGCGGTGCTCAGGGGACCATATGGGAGGCCGAAGATAGAACCCAGGTAGGCCGCATGCAAGGCGAATCAGTCTCTACCTCTAATTCTTCTCTGAGGAGTTAAACCAGTCAGGCTCATCTCATAGATTGAAACACCAAGAGGTCTATGGGGATGGATGGCGCAGATTAACTCGGCACTCAGTAACTCAGGTATACTGTAAGCTGTTCCATCAATAGGGATTTAATTAAGGTAAAGGTAAAGGCCCTCCCGTTGATCGTCGATTTGCTCGAGCGGGCCCAGTAACGTCTCCATTGGAGACTTTGTTGTTACTGTGTCTGGCATATCGAATACTCTCGGTAGCTTGCCGGGCTCTCCAAGAGGGGCGGAGGAATCGAACTCGGGTCGGCCATGTTGGCCGCTTGTAAGGCGAACGCCCTACTCGCTGTGCTATCGCTCCACCCAGGGATTTAATTAATTAATTTCCTTTCTTCTTGTTCTCTTGATTTTCTCAATGGAGTTTCAAAGAAAAGTTGAAGAAGGAAATCCAGAGTCAATAAAAAAAATCAGGTGTGGTCAATGACAAAAGAGAAGGGACTCACTCAGCAGTAAAAACCAGTCAGGGTTCACATGTTCACAGAGATATTAACAGGACAAAATGTCTTTCTTTCTCCAAACCCGAAAGCACTCTTAATCCAACACCAAGGAAGGCTTTCCTAAAAGCCTTATGTGAAGCAATGCCAAGAACCAAACATCTATTCAACAGAAACGCAAAACTCTGCCTGCAAGGATAAACCATAGGAACAGGTGAGGTGGTCACCTTTACCTGAATCAATGCAAAGCAAGAACTGTGACATTAACCTTGTTCTACTTGGGAGACATTTCATTTATGAGGGTTGTTGTCACCAGAAGGGAAACGTATTTCAAACGGAGGGCAGTGACCCTGTAAGGGTCATCATCAATCACCTGAGGTCAAAGAGCTCCTTTTGTACAAAGAGGCAGGGGGTGAGGGAGAGAGGACTGGGAAGAGATCAAAAGGCCTTTGATGGGGGTTTTCTATATCTACACAATAGAACCAGCAAAATGGAACTTTTCTGGAGTTTGAAACTTCCTGGTTTCTAAGGTGAAAGATTCCAAGTGGGATGTTTGTTGTTTTCTCGCTTTTTATGTATGTTGGGTGCTCAGGCTGAAGACTGGAGTCAGCAGATGGCACAAGAGGCCTAGAAGCACAGGTTAAACATGGCTGCCAGTTTCAAGTTTCAAGCAGAATACTATATTTTATTTTCTTCTGGAAACAGTACCAGTAGGGAAGAAGAGGAAAGACCTTACCAGCTTTGTAGTTGCCCAATGGCAAAATAATTCAGCACTGTACTCTGGTTACTGTATTTTAGCACTGGCTAAGTTTCTCTCTTTTCTTTGCAGAAGTCAATGGGGGGTGGGAATTCTTTCTATGCCAAAGCCAGTGAAGAAGCATTCGGGTGTGTTTGTGTGTGTGTGTGTGTGTGTGTGTGTGTGTGTGTGTGTGTGTGTAGGGGGAGTCTCTTTTCTATCAATGATGACAGACTCTCTGTGACTGTTTATGTTGACTGATGAACCTTCGATGATTAAGGGAGCAGCTCAGTACCAACCAAGTACTATGGACAACTGAACACAGTCGTGAGGAAGGGAAGGGACTCTGAAAGAGACTCAGAAAGAGATAGTAATGGAGTGCTCCACTGAAATCTCAGTTACTCAGCGGACAGATTTTTTTTATTTCCTGTAGTATATTCAAGGAGAATCATTCATTCCAGTAGGCTCCATCTTGTCCTCAGGATGACTTACCCAATTAGCTGGTGAGTAGTTATTTCAAGAACACAAACAATATGAGTCTTTTAAAAATTCACTGAAGACGTTTGTAAAAATAATTATTTTAAGAAATAAAACTTACTACAGAGCAATATAAATGGCTTTCAGATTATGGACTGTTTTGATTAGCCATGCCCGAGATGCCTGCAGCCGACTGCCATTAGCATGGATAATTGAGAATCTGCTGTATTTCCATTTTAACGCAGTCTCTCTAATACATTTCAGGCACTGGGATAGAAAACCAAACCTTGAACTATTGCTTCACCTTACATGAATTTAATACATGGCACTAACCTCGATATAGTCCAAAGAAGCCTTCATACCGCAGCACTTTCTTAAAACAGTCAAAGCTGTTTTTATACATTAGCTCTCCCACAAAAGAACCAGTGGATCTTTGGTTCTGCATGCGAGTTTTCACAAGATCAATGGGATACACCGCAGTAGCTCCCACAGCTGAAATCAAATAATGTCAGTATTTCAGGAGTTTAGTTAAATCAGAGGAAAGGAGGAGTATAGGTAAAGTCAAAGAAACAATTTGGTAACATACCAACATACCAATTTTAAAACTGGAACAACTTTCAATTTCTTAAATAAACAATTGTGACTTTTAATTCAAAAATTTCCTAATTAAAGACTGTTTACAGCTTAAATTTAAAAAAGTAAAAAAGAATAATACCATAGCCTTAGCTCATTTTTGACTGGTTTTAGACAGCTCATCTCATAGGTATGGACCAGCAATTAGCTTGTGGGAAACTAGAAAGGCTTTGTGCTAGAACAGTCAATGTGGAAAAAAAGAAAAAAAAATAGTAAAATATAAAGATTTGCACTTGTTCATGACTAACCTCCAGCAATAGAACCCAGACCAAACCTGTAGGCCGACTCTGCAAGTTGTAGGAGAATTGGTCTGGATGAATCAACTGAAGCCTTCTTCTTCCCATATAAGAAAATTGGAAGATAGGTGATAGAAAAGAGGAAAGATAAAATGAAACATATTATTTTTTTAATTACTCACTTTGACCTAAGTTCATGATATGACAAGAATGACAAAGACAAAAGTAGGGTTAGATTCTGTGAGTTCTTATTAATAAGGAGTTAACAGAGAATATCAAACTTAAACAAATAAAAGCAAATATATTCCCACTCACCCAATATTCTGAACTACTCTGAAATGATCAATTTTCATTAGTGACCAAAGAGATGTAAATTTTAGAAGCATTAATCTGGCATCAATCTTTGTTAATCAAATTGCTAGGTTTTCTGCTATGCATAAATGCACATGCATGTATGTGTGTGGGTTTTTTTTTTTTTTTGAATGGCAATACCTAGTTTGGTAGGAGTTGATAGAAATTAGTGCTTCTCAAACTTTATTCTTAGCATTTAATCTAGTATAAGCTGAAGGAAAACCAAACCCTCAAAATGAATGTGAATGAATGTAACCTCTGACAATGCCAAAAAAAAAAAAAAAACTGGATAAAAAAGTCAGATGTGGAAACAAGAAACAAACTAAAAGAGTACTTAAAAAGTGGTATATTTTAAACGCAAAATCACAGATAAGCTAACTGTTTAGTAATAGCGGATTGTTAAAAATATTGCTATTATCTTAATAAAAATTAGCATGTCATCAAAAAGGCTGATTCAGAAGAACAGTTGAGATTAAGGTTTTTTTTTTTTTCAGAAATATAAAGTAAAACAGAAAGAATATCATGTAATTCTCCTTACTTTTAAAAATACTTAAAATACTTCATGACAATCTTTAATGAACAATGTGAAAGACAATATACGATGTTACTTTGTTGTATTACTAATGTAGAAAGTAAATTAAATTTATATGCATACAAAAATAATACTAACATTTTGACTATATACTGCCACAAAGAGATCAGCAAAACTTCTATTGTGGTTACAACTACTGGTGGTTATTTTACAGTTATCGTTTCTTGCAATTTCTTTTTTTATTCACCACCTTTTCTAAATTCAGACTTCAGTCAAAGATCTTTTGACCTATGATCCTTACAGTATTTTTTTTTAAAAAATACCAGAACATCATAGAATATTGCATTTCTGTCTATACAAATGAAATAGCAATTTTATGTCACAGTGTTGTCAATGAGGAAAGACAGTGATAATACATTCCTACTGAATAAGTACATTCAATAAACTTTGTTTTTTTCAAAAGCCAGAAATTAAAATCGGTGAACAATGAAAACAATTACCAAGCCGGGCTATTAACTCACTGAATTTGGTTGTTTTCTATGAAACAATTCTAATAATCCGATAATTTGGAATCTCCTTTGAAAGTGTTGAACTGAAAATAGCTTTACATAGGAATGAGCACTTTCAAAAATGTAAAATATTCCTCCTGCACATTCCAATGGAGGTTTCCAACTTTATTCCAGTGCAGAAGGAAGTCAACAGCAACTTCATTTTGACAGATGCAATGATGAGAAAGGCCCAGCTTTGTCTTTGTCAATACAGAACACAGAAAACTTATAACGCATCAAAATAATGCATGAAAATACTTTAAAAATATCGGGAGTTGGAGGAGATGTCTACAACTGTCACAAGCTTTTCATGCAAAAGATAAGACTCAATGAAATTCCAGATGGTTTTACAACTTTTCTGAATTTAGAACCCAAGAATGCCTACGTGAGAAATCCCTCCTCCTTCTCGCCTCTACTTGGAGAAAAGTTAGCAGTGAGTCTACCAGGTGGATGACCTTCCTTGCTGAAAGCTGTCAGTGTTGTCAGACTCACTGGATTTCAGAGAGTAAAGCATATTCGAGGCAAGGCCATTGTGAATTGCTTTAAACCTCCAAGCAGCAGCCAATCATTTCCTGCTGTAAATCTCATCAGGCTATTTTAACCTTTCACGACCATATCAACAAGCACCCATCAAAAACTCTCAAAAGCTGCAGAGGGCAGAAAGGAAAAAAATGTGGGCAACAACTGCCAGCTGGAGAAGGAGAGGGATAAGGAAAAAGAAAAAAAAAAACTTTTCTCTCTCTTAATCCCCAAATTTCTGTAACAGCAAGTAGCGTGGAGATGAAGAGATAATCATCTGGCAAGCAGTGTTTAAAAATCAAAGAGAGAAGGGAGAGCAATGCAGCTTTCACCTCTGCACGTGATTATACAGTTCTCTCTCCTGCACTCCGGGAAACCAGCTTCCTCTTTTAACAACAGCCAGCTGGTTTTCCAGAGGTGCCTAGTTAGGATTTACTGAGCACACACCCACTACTTTTGAGTTACACACTGCACACAAAATTCGCCGCTGCGTTTGGGTGGGAAAGGGCTGAGAGGAGGGGGTCCTGGCTCGAGGCCTTCCAGTCCTAAAAATGTAGCCTGCATCAACCCCATTGTGGTCAAACTGGCGTCTCAGTACAGACCCAGAGCTCCGAGCCAAAAACTGTTAAGTCTCATAGGATTCAGAGATGGCTTTGCCTTAAAGGAGGTATTTTTCCCAAACGAAGCTCATCTATGAGTGGATTTATTGGACTAACATCATGTATGCACAACACATGCTCTCAAGGGTTTTAATTCTCTAATTCTCATCGCGAGACGGCGGAGCAAGAGTTAAATGGGGGGAGGCCCTGTCTTAAGTTTCTGACTCTCACAACTTCAAGAGATTGGTTTCTGTTAACCATAAAATAAAATTTAGCATTCCTCAAATTGTTTCCACATAACTTATGAATCCTTTCACAGAGAAAATAGGTCTAAAAGCTCTCAAACTATGACTCCAGACTAAACAAAATTATCTCATTTTGATATTCAGAAAAAAACGGAAGGCATGGCACTTAGACAATGCGCCGGCGAAGTCCCACTCAACTGAGCCAAGAAGGCTTTCACTCAGCCACACACCACCCCGCAAGGGATAGCAGCACACCCAAGTGGGGCTCTGTCCCCACATCACTCATCGGGAGATTTAGATGGGGATAGGAAAGACCCGCCTATTTTTCACACGGCCAGGCTTCCAATGCAGTTAGGAAATCACTGCAGCTTTAAAAGAAACAAGCAATCGCTGATGAATCTGTTAATCAGAGCATTTCTATGCCCTTTTCCACCCCCTTTTCAGTCTTTTCAAAGTGTCTGGATTTGGGGGGCAACATGAAAAAACAACATGCCAGTTATCAGTGCCCAAAACTAGGGGCAAAGTGTTGGATACATGACTCAAGAAATGCTGGAAAGCACGTCTGCTCCTTCTTGCTCACCTGCCTCTGTGCCTCAGCTGTGTTAAAGGGCAGAGTTCCCTCCTCCAGAGGAGCGATTCGCTCAATATCTGCTAAGGTCATTCGTCTGGAAGGAAAAACATAAACAATAAACACAGATATATTAAAATTGATATGATGGAATTTAAAAATGATCGCTTTCTCTTGCATATATTTCAGACGGTACTTAATATGTTTTTTTCTTTCTCCTAATTGCTACACTTCTTTTAGCTCCATCTCCTAAACCTCCTTTTATTAAACTAATTACAAAAAAAAAAAAAAGCCAACCAACTTACCCCCGTGGTTCATATAAATCTGCTAACTGAAACAAGATGTCAACTTCCATGGGTGTAACCTGACCGAATTTCTGAGCTGCCAGCACAAACTCCTCTGTATGGAAAAAGAGTTAAAAGGGAAAGATTCAAGAAAGAATAGTCACTAAAGCCAGCATTAACTCACGACACTGGAATGGGTGAACATCACCAAACTTTATTATTATTAGATATAGAATTCTACACAATCCAAACAGAAGGACTTTTGCAGGTTACTCATTGGAAAAAGGGCAGAAATTATTCTCTAACTGACTTGAAAACCTAGTGACACTTAATGGTTCTGAATCCATGACATAGATTGTTAGTCAAACTGCAGTCTGAGTAAATAAGAAAGCAGGTCTGTAACTTCACATGCATAGATCCCAGAAGATTATACCAATGAAGCTGTTCCCTGATTTTAAAATCCCATTGTAACAGTAACTATATGTTGTCCTAAGATTGTGGATGAACCCAGCATAAGTTTATGGAATTCTTCATGTACCTTTTAAAGGCCATCTTAGAGTTTGTGTAGCATAAATCCTAGCAAGATTTGAAAACATTTAAGATATTTTACTCTCATTTGATGGCTCTCTTTATTTAAAATGTGCATAAAATGGTTTTTGTTTGCTTCATCTTATCAAAGGATGAAGAACATCCATGTTAATGTGTGTCAAAGTGATAGAAAAATATGTAACGTAAATTCTTCTTCACGATAATAATAATTTATCCAGATATTGTAGGCAAGAATTCCAACTTATTCTCACTCACCTTTAGTCACCTCTACATCTTTCCTGTTGCCAGCCAGAGTGCTGTAGATCTTTCTAATCAGTTCCATGTTGTTAAGAAGCGAGTTAAATCCATTAAAATAGGAGAAACTAACTTGATGGGATGTGGTGCCCCCAGCAGCCTCAAATAAATTGAAAATGAAAGAAATAAGAAAAAAATGGAACGAAGAAGATTCAGAAGTATGCATATCAAATGCTAGTTTTAAAAGCAATCAAAATGCTTGTATTTTTTAAAAAGATTCTAAGTATTTTTCTTTCACGTTCAAAAAAACCTATAAATGATTTTTAGAAGTAACTGAAACTAATCATGAGCAGAATGTACTTTCCAAACACAACTCTGAGAAAACTAAATAAATACATGTGTAGGGTTTATAACAGGACCAGTAGTAGTTAGTAATTTATGGAGTTCAAATTTCAGTTGAAAATGTTTTATAAGTTTGTTTATTTCACCTAATGAACAATTCTTACAGGCTTATACATGCAAAACTGGACTATACATATGCACATGCACATATGTGTACTTACAGATGTAAATTATCATGGCAACAGACATACTATGAAAAGTGGAAATCTAGCATTAATATCATGAATTGTCATGTTACTTATAATCAGCAATAAGTAATCATTTATATACAGATTACATTGCAAGATTTTGGCAAACAAGCATATTATGGTAAATTATGAGATGTCACATGCTTTGACAGAGGTTAAAGTGGTCAGAGTTCAGATAACCAGAATTTGTAAGAAATCATATTTCTCCAGAGGGGACAAGTGAAATAGACAGCTTATCCATTATTAATGGAACTTCAGTTTGGGGTTTCAAATTCTATCCTTCCCTAACAAGGCAAAATATTTTTAATAGAAAAGTACTTCTTTAAAACTAACAACCACATAATTCTTGACTTAGTAATCATTTTAAAATGCTGACATGAGAGCTTGAGATGAAGTAAGAAAGGAATGGACTGAAGAAATGAGGGTGAGATTAATATTCCATGTCTCCAAAAGAGACGCACCAGGGGAGAAAGAAAGAAAAAAGAAAAAAAAAAAGCTACTCTGAGTTCCTCCTTCTGGCACACACTACAGTAAACTTGGATGATGAAGACAGAAAAACTCCTATCCCTGACACCAACAAAAGGAGAAATTACAGATTTGGCTTCCAAATTCAAGTGACCATCAGAATCATCTAGGAAGCTTTAGAAAATTAAGTTCGGGTCCTCTTCACCTACAGATACTGAATCAGTAGCCCTCAGTATCTCCAGGTTTAAAAATTATCCCTGCTGATGTTTATGCTCTACTAAGGGCTTACGTACATACACACAGACACACGCACACGCACACGCACACGCGCGCGCGCACACACACACACACACACACACACACACACACACTCATCTATATATATTTACATCTCTGTATAGACCCCCAGGACATTCTCACGGTCCATGATATAGAACAATGGCTAAAATTCCACCAGAAGGGAAGCTCCATATTGGTTTAAAAACTAGTGTGTTTCTAGTTAATTTACCCACTACAACTAGCCCAAGTAGAATCAGCAAGGTGTAAGATCATATTTTGAAAAACATCAGTGCCTAAGCAGAAAAATGCTAAGATCATTTCTTTCCTTTTTGTAAACAAAATTTTTAATTAAAATGAGAAGGGAAAAGGGGCTGGAGCTATAGCACAGCCAGTAGGGCATTTGCCTTGCACATGGCCAACCCGGGGTCAATTCCCAGTATCCTATATGGTCCCCTAGCACCATCAGGAGTAATTTCTGAGTGCAGAGCCAGGAGTAACCCCTGTGCATCACTAGGTGTGACCCAAAAAAACCAACATAAATAAATAAATAAATAAATAAAATAAAGGAAAAAGCACATCATTGTAAATAATTAGTCTTTTAATAACCCTATTTACTTATGGCTGATACAGTATACTATTCTATCAGGGGAAGGTATAACTTACAGCTACTAAACACTCTTCTACAAAAGGCGTCAAGACATGGGGGCGGATGGTGACCATGATGTCTCGGAAATCAATGGCTGTGACTCTTCCAGTCTTGGCATTGTCCCTTTGTACAAAGGCTTGCTTTGCATGTTCTAGCTGTATTTCCTATAAACAAGAAAGTGAAATAATGGTTTACTTATTACAAATGAGTACACAATTTTAAATTTAAATGAAGAAATATAGACTCTGTCTTGATTTCTTAAAACCCAACTGCGTGTTAAATTGTACTTGCTACTCTATTATTCCCTTCCAGGGAACTTTGCTCAGTGAAGTGAACATGTCTTGAGAAAGTACACCCACTTTAAACATCTTACCTCCCAAAACAAAATAATTTTCTTGCTCTATTAGAGACCCAATATAGTAAGAAAATAAAAACCAGAACAAAGTTTCGCAGGTTTTAAGATCTAGCCAAATTCAGCTTTGGTGATGTGAATCATCAGAGGAAAAACACCTACAGGGATATTAACTTCTCTCTAAAGAAGAGAAGAAAATTTTCAACAGTAACATGTTACATATGAAAAAACAGCAGCTGAAAATGGCAAGTCCCTATTCCTCTACCACTGGGCTTCTCAGACTTTGTTTTAGGGCTACACCCAGAGATACTGGTTCTTTGCTTTGGGATAACTCTTGGCTGGGCTCAGAAGACCATATAAAGTGCTGGGGACTGAATCTGTGTCAACTGTGTGCAAGGCAAATGTCCAACATGCTATACTATCACTCTGGCTCCAAGGCTTCAAATCTACTAGTATTGGGGGCAGGAGAAACCCTTATGACTGGCTGCCCTGTGCACCTCTCCCCTTTACTCTTTCATTTGGATGCTGGTAGCCCCTTCTATACAAGGCCATGAAAATCAAGATGGCTTCCAGAGGAGGCCATATATTACTATTGTAGACCATTGTTCCAGAGTTAGGTGCTGGGTGGTATGTGGGTCAGGAGCCCAAACTATGACAATACTGTATATCCACTTCATATGACCACAGATAGTGGGCCCAACCCTTGATCGGTAACTATGCTGTCATTGTCACTGTCCTCCCATTGTTCATCGATTTGCTCGAGTGGGCCTAGTAACATCTCCATTTTGAGACTTGTTGTTACTGTGTTTGGCATACTGAATATGTCACGGGTAGTTTGCCAGGCTTTGCCTGCGTCGGTAGCTTGCCAGGCTCTCCGAGAGGGGCAGAGGAATCGAAGGTGGCTCGGCCAGGCTGGCTGCGCGCAAGGCAAATGCCCTACCGCTGTGCTATCGCTCCAGATCAGTAACTATACATAAAAGAAAATCCTCTTCGTGATAGCACATGCCAGTTTTGACCTAATACCCTGCTGAAGCTAAGACCTGATATTCCTAACCCCACTCTCCACTTGTCACTTAACTAATTTGGAGGCATGTTAGTCCTCTGTCCTCACGTCTTCTCATTCCCCCAACATAGCTTCTCTCCCAAGGACCTAAAGGGTTTTTTTTTGGTTTTTTGTTTTTTAACAGGGTTAAATTTCCAGATTCCAATTCCTCATTCCTACTGCTGGACTGGAACCAAGGGCCCAGAGAATACATCCAATTTCTAACTATCATATTGCATAAAGAATTAAAAATCATACACATCACAAATTTTACATGTCCTCAAACTTCAAAATCCTCTTCTAAGGATAAGATTAACGTTCAATTTTTACTCAATAACAGACAGGCCACTTCCCTACCTATAATTTTCAATTCATTGTTTGTTTCTAGACCACATCTGGCAATGGTTCAGGTGACCACATGTGGTGCCACAGACAAACCTGGGTTGGCTGTGTGCAAGGCAAGTACTACACATACAATACTATCTCTCTGGATCCCATTTTCAGGTATTTAAATGTCCTTTCCCTCAAAATAAATTATTTATAAAATCATATGTCTTACACCTTTAAAGGTTCACTCAAGTGCATCTTTTTTTCACTGATGTTATAGGTTTATAGTATTCTCAGAACCCACCATTGGCCCAGCTGTCAGTTTTGTTTTCTCTTCTGATGTCTGCAATCCAATCTGCACACAGCATCCTTTCAGAACCTCACACCTGATCTCAATGCTCTACAGAAACCTGTGATGGCTCGTCATCACAAAACCCATCTCTGATGTGGATCCCCCCCAAATCCTCTACTAGCTGCTCTCAACCTCATTGAGTTCTGTGGGCCCAAACCAGCCAGACCTACCATATATAAACATCTTCCTATGGAAGAAACAATTCTCTCACCTAGGAGATTGTGGCTCTCTCTCTAGCTCCTGAAATACTGCCACCTTCTCCAAGCTTAGCCCAATGTCACCACTTTTCTAACCAAAAAGAACAGATTTGAGTCCGTGTGGTGTGCTACCTGAACCCCAATTAGAGAACCTGCTCGTAGTCTAAATTTATATCTCCCCCCTTTATATGTCAAGGGCAAAAGATTGTCCTGTTCCTTTACATATGGTGTGGTGGACTATTTTATGTATTTCTAGGGGGCTCTCAATGCACCAAAGACATAATCATTAGTGATACATATCCTACAAAATCAAGTGAGTGAAAAAACCCATAATGCATTGAACAAAAAAGGGGTTCCCTGTACAAGTGCCTCCAATTTAAGAGAAAGAAACAGATTATTAAACACCCTGCAATGTAAAATGACCACAGTATGTATTCAATTAAAAGCAAATGAACACAGTCTCCTTTGAATTTCCATACCCAGTGGCAAAGCTCGGTAATCCAAGGATAACCTAAACTAGGATATTCCAAGGAGGCCACAGGGGAATGTTGTATAAACTGGGACCATGGCATGGGATCAGTGGGCCAACAAGTAGGACAGCAGGGTCACAGAAAGGAACCAAGGTATAAGGAGACAACGGTAGGAAAGACTGAGAAACATTGCTCTAAACCACAGAATCAAGTACGTCTAATTCTTTACCTTCCCCCCAGTTAACAATTCAAACTGTGAGAGAACCTCACACCGCTATACCAAACTGACACTGCTTTCCCAGATCATTCTGTCTCTGAAAAAAAACAGAAAACAGGAATCTAGAATGCGAAGACAAACATATTTGTAATACCCAAATGAAGAACAGACCAAAGGGTGAAGAAATGAACATATATCCTCAACCAGAACAACCATGCTAATAGCATCTAGTGCAAATGTATAATGCCCCAGACCCTATTGTAAGTATGTCATAAAAATGATGTCATTTAGGACTCAGAGCAATTCTCTGTGAGATCCGTACTACTACTGATGTCACTGTAGCAGTTGAGATATCATGGACAAGATATGATGGACAGAATTCAGAAATCTGCAAGTTAAGCCCAACAGTTCCACTCTAAACACCCTAAAGCTCTGGCATTCTCTCTACCTCATGGGGAGTATGGATAATAGTACAGTTACAAACCTAAATGTAAGAATTCACTAAAGTGAAGAATCTTAATAGCTAAGAAAATGGCAAAAAACCTACTTGCCTTTATATTGTTCTTCACGTTCTAGACTCTTTTGTCACTTGTTTTCTTTTTTAAAAAAATCCTAGATATTTTTCATAAAGGCGAAAGTTTTCTGTGCACTCAGAGCACCAGGAATGTTCTAGCAACAACAACAGAGATGAAGGAAAGAAACAAAATCGAAGTCTTATCTTGGCCTTGCTTACAATTTGTTCTCTTTCTCACAAACCCATGAGACAAGAAATAAAATCTGAGGGACTCAAAGAGTTAGCACACAGACACTGTGGTATTTGGTTAGTAATAAATGGCCTTGGAAATAAATTACCAGGTTGACTACTTAAATCAAAGTTCTTCCAAGGCACCTCTAAAGCTACTTAAGAAAGGCTAAGAGCACACTTAGGACCAAGACACAAGGTTCCTGGACCTGAAACCAGACAAATAAGGACAGTGCATTTAGTATGCACAAACCATAGCCTATGTAAGATAGTGCATTTTCAAAAAGAAAGAACCAGAATGGGTTAGCCTGTGATACTTAAAAAAGAGGAAAACAGTGAGAAAAGAAACAGTTACATTCAAATATTTAAAGTCTGATTAGTTCTAAAAAAGAAGACAAATTGTTTTTTTGTTTTTTTTTTAAAGTCAATGGTGAGAAAATAAGGATTTAGCACAAAACAAAGAATAGTTCACTGGTAGACCCACTCAGCAATGAAACGGGCTACCCAGCAAAGTACCTTGTCACTAAAAATGCTGTTTAAAAGACAGGCAAAAGAATTAAGGAATTTATTTGATCTTATACATGAGGGCATTATAGAAACAATATTCTGTGGTGACAAAAAATCTAAAATTTTGGGGGCAGAGTGATAGTACAGCAGGTAGGTTTATTGCCTTGAGAATAAATGACCCAGGTTAGAGCCCTGGCACACCATGTGAGTATCACCAGGAGTGACTCCTGGGGGCTGGTGATAATACAGTAGGTAATCTGCTTGCCTTGCACTCAGCAGACCTGGGTTTAAGCCCTGGCACCCCCATATGATCCCCAAAGCACCCCCAGAAATGATCCCTGACAGAGGTAAGCCCTGAACACAGCAGGGTTGTGGCCCAAAACAAGTAAACAAAAAACAAACAAAACAAAAACTTGAAGTTAGAAAAGCCATGGAAAGTTCCAAGACCAACCATGTCGAACCTCACTGAGAGGATTCAGAGAAATGGGCTTGGATCCTAGAGCTTGAGGGTCTCTTCTACAAAATAGATCCAGCAATGTCTACTGTACAGAGTTGTATCCAGATGATATTCCTGGCATGTATTTAATAAATAGTACCTTTGAATTTTGTGTAGGTCAATGGTTTAAAGACTCCTAAAATTCCTTGCAATTTAATAGGAGTCAACAACAACAAGAAGTTACTTATTAGAAAGAGTAGTAACTCCACTGAGTCATTTTGAACAAAAACAGAAACAGAGAAATGCAGACAAAATAAGGTGGAGAACAACAGTATAAACTCAGGCTCTGAACACCTACTACAGGCCAGGCACTATGCCAAAACCTTCAAAGACAGCATTTCATCTAAGTCTCTCTTAATTACTGTGGGAAGTAATAATTATCTTTAGTGGACAGAGAGGAGTCTGAGGACTGGGGAAGTTAGGTAACTAGTCCAAAGTCACACAGCTGAGATGTGAGATCTACACTAAGATACCGTCTGGCTTTAAGATTAAGATTTGAACCACTAATTTATGTTGCCTTGGATAAAAGTATTGGAGGATTACAAATAGATCTGGACCAATAGAAAAGAGGGTTAAGGGAAAATGTGATGATCTACATAGAAAAATGGAGTGGGATATACTCAAGGAACAGTCATTTTGAATGTAATGGGAAGATAGGAGAGTCAGCCACAGAGGAAAACACTTACGGAGAAAACATGAGGTGGATGACTAAAAAAAGACACTTGGAAGAGCCGAGTTTATGTTAGAAACACAAGCAAAATTAGAAACAAAGAAAACCAAAGCACAGGTAGAAATGTAAATATGAGAAACTAAAACAAGATTTCAAGTGTTATCAAGTGCGTGCTATGCACCAGGACTGCTGAATTTATTTGCTTCCCTTCTATATCTTCCCACAACTGTACCAGGGGCTTGCCAATCAGCACCTCCATCTTCTGGAAGATGAGGTCAAGGATAGTGAGGGTCACAGCAAGGCTGTAAGGAAAGTGGGCATGCACCGTACTGGCCTGGCCCCACAACCAGAATCTTCACACTCACAGTGCCTATCCTTTCAGAGCGAGGCCAACCAAAATCCAGAAGAAAAACAATATCTATACCAGAAAGCGACGAGATCAGCCCATTGCACAAACAAAGAGCAGGCTGAGCACAGAAATGGAACTGACACCTAAGTGAGGACAGAAAATAAAATTGAGAGCCTGAGACCTTCCAGAACACCCTAAGAGCTGGGAAGATAGCCGTGTTCCACCGAGAGAGCTTTTAACAGGTCTGGCACTCAAGGGCTCGCTAAATGCTGCTGCTGGATACAGCGCAGCAGAGCGAGGACGGACCCCTCCTCCTGCTAAGGCCACAAGGTCCCGGCGCAAGGAGCCGCACAGCTATCTCCCGGGCAGCTCTGCTCCAGCACATGAAAGGAGGACCAATTTTTCTTTAATATTTGCCAGTGAACTCTTTTCTGTTCCCTCTATTCTGGTGCATGATGATTAATGGAATAGGCTTTTATTGCAGCAGTTTCCAACTACTTCAACACACCCATTCAGATTGCTGTAGGGGGAAAAAAAAATCAAACTCTTCAAAATTGCTAGTTGTACAGAAATAAACATATATAGGGGTTATACCACTTTAGGTCTAACATTCGTGTTTCTAATAGTTCCAGGCCTGTCATTTCCTTAATAATCTCCAATTTTCAAGTGGGTATATTTTGAATGCAAAAATTCTCTCCACCTCTATTCAGACATGCAAGTTTGTGCTTCAGCTGAGAACAATTTATCGGGAACAAAAATAAATAAATATATAAATAAACCAGTAGACCCTCAAAGCAAGCAGTAGATCCAGATGATTTATATTATAAAGCCAAGAACACAAAACAAAGAAACCTGGCTAGTTTGCAGTTTTATGTTTTGTAGAGTAAAATTTTTCTTTTAATGCCAGAAACTTTAATACAATGTAGAATCATTGATAAAGAAATGATTTGAAGGATTCTTTTGGGAGCCAGAGAGAGAGCAATATGCTGAATGCATACTTTGTTGCATGCTGGCGACTTTGCTTTGATTCTGGAGACAGGGTCCCCTAAACAGGCCTGGAGTGACTCCAAAGCACAAAACCTTAGAAGTAGCCTCTGAGCACTAACAGGTGTGGCCAAAAAAAAAAAATTCTTAGGGTTCATGGTAGAAGAATTCTGTGGGTAACATAAGTAATTGTTTATGAAAATAAGAAAATTCCATAAAGAGAATTTGCTTACAAGGTATTGCATTTAATCAAATTTCAAATAAATTCTGCTTAAATCAAGTATTAGAACTTGTCTACCATTTAACATGTCCATGGCATATTCTTTCATAATCCTATGTTAATGTGTATTAATTACATTTAGTTAAACCAACTCTAATTAAAGATCCACATATTTTAAAAGCAGAGTTTAGGAATGAACAGAATTTAGCAATGAAATAATAGGTTGAGGGAGATATAATTTCCATTCTTAAACTTGTTTTCTGCACTTCCTACATTCAATCCATGTAGTCAGACTTTCAAAGCTCAGAGTGAAATTGTACCCTGTTCACTGGGTGGGGTGTTTGATTAAAAGGGTCATTAGAAGCAGCATTGCATGTAGCACAACATGTACTGCAACCCCTTGGCAGAAACCAAGAACAGAGCTTTTCCATTTCAATTTCACTGCTCTTCTGATTTAACGTTAAACTTCACAGTGGGTACCAGCCAGGGAGATGCCATATGGAGTGCTCATTTTTACTAGGATGTACTATAAAAGCCTGCACAACAGGCTGCTCAACAAAACAGCAAGCTGACTAACATCATGGACACAGCAGCAACAAGGAATTGTGATTTCCTCTGCCCAGAGAGGAGACAGGCAGTTGTAAATAAAAGGTCTCCTTGTATCCAATTCTTCCAGAGACGGGATATTACCATATCTTGGACACCCATTGCCAAACTAGCAATGGCTTCCATTTGGGCACAAAACAAAGTCTAATCTATGAGAAGAGCTGAGGGCAAGCATGTGGCCACTTTCAGTATTATTTCATTCTGAACATCAAATGGTACTATATTAGACAGTACCAAAGCGGTACTGCAGACCCCATCTGGTCCAACTTAAAATCAACATAAAAAGCATTCGCATGTTAAAAATGCAAATATAACCGTGGTCTTTGGCTACTAAAGATCCAGAGTCCTGATATTTTACCTAACACAGATGGCAAGTTGGGGGGCAAAGGGAAGGCACAAATGGCTTGGGTTAGTCAATTCTAAACAGAGACCTTCATAGTTGTCTAGTAATCAGTTTAAGCAATTACGGGTTCAGCAACTCCTACTGTAAGCTGAACTGTAACTTCTATTCTAAGTGACTGTTTTTTGTTAACACCTGAAAAGCTCTCTCGATTCTTAGGAATCTGAAGTTGAACAGGTTGGGGGTTATGGCTTTTTTGGAAGTTGGCTGGATTGGAGCTGGTGGTGTGGCTGATGGTAAGAATCTTTTTTGAACACATAGAGCTTTTTGCATTTACTTTTTTGGCCTTGTACCAGGATGCCATGACAAATAAAGCAGCAAACTGTTAATGATGGTAACTATAAAGCCCAGATCACAACTGACTAGCAGAGTGCATACCTGACTTCCACAAGGATACATAGCAAGGTAGCAGATTTCCAGAATCTGAATAAATTAAATGTCCATATACATAGAAAGTAATTGGTGCAATATGCAAGTCATGCTAATGCATAAGAAATACCTTTCCCTCTCAAAAAATATTTTTATTTGACAAAAAGAATAAAATCATTCCGTCACAACAATGAATATGGCATAGTCTGGCATCCAACAGGGCTGTCGGAGGACATCTGACCAACAAACATGAAGGCCAGCCTGGGACATCAGACAACACTGGTCACAGCTGCTGGTCTCAGTAATGTCAACTTTGATTTCTCTTTCGGGATTCCATCACCCTCTTTGTACAAAAGAAAGACCTTCCTAAAAGTATGATCAAACACTCATACCCTGTGATTAAGTTTAGGTCACAAGGTTCTTAAAATTTCATCTGATGAGAAGACATGGGAGGGCGATTTTCTTCCAAGTCAGCCATCTTGTCTCTTGGCTAAACCTTGGAACCCCAACTTTTAACCTGGCCCTTTTGCAAGTATTGAGTGCTGCTGATTTCATGATGAATCCTCTTTCTGGAGGAAAAAACTCTGGAAACAAATCAACTATGGCTCTGTAAAATGGGTAAATCAAGTCTCTCATGACCCTCCTAACTCCAACAAAATCAGGGACATTCCAGCAACACACACACAAATGGCAATAACATGTCAAGCACTGCACTGCAGTCACCTCTTCCCACTGTGCTGCTCAACATCCAGCTCACACACGTCTGGAGCAACAGTAGAGTGAGTAGGGTGCTTGCCTTGCATTCAGGAGACCTGGGTTGGATCCTGGCCACCCTATATAATCCCTGGAGCTTGTCAGGAGTGATCCCTGAGGTATGGCTCCAAAACAAACAAACAAACAAACAAAAATTAGATGTACTTAAAGACTGATGATACAACTCACTTGAAATAATTTAAATCATTACGGGCTGGAGTGATAGTAAAGTGGGTAGGGTATTTTCCTTGCAATGCTCCTGGCTCTGTGTTCAAAGATTACTCCTGGTAGTGCTCAAGTACTATATGTGGTATCAGCGATTGAATTTATGTGGTCACTTTCAAGGCCTGTTTCTTACCCAACAGCAATCTCTCCAGCCCTTGACCTCATATTTATCATGCATTTGACGTGAAATTTAATTTTTGGCCTTTATACAGTCATAAGCCTTTTACAGATACAAATACACAATATACAAAACCTTTCACAACCTCCATATTCAGTTATGCAATCCTATATGGAGTAGCTAACCATTGTAAAGAAGCAGGGTTTCCCCAACTTATTTAGGCTACTGCCCCCTTTTCAGAAAAATGAATCACTCAGCACCCCTCTGAAATTTACCTTAAGAAACAGATTTTTAAAACGTGGATATTGTAATTTGAGTTTCATTATATATATAATATATAATATATATAGGCCACCCGAAGTGTTGAGATTATATTTGCACTCAATTTCTTTCCTTTTCTATTCTTTGCGAAAGATAGTGGTGCTGAAGACCATGGGCCATGGGCACTTTGGTGGTGGTGCATCAGAATTAAAATGTCAACTAAAATTATAACTAAAAATGTTCAGGTTACTATTGCAGCTATGTAATTACAATAATAAAAATCATAGTAAAATTAAATTTAAAAAATTAAAAAAAAAAAAGACAAACAGAAAATGGCTCTCAACTCTCTCTGAGTGTACTACTGGACCCTGAATCATTCCAGCAACCCCTTGTTTGGGAAACACTGAACTAGGTTATTTTTTAGTTTGTGGCTCGCAAGTTACCAGCAATGTCACTATTTAGAACCACTATTTAGAATGCTTGGTAGGATGGAAATTTCTTAAGCCCCATCCAGACCTTAAGACTCAGATTCACTGGGGGTAAAAAGAGAACTATGTATTTTAGAATAATCATCTTATGGAAATTTCACACTCAAATCAGAAAAAGAGTAGAAATTTAGGAAAATTAAAATCAACTGCACTTCTGTCAGATAGTAGACACATCCAGAAATTTCTCCAGGCTTCTGCTGTGCTTATTTTTCAGACACAATAGCAATTACTTAACAACTAGTCTGATTCTAAGGATAAATAAACATAAAATTACTAAGTTGAAAATACTTTATGAAAATACTAAAAAAGTACTTTTTTTAGTTCACAGAAGCAGTTATTTAATAACAGGTATAAGTGTTTTTAATAATAACTAGGCCTCCGCCCCTCTTGGAGAGCCTGGCAAGCTACGGAGAGTATATCGCCTATACGGCAAAGCCTGGCAAACTACCCGTGACGTATTCAATATGCCTAACACAGTAACAAGTCTCACAACGTTACTGGGCCCACTTGAGCAAATCAATGAACAACAGGAGGACAGTGACAGTGACAGGTCTTTCTATTATAAAAACTGGAATCACTGTCACTTCAATATTAAAACCCCGTGTGAAACATGTACTTATGATTATAAAACATCAGAATGTAATTGAAACACACTCCCCTACTAAGAACTTTTTTAATAATCAAATGTGGCAATGAACAGGAATGAAAAAGGAGTGCTATTTGTCCAACAACACTTAACTGCACGCCCCCATCCCCCATCAGGAAAAGAAACCAACTCTATAGAATCTGACACAGTGCAACAAGTGGCAGAGTTTCATATTTATGAATCCCTCACATGCTTGTGATCCTACAGAAGAGGCTAGACTCAAGAAAAGTTGCTCTGTATTTTCTGGGGTACTCCTTTGGGAGCCTAGTAAAATCCATGTGCTTTCGCCCAGAAAATGACTTGCAAATGGAAATTTTTACCCTGGAGTCTGTTTATTCTTTTGCATAAAAATGGGAGTAATGATAATTACCTATCACGACATTGGGGGGATGCTATTACTGAAAAAGAATAGTTAAAAGCATTTTGTAAATTATAAAGATTGATACCATCATTACTTCTATAAGTGGCTTAGGAGTAACTCTACAAAATAATTTGATAGAAAAGTTGAAGAAAAGTTGAAGTACTTTCATTTTGTACTCACAGTTGTCTACAATAGCCACTCATAAGAAATGGTTAATGGGTCTCAAGAGACCCTAGGAAGGAGGCTTTGGTTCCAATCGACTTGCATTCAGCACCATTACGTGGGTACAAAGCATATGAAAGGCAAGTCAGCCCAAAGAATATCCAACTAATTCACTCCTTTATCAATTTTATAACCAAAGGAAATGGTGAACTGGCATTTAAGCATTCCCCTAAGCAGCATTAACTACCATCAGTGGCCGGGCAGCTGTCTAGAACATACCCAGAAGAACACAGGGGCACCTAAAATCCAAACAACCTCAGGGAAGCTTATACCGAGCTCATGCTAGGTTAGATAAAGTAAAAGTTTCAAATGAGAAAAAAAAAATACCACCTTGAAGAGAATGTGACTGCCTGTCAATCCCAAGCAAATGTGCACAAATAAGCAGCACAAGAAACATGGTCACGGGTGATTCTGCAGTTGGCTGGCACTAAGCTGAGCTATCTTCGAGGGACCTTCAAGGAGATACTTGCAATACTGCCATGACTCAGAGTCTCTAAACCACTGTCCCTGGCTGTCTCAGGCTGCTCCTCTCTCTTGTTAGGTGACAGGTAGCAGCATGCACAGTGGCAGTTCATTCATATTTCCAGGAGCCAAGCATCTGCTTTTATAACCCTGGCGCCCGCCAGGGAGCTGGTGTCTGTGCTTTTGAGTCTTGCCCTAGAGCAGAAAGGCGGGAACATGCTTGACAATGCAAGAGCCCTAAACACAGAGATTAAATTCTCTTATATCTGTAAGAAGTTCCCTGTACCCAGAAAAAAAAAAAAAGGAAACAAAGCATATGAAGCAGGGATTTGAAATTCTACAGGCATCTGGAAAAAGAGTTGAAGGGAAGCAAACAGTATTTGTGCTGTGGGAGGGGAGTTCTGATGGTACCCATCAACACTGGCATTTTAGCAACAGAGAGGCAGTACAGGGGTTAAGGTCATGCCTTGCAGGCAGTTGACCCCAATTTGATCCCAGCACTGATATGGCCCTTTGAGCACTACCAGTTCTTGTTCCTGAACACAAAACTAGGAACAGTCTCTGAAGCAACACCAGATACAGTCAAACTGTCCTCCCTTCTACCTCAAATAAAGCTGGCATTCAGTGGTATTAAATTAAGCAAGTGGCATTAAATAAAGCATGTGATACATCTTACTTCTTTCAAGTCTATTTCTAGAGAGGGACATAAAAGTAAGGCAGACTCAAATTTAAAAAAAAAAATCACAATTTTACTTAAGTAAAGGTTTAGCACTTGCATTCTAGATTCAAAATCAAAATCATCCCCTCCAGGATGCTGTGGTTTCGTGCTATTTAACATTTAAGAATGGAGTCAAATTCAAGTGACTGTCCTACAAGTTGCTGCTGGAATCAAACAGTAATTCCTGAGTCATCTAATCTTTGACTCCATATTTCGAGGAAGGCCCAGAAGCCGCTGAGTGGTTTACAGACAACTCAATTCAGCATAATTGATACTTGCTTAAAGGGAAACACGATCATCCTTACTATTGCTAACATCCCATTAAGACTAAAAGTTAATTAGGCTGTGTTCCATAAAGTCAATTTGAGGCATTTGTCTCAATAGCATTATTGTAATTATTCCTCATCAGAATGACTACCACCTCCTACTGCGCGCCAATGTCTTATGTAAACAACAGCAAAAATCCAACAACTCACATTCCATTCTCCACCTGAGTTATTCAAGAAAGGTTATATTTATATAGATTTGAAAGCAGGGATTCACAGACATCAACACGTTTTTAAAAATACAAAGGCAGGTTTAAGATAACTTTAAGTTCCTAAAGGTCAGGAAAGTAAAAGCCAACTAAATAGCAGATTTTACATATCATACAATACAAATGAAAGTAAAAAGGAGATGTGAACATTAGCACATATGGGGGGGCGGGGGCGCCTGTATGCTGTCCAAATGAGCACAGGCTACTGGGTACACACGTGTGCCCTAGACTCTCTCCACCTCCATGCCACGACTGTGCTTCCAGCCACATTCAAAAGGTGCTGGGAAGAGTTCCAGCACAGAAAAGCAGCAGGAGCACTAGCATTCCCTGGGCACATTAATGTGATAAAGAGAGAGGGTGGTTTTCAAGGTAAATTTTTACTCATGCCCCAGATTTAAACATACTTAAAAAATTATCTAAAACTAGTGTTTTAAAAAGCATTTAATAAAATACAAGAAAATTTGTGAAACAAATGCACAAAAATCCAAGAGCAATTTATCATATACAGAGAACTACATATCATATAGTTATCATCTTCTAAATATTAATATCAGATCTTAAAAATTATGGTTCAGGGCTACTGAAATAGTTCTAACAGCTGGAGCACATGTGGATCTCCAGGTTTGATCCCTGTTACTGCACAGTTCCCTGACCACTTCCAGGAGTGATTTCCAAGTACCAAGTCGGGAGTAGCCCCTGAACATCACTGGTTTGCTTGCACAACCAAGTTTTTTTTTTAAAAAAAATTAAATTAAAATTATGCTCAGGAGTGAAACTAAACTTTGAACTTACTCTATTTGTACTTTTCCACAGAAGAGCGGCCTAATAATGTAATGATAATGTTGGCATGAGGAGAAAGTTACAAGGAATGGGGAATGGAAAAGTGTGTAACTCAGAATTGCAGACAAACCCCACAGTTTGATCATGGACATGGATAAAGTTTCCTTCAAGAACAGTGGCTCTCCACTCTTTACAATAGCCAGAATCTGGAAAAAACCTGAGTGCCCGAGAACAGATGACTGGTTGAAGAAACTCTGGCACATTTACACAATGGAGTACTATGTAGCTGTTAGAAAAGACGAAGTCATGAAGTTTACATACAAGTGGTACTACATGGAAAGTATCATGTTAAGCGAAATGACTCAGAAAGAAAGGGATAGAGATAGAAAGATTGCATTCATCTGGGGAACATAAAGTAACAAAATAGGAAACTAACACCCAAGTATGGCAGAGATTAGTACCAGGAATTTTACTCAATGACCCGGAGGACAACCACACATGTTAGGGTAAGGGGGAGCTCAGAAAGAGAAGGGAACACCAAATAAAGGGTGTTGGGAGGATCCGCCCACGATGGGAGAGCATGCTGAGGGTAGACTGTCGACCAAGCATGATTGCCACTCAATGCCTCTTTTGCAGACCATGGCACTCAAAAGGAGAGAGAGGAAAATGCCCTGCCACAGAGGCAGGGTGGGATGGGGGCTGGGCGGGGGAGGGGATGCTGGGGTCCGTGGTGGTGGGAAATGCACACTGGTGGAGGGATGGGTGTTGATCATTGTATAATCAAAACCCAAGCACAAAAATGTGTAAGTCTACAACTGTACCTCATGGTGCCTCACTATTAAAAAATAAATAAATGCAATAAAAAAAAAACAAAAGAACAGTGGCTCTCATACTTGGCTGCACATCTGAGGCCCCTAGGAAATTTACTATCCCAATACTCAGGTTGCCAGCAATATTCTCATTTCAAGAGCGTGGACCAAAGCAACAGTACCAGAACCAGTGTGTTGTATAAGGAATAACTTAGGTGAAATGGTTCACTAGCTAAACATTAATAATGATATCTGTCCACTCCTCAGGTATAAAGAGAATGCTGGTCAACAGTAGTGGAATGTGGGGTCAGAGAGAGACAGTACAGGGGTTTAAATGCATGCCTTAACCAACCTCAGTTGGATCTGCAGCACAGTATGCCTGGCACTACATGGTCGTCTTAAGACTCCCCAGCACCATCTCTAATCCCTGGCACACAGGAACTGAGCAACACCACATCCTCGTTTTCTGACCAAACCACCCACCCAGTTGGGTGACAATTGCAGGAGTGGCAAAAACAAAAAAGCAGTCATGGAAACAGACAGAAATCAAAATTTTAAGTTCCAGTTTTGCACTTTCTCACTGAAGCAACCTTTTGGGGAAATAACTGAATTTCCAAGGGTCTCTATTAGATATGAAGAACATCTACAAAGAGTTCATTTAATCCCATAACCATCACTGAGCTCTCTCTCCATCCCTTACTCTTTTTAACCCTTTTGTGCCAGACCCACCAGCAAAAACTGAGTAAATTCCGCATAAGTCAGGTGTCTTTTTCTTTCTTTTCCAAAATGGAGTTGCACGAATTCTGAATCCCAGTTAAATGGAATATGTTGATGAATTGTGGTCTGTCCAAAGACCTGCTTAACATCCTCTGAAAAGAGAAAAATATATATATTGATTAGAACAAAGCAAATCATGCTATTCCTTAAAAAATCTGATATAGTTCAAAGGGCTGAGACATACATAGGGTTCAGTTCCTGGTACCATGTGGGTCTCTGAGTACTATGAGGAACACCCTACAAACACTGCTGGGTGTGACATAAATGATAAAATCATTTTTAAGTTCAGTATTAAATGAATATCCCAATTTCCTTCTTTTTAAAGTATAATTCACTTTAGTAATCTATGAACAATTTATAAATGGTAAATTCTAAAGACACATTTCAAAAGGTACCCCAAAAAGTTACTGGCACTCACTCGAGCAAATCGATGAGCAATGGGATAAAAAGTGATACAGGTGATACAAGTGATAGCCCAAAAAATGAAAAATGTTAATGAACAGAACCTAAGGCATCATGAGGATAATATAGATAATATAAATTTACAATAAGAAGGAAAGTAGGGGCTGGAGCGATAACACAGCAAGTAGGGCATTTGCCTTGCACGCGGCCAACCTGGGTTTGATTCCCAGCATCCCATATGGCCCCCTGAGCACCTCCAGGAGTAATTCCTGAGTGCAGAGCTACGAGTAACTCCTGTGCATTGCTGGGTGTGACCCAAAAAGAAAAAGAAATAAAAAAAGAAGGAAAGTAAAAGTTCCACATGCTTTCAGAAGTCATCAGAGTCAACTTCTTTGGTTATATTCAATGCATGACAATAGGATCAATCTCTATGTTTTCAGCTTTAAACATGCACACAGTATTTGGCCAGAGAGATAACAAAGCAGGTTTGTTTTACATACAGCAGAACCGAGTTCAATCCCTGGCACCCCATATGATCCCCCACGCCCCTCCATTAGTGATTCCTGTGCAGAGAATCCAGAGTAAACTCTGAGCTCTGCTGGATGTGGCCCCCAAACCACTAAATAATTTTTTAAAAATCCACATATTGTAAAACTAAAGCAGAAGTAAGTCTGAATTCTTGAAGGATAAGTAGAAAGAAAGAAAGAAGGAAGGAAGGAAGGAAGGAAGGAAGGAAGGAAGGAAGGAAGGAAGGAAGGAAAGAAATTTAATAAGCCCAATGCCAAAGCAATGGTACAGCATGTAGGGTGTTTGCCTTGCATGAACCTGACCCAGTTCATTCCCTGGCACCATATATGGTCCCTGGGGCCCTGCCAGGCATGACCCCTAAGCACAGAACCAGGAGTAAGCACCATGCACTGATGAGTTGGCTCCAAAACAAAAACAAAAATTTAAAAAAATAAAAGAAGGCAAGAAGAAGTCACACACAGAAGGAAGCAAGCAAGCAAGAAAACACATGAAAAACAGTAAAATACCAACCTCAACCCAAAGCAAAAAGCTAAATCTAACATCATCTCATTTGTTTTGTCAACGACTACTTGCTAGGCACAGGAAATATAGTAATGTTAAGTGGCAAGAAATAGACATAGAGAAACACATAGACTACTACCTAACTCTTAAACATGGCCCTTTATCAATTCATTAGAAAGTCTTTGAGATTTAAAAGGAAGTGGATACATTTAAGGACATATTCAAGAACCCACACTGGGGCTTTAAAAAACACTCTTTATCAAACCACACTTGCAGACAAAGACGATGGGAAGAAAAGTTTTATACTTTAAACTGTACACCTTTGGCCAGACAGACATTCTAAAATCGGCGAGGCAATGCCATTTTATAACTGAATATCCTACTGCTCACGTTATCACTGTTCTACTATCAGAACTGTTGGTATATTTTATTTTCCCTGGTCATGTATTGTGCAGTATTGCCAAGCATTCTTTTATAGTGTGGAAGCTCAGCTCCACCTATGCCTGCTTCTGGTTTTCTGAGCTGTACTGGTCAGGAGGTAGCTTCTTTCTCATCCCCAGTCTAGTCTTCACCTCTCCTATAGGGGTGAAGTACTGTGCTTGAAGCTTTTCAAATTATTGTTTATTTTTATTTATTTATCTTTATGCCCACTGGAGCGATAGCACAGCGGTAGGGCATTTGCCTTGAGTGCAGCGGCCCGGCCAAGCCGGTTCAATTCCTCCAACCCTCTCGGAAAGTCCGGCAAGCTACGAGAGTATCTCGCCCACATGGCAAAGCCTAGCAAGCTACCCGTGACATATTCGATATACCAAACACAGTAACAAGAAGTCTCACAATGGAGACATTACTGGGCCGCCTGAGCATATCAATGAACAATGGGAGGACAGTGATACAGTGATACAGTGATCTTTATGCCATACCTGACAATGCTCAGGGTTTACTCCTGGCTCTGCACTCAGGAATTACTCCTGGTCATGCTTGGGAGACCATGTGGGATGCTGGGGACTGCACCTGGGTCAGCAGCATACAAGGCAAGTGCCCTACCCACTGTACTATAGCTCCAGCCACAAGGCTTTTCAAATTCTAAAGATTTTTTTGCTCCCCCTAGCTGTCTCCTGTGGTTAAAGTGCCAAAACAGGCTCTACATCACAATTTGCCCCAAGATGAAAGGTTGAAAAGCCTTTTGGTTATTACCCTGTGCTTGAGAAGCCTACCTCCCTGTTTTAGGTGGGTGAGCATAGATCTCTCCCATTCAAATGTCACAATACCCTGCGCTTGAAGAAACAGACCTGCTTTTCAGAAGCACAGTTCATGCATTATAATCCTTTTCCTGCTGTCTTACTACTATTAATTCTTCACCTTGTTTTACTCTCAACTACAAAACCAAAAGAGGATTCCTAGGAAAAATAACATGGAAAACATTACTTGTCTCAAGCTTCAGGCTTTTGGTCATTACTCATCTCCTCACAACAAAATTGTCTGCTTTTTTAGACTGAAGTGTTTCCAAAAGTAGATGTTATCACCCACTAACGAAAACTGAAACAGTGTGTGTGTGTGTGTGTGTGTGTGTGTGTGTGTGTGTGTGTGTGTGTGTATGCAGAGATGGGGGGGATGAGGAAGGCAGGCACTGGCGGGGGGGGGGTGCAGTTTTAGATGCAACTGTGGGTGTATTCTGTTTAGTCATTTTAAAAATGGTAGACTGGAGGGGGCAGATTCGGGGGTGGGGGGATGGATAGTACAGGCTTAAGACATTTGCTTTTCATGCAGATTTCTTGCTTTTCTGGTTCAAATCTCAGGCACTACATATGGTCCCTCAGCAGAACCAGGAATAGCCCTGAGTACTCTTAGATAAGGCCCCTCCAGAAAAACTAAGGTAGATTTGGAGAGTGATGCTGAAGAGGAGGTGATAGGCCAAAAAAGTTTAGGAACATCTGATTCAGAGGGTAGAGAAAATAATTAGTAATAGGTCAATAAATTCTGACCTGGTCAGCATATCTAAATATATCTATCAAGCCTGGTCATATTTATAAGTAAACAGTGCCCAAGACATTGGATTTCCCTGTCCCCAACACCTATTTAAAGAAAGAAAAAAGCAAATTCTTAAGTCCTCTAATAGGTGCCAAAAATTTGGGCATATATTTCCACTGTTTCCCTCAAAGTTCCTATTTCTGCCCTCACCACACCCATAAGCTCTTTTAATATTTCCAGAAAATTTTAAGTCTTGTCATGAAGAAACAGTAATCTCACATCACTGTAATGTGGGGTGTGTGCTTATACAGAAAAGACGGTAAATACCAGAATTATGCTGGGCACTAATTTCATAAAAGGGAGCAGAAAACCTCAGGTTGGCCTTGATGAGGGCAATAAAAAAAGTTTAAGAGCATAACATTTAACTTCTTTAGTGTTGTAATGAAAGACTGAATTTATTCTGCATCTCTCTACTTCTAGGGGGAAATGTTAAAAGATACAGGAAGAACAAATGAAGCAAATCAAGAATTGGGATTCAGAAGAAAAACAAAGTTCATGTTCCTAGAGGAACTGAGAAGGTGGGGGGTAAGGTAAGTCATTAATGAAATGATCAAAGCAGAATGCAACCACATTAAAGTTTTCTTCTCAATCTCAAACTTGAGAAATACCAAACTGAAAGTGGAATTAACCTGGGTTCAAATTCTATTAAAAGTAGCTAAAATTCCTTAGGGACATTTTATGCCAGATGTTGAGTTTTAACTGTATGTGTGAGCCCTTTAGTGGTCTAACAGATAATATCCTAGATCATCCAAAGTGCCTCAGTCTAAATTTCCTATGCCTCTGGATGAAGTAGTTACAACGGAGATTCAACAAAAGCATCTACTGGTCTAAAACAATATGTGTGCATGAATATATATATATATATATACATACACACACACACATAATGAGAAGTGATGTTCAATTAACAACAACTTTTTTTGCACCATAAAGTTTTACAATAGTAAAATTTTAGAGAGATAATAAGCAAAACAGCTTTTGGGTCATTTTTTTCTGCCAAGCACTCTGGTGAAATAAGGATTTCTTTCTGCCAAGAACTCTGGTGAAATAAAGTTTTAATATAATAATTGCAGGATAACTGTCAAAAAAGAAGTCCTTTTCTTGACCTCTCCTTCAAGGTCCCATTAAAAGTAATAGGAGGCAACACGTAAATATTGTTTGGCATATAAAGCTAAGGCATGCAGCCATTTTAGTATTTGAATAGTTTATAAAAGTCATTCAAAACTCAGTGAATGAATCTAACATGTGCCTATTTCACCCAACTAACATTCTTATTTTTCCTATAATTAAACTAACCTTTTACTGCTTTTCAGAGCTCTACATTAAATTCAGAGTCATGAACTTTGAACTCTTTGTCTAAAGCATTTTTCTCTTCTCTGTAGACTTGTCTCTTTTATCAAAATGCTTGTCTGAAGCTTTGAAATTTAGATTTTCCAAAGAGCTATATGTAAACCCTAAGATATAACCAAAAAAATTGCAAATCTTTTTGATCTGAGATATTGAGAATGATCAACCTATTCGTATTTTTAAAAGATTTCTTGGCATAGGTATGCATTAACGAGAGCCCGGCAAGCTACTGAGAGTATCTCACCTGCACAGTAAAGCCTGGCAAGCTACCCGTGATGTATTCGATATTCCAAACACAGTAACAACAAGTCTCACAATGGAGACGTTACTCGGCCCACTTGAGCAAATTGATGAACAATGGGAGGGCAGTGATAGTGACAGTGATTTACTAAAAAACTTTTCTTTCCATGTAGATTAGGATTAGCTTGGCAGCAAAGTTCCTGTTTTTTCAGATCTATTTTTCTCACTGTGGTTGGCAAGGTGGTGGGGCAGAGAGCAAACTAGGTAACGGTTGACATTAAATGACTGAGAAAAGGTTTAGAATAGATGTTTTAGCAGGTGATTCACTAAAGTCTCCACCTTTCTAAAAAGCCATTTTCAATAATCATTTCCTAACATTTTAGTGAAGTGCATAGGAATCATCATTCTAGTTTATTAAAGTCTCCAGCTCCACATCTACTGGGAGATGTGTGCTGAAAGTAGACTACAGACCAAACATGATGGCCATTTAATACTTGCACTGCAAACCATAACACCCTAAAGGGAAGAAAGTAAAAGGGACTGGGTACATTGGTGGTGGAGAATGGGCACTGGTGGGGGGAGGGGTACTCGATCACTGTATGACTGAAACGCAAGCCCGAAAGTGTGTAAGTCTGTAACTGTACCTTATGGTGATTCATTAAAAAAATAAAATTTTTTAAAAAAATTTTAAAAATAGCAGATGTACTACTACAACAACAACAATAACAACAAGAATGTAGCTGAATCAGCATTTCAGGTTTTTCTGATACAAAGATCCAAATTCATTTTGAAAAACAATGTCCTTAAGAGACATGGACAGGTTCGACTCAATCAATCCTTAACTTTCTATGGATACAAACAAACATATGAAAAAGAAAATGTAGGAAAGCATCTGAGGATGAGTCAAGACATGTGGAGCCACAACAATGTGTATCTGGTAGATGAAATTCAGTTCATGGCCTTGTGTGACTGGCATTCCCTGGAGTTGGAGAGTATATAAATGCTTACCCTGTGTCAATTCTCAGCAACTCCAACATACAATCTAATAATCTAACGATGATAGTTGCCAGCCTTAGCCATTAGCTATTATCTAAAAAGCACAGTTATGAGCTGGCCATAAGCTCGTGTGAGAGGCAAAAGAATGGGAGAAGACATGGTCCTGTATTCAATCTTAATTCACAAACAATAATTAAATAACAGATCTAAACAATAGATTTTATTAAAGGCTAACCTGTAGGAGTTTCATGACAAGGAAGCAGAAGTCTCAGGAAGGATTAAAACACAGAAGTAGAAGAAAAAGGCTTTCTGGAAAAGATAAAATTTGACATTGGCCCTGAAGAGCCTGTCAACCATTTACTTCCCTATATCTGTGAGGGTGTTTTTAAGAGAGCAATAGCATAGAGAAAGATTCATTTCTTTTTTTCCTTTTTTTCTTGTACTAGGGATTGAACCCAGGGTCTCACACACAAAACACAGACTCTTCTGTATGAGTTATATCTACAGTGCTCATAAAAGGTTCATTTTCTTTTGAAGTGAATAAGGATATAATCAAAGCACTTTGGAGCAAAGCCACCTGGGTCACAGAGACATACTAGATCCTGCTCTAGGCAGACACAGTTATTCACATCACCTGCCAGCAGAAAATATGATTATTTTTAAACTCTAAAAGAAGCTCATGCTACATTTGCAGTGAAGAAAAGTTTGCTATGAAAACTATAAAAGAACAGTTTGTTCTGAGACTTCCAAAAAGATTTACATTTTTCTTTTTGTATCATTTACTACAATTTCTACAGTTTACTTTTTTTCACTTTACTTGTTTAATATATATTTTAACAATACTTTTTAAAAAAATTTTCATTAGTGAATTGCCGCGAAGTACAGTTACAGACTTACTAACTTCCGTGCTTGCGTTTTAGTCCTACAATGATCAAGTACCCATCCCTCCACTAGTGCCCATTTTCCACCACCAATGGTCCCAGCATCCCTCCCACCACCCCCACCCCATCCCCTCCACCCCACCCCGCCTCTGTGGCAGGGCATGATGGCCACTTAATATCTCTATTACACACTACAACACCCAAAAGGAGAGAGAGAGAGAGAGAGAGAGAGAGAGTAAGAGAGAGACAGAGAGAGAGAGAACAAAAGGGAATACTTTTCATTCTCTTTCCTAAGTGACCAACAGAGGCTTATCGTCTGGGATTTTTAAATTATTCTAATTGAACAAAAAAACTATTATATACAGAGGAAAGGAAGATTTTGGTAAAAAGGAAAGCCACCAATATTCCTATTTATTTCTAAATTTTTATTTTTTTAATTGAGTCACCATCAGATACATAGTTACAAAGTTGTTCATGATCAGGTTTCAGTCAAACAATGATCCAACAATCATCCCTCCACCAGTGTACATTTCTTACCACCAATGACCCCAGTTTCCTTCCTGCCACCTCTACCCCAGCCTACCTCTATGGCTCTCTGGCAGGCACTTTCCTTCTGTCCCTCTCTGTCTCTCCGTCTCTCTTTCTCTCTCTCACCTATTCATTTTGTGACTACCCAGCTCTTTAAAAAATTAAATTTCACCTTTCTGAAAAATTAACACATTTTTCTCCAAAAACATCTCATCCTATTCTGATAAACCATAAAGCGGTTTATGAAATGTTTGTCTCTGCAGTCTCCTATAAATTCATGAACAGGAAAAAGTATCTATGAATCCAAGTCACAATGAGTCCATGAAATTTTCACCATCACACTAAAAGACACTCACTCTACTTTCACATTGGGTTAATATTTTTTTTTTCTCCTTTTAAGAGATACAACTCTGTAACTTTGGAGAAACCTATATTCTCTTCTGAACAGAGATATTTTCTTTTCTCTCCTGTTACATATCTCTATGTGAATTTCTTTAAACAAACTACTTTTCTGAGTGTGTGACGAGGTGAGGGAGGAAGGAAGGGAGGGAGGGAGGGAGAGAGGGAGGGAGGGAGGGAGGGAGGGGGAGGGAAGGAGGGAGGCTGTTGGCTTTTTTAAAAAAAAATCACAGATAATTATAAAATGGCAATCGTTTCTTTCCTAAAAACCTCAAAAACACAATCAGCAAATGTCACCAGATGAGTAAATTCCACAGACTATGACTATAGTGGAAAAAGTGGAGTGTATAATCACAAAATATAAAGACGAAGCAGGCTCTGTCTCCCACCAGATCGGTGGTTAGGCCATTGTCCCACCCTGGATGGCTGATGGCAATGGAGGAAAGAAGGAGAAAACGGGGGCCAGGCTGGTTGGTGATTAATTGCCATTTATTCTTCCTCTGCCTCCTTCCAGTCTCACTCTCTTCCCATATCCATTCTCCCAGCCCACTCCCATAGATCAGTTATAAAGAACAATCTCCAATGGCTGGGGGTAGCAATTACACACAGATGAGGTAGCACAATCAACATATGTAAAGTCCTTCCTTCCAGGGAAGTTCTTGTAAGACAAAAATCTCCTGCCAGGAGGTCAAAGACGTGTATTTTTATCTAAAGACATACTTCTCTTTTCCTTAGTCAATAAACAATCATCTTAGATTTACTTACTTCTTAATAATATTAATCATTTTGCATGGACACAGTAAGAGATATATTAAGCTTATAGGGTGGCTCTCCTGGGACATCTCGCTATAGATCCCACACTACAGTGCTGGGATAGTTCAGTGCCAGAGAGTTTTTTCCTAACCCTAGCAGGGTTCTTGTCCAGTTGTTTCTCTTTGGATCATGAAAGAATTTGTCCATGACTCTGATCTTAACTTATAATTAGTATTATGGTGCTTGTCCTGTCCGGTTTTGATGCCAGGGTAGCTCACAGCTTGCCCTGGTTCCATCTAGTCCCTTCATCAGGATTCGGCTTTTGGGGTGCTAGGAACTAAGGGCAACCGAGGCTTAAGTCAAGTAAATATGACAGATGCCCAGAAGTTATTCAGAGTCAATTAACTCCTGTTACAAAATCACAGCATAACTGTCTTCCTGTGTCTATACAAAAATGGCATTGCTCTAAAGTAAACTATGCCAAGGATATAAGGAAAAGAGAAGATATTTCACTTAAAAATACATATCCAGAGATCTCTGAAGAGTTTGACTTTACAAGTGGAAATGAGTGATTAACAGACAGGGGAAGCAGAAAACAAAGGAGAAGTTAAAGAAATGGGAGTGCTTTGGAAGCCTTGTGATGAGCATTTACTCAGTAAACCTAAGGTCCTTGCTGTGGAGGAGAAAGGTCGGAGGAGAAATGGCAAACCAATGTTAAAACTAAAATATTTAGAATTATAGTCTAACAGTGGAGATCTTTAAAAGATGGGTCAGACAAGATCTCTTTAAATTTATTCATCAAAAAGGAAAACAGTACTGATATAAGCAACAATACAGATAAAGTCTGAAAACAGTATTATAAGAAGCCAGTCACAAAAGACTATATATTGCATGATTCCAATATTTGAAATATCAGGCAAATTCATAGAGACAGAAAGTAGATTAGAGAATGCCAAGGGCTGCAGGTAACAGGGTAGAATAGAGTAAAAAGATAGGAGGGGGAGGATTGCTAAAGTATAGGATTACTTGCTGAGGTGATGAAAATTGCCCCCAAACTGAATGTGACAATTATAGAACTGTTCTGAATATACAAAAAGCTACTGAACTGCAGTAAGTGAACAAAGTATATCTCAATAAAGCTAATGGGTTTTTTTTTCTAATGTAGAGCTAGTAAAAGCCTCTTAGCAATGAGGCTTCATTAGAGATATTTACTTCTTGGACTCAACTCTCAATCTATAAAATGGGAATAAAATATCTATTTTAGAGTGTTATTCTGGAGCTAAGTAAACCCAGGAGAGTGTTCTAAACATACTCTGTGACCATGAAAGTGGCAAAATTCCAAAATCTAAAGCCATAATTATAATTAAAATTGCTATCCGTGCATCAAATATTTACAAATGATACAAAGAAAAATCAGGCACAGTATGATTCAGAAATATCATACTTTATACATTCCACAAAAAGCAATAATTTTCCTCAAATATTTAAAATCTATCTTTTTCTTAGCTCAAATACTAAAATTTTGAATGAAAAGTGATGGAAAACTAAGTAATTTTCTATTATGTTTTTGAAAGTATAAAATTAAGAAAGATTAAGAACCTCCACTCTTTACTGGGAAGGTTTTTCAGATACCAGAAATATTTAATTGGCAAATTACTTGCACATGCCATTAAGTGGTTAGACTGAATTTGTTTTTACAAATTCTATGGGCTCTTATTCCTTAACCTTCACTGCACTATAATCTCAAATCATCAAGGTCTTCACTTATGCAAATTTTAACTTTCAATGTTTTTGTTTCTATACAGAATAAATTAATGCACTTTAATTTCTAAAATATTCACTTTTTGAAGCTGCAAATCAATGAAAACGAGTTTCCCATTAAACTAAAAAAAGGTTCATCAAGCTACATTATTTCAAACACTGAACCATACTATCTCTCATGGATCCTAAAAATGCCATTAATACAATAAACACAAAAAGGATGTTTCTATTAACCCCCAAAGTAATTCCTCTCAGAGGAAAAAGGACAGTCCTTGAACAAGTAACACTTTATTGCTGAACCACTCCACCGGGTGCTTTTTCTAACGTGCGCTAAATCCTTAAAGAAAGTTGTGGTTTGGCTCTAGGGGAAATAATATTCCACCCTGCTGATATGGTTAACAACAGCTTATATGACGATTGTCTTTTAAGCAGGGAGCAAAAGACAAATTGTTGAATGTGTAAGTTAAATAACATAATGGAGTAAGTGGATGCAGACCTATCTCTACCTGAACATGAGATCAAGGTTGCCATTTCAAACCCTTCTGAGAAGTGCCCTTTTCCATTAATCACAATGAAGCATCTGAAGAGGAAAGAAATATTCTAGCTACAGTTTGGACTTGCTCAAGGAAAGTTTCAGGAGAAAATGGGTGCCATTAAAATAAAGTGCAAAATAAGCACTTCACACACGCTCATAGCTCTCCTGATTAAAACTGAGTTTTTTATAAGTCCCTGTAAACTTTTATTATCAGTACTTTGAACATACAGGTTGAGTGAATAAATTCTCTTCCCCCAAATCACAAATACAGGCAAGTTGAGCTGAGTATTATTTTGAAGGTACATCTAGTGCTGATACCTGTAAAACTTAGGGTGCATTTAAAACTCTTGGGAGTTCAGCAGGCCACTACCCGAACATGAGACCAAGTAGAATCCCAGAAAGAAACATGCCCAAAGACACTTCTGGTGTTAGAATCTGGAGTCTCTCAAGGACAGAGAACAGAGCCGATAATGCAAATCACCTAGCAAGGTTTATTGTTCCAGCTAGCTGGGGTTCAAGTAATCACCCGGCGCAGGCGCAGGGGGTTTCAACAAGGGCCTTGAGCACTAGGGCCTTGAGCAACAAGTTCTTATACTTTCATTTTGGCAAGTAAACATTACTCAACAAATTTCTATTACCTATAGAATACACATATTTTTTGTTGCTATTTTGGCCCACATCCGGCCCACTCCCTGACAGCTACACTCCAGAGACCTAATCTCATTCCAGGGATGTAATCTTTAACAAAAGCATCTGTTTTATTCTGCTTTTCTTGTTCCTAGAAGAGGCCTAGGTCATTCAGAGCCTGTCATGGCAGTTCTTCAGCTAAGTGGATTCTAACACTGGATCCGAGGAACCAGCATACTTTCCCTTTCTCTAGGCTGCTTCCTTACCTATGAAGGAAAGCTATAAATTGTGCCAGTCATTGTTCAACTGCTGTGTGAGCCAGGTTTCCTGGGAGAGCATGTTCCAAACACATTCCCAAGCCCCACACCCAAAGATTTTAATTCAGTAGGTTTGAGATGGAGCCAGAGAATCCACAGTCATGACAAATAACCCCAAACTCATACAATGAGAATGGGGCAGCCTTATTTATAAGAATCCTTCCCATTCTATAAATCCCCAACATTGACTACTAAATCATCATGATGTGTTGGTTTAACAATAACAAAAAGGTCAAAGGACAGCAGATATTTAGCATTAGATACGAATCTATCACATACACTCTCCAAACCAACAGCACAAGGCCCACTGAGATGTTTTCAATCTCTCTGCAAGAAAAGGTTCTTTTCAGTTGGATAGAATAAATCACCAGCAGACACATAATTGCAAAAGTAGGTTAGCTAAAATGGTGTCTGGAGGCACATTACCTGGCTGTGGTTACTATCCAGATATGTAAACTTGCTTTAATCATGCTGTGTTAATTATTGTTAACTTTCATCACTACTACAGAACACAACCAAAAAAACCCAACTCTTTGAAATTCTTAAAGCACTACAAAGAATCTTAATTCATTCTCTAAATGCAAGTGTAATATCTATATTGTTTAAAAAACCAATTTCCTAAGCTAGTTTCCTTAGACAGATGTTATCAAAAATAATTTTCTTGCAAAAGCATTAACATACATTTAACCCTACTTAAATGCTTCAAGAGCAGATGTACTACAAATGTACACCCACAATGATCCTATATTAGTATAAAACTGTTTTATTTCAATTAAAATGTCTAACTATCCACCCCCAACATATACCTAAACTGTAATTTTCTCTGAGAACTTCCAATATGTTCTTGATTTTGTTTCCTTTATCAACCTATCAGAGCAAAAACTGCCTTGCAACTGTTGGAAGAAATCAGTCATTAGCAACAAGATTACAGCAAATTTTCCAATTTAGAAAATCTGTATTTTTATCTCTCTCTCTTATACTGGAAGAATAATGGTATAATTTTACTATTTTTAAAATGAGCAGCACAGTTTAAAATAGTCAACTTTTTCCAGTGCTCCATAAGGATTTACAGTTAGTTTTCTGTTCTCTACAATCTTCTTTCCAACTCAGAATTTCTCTTTCCCCTTCCCCCTGCTTCTCCCCAGCCCCCACCCAAGGTCTGACACCCCCAGTGAGGTCTCTCCACACTGATAGTTTTCCAGGGAATGGCACACATTCAGACAGACAGTAGTTAACTAAGGAGTGGCTTCACATGGCTATTGTGATTTACTCTCCAATTGACATTCTTACACTTTCTCAACAGGCCTGCGCCTGCTTCGTGCTAACCCCCCATCCTCCCACCTCCACCCCATCTTTAAAATGGAGTGATAAAATAGCAAAACGTACAATATTTTAGCCATCTGAGCATGGACGATTCTTAAATTATCCTACCAACTGGAAGTGCTCTCTGATACTACTATCTTTCAAAATTGAAGCCATTATGGTCAATCGTGCAAATCTGTATTTAGCTTTTCGTAAATAGTGGATTTTTGACCCAATGAACTGAAATAGCTTCTGAGCAGTCTCTAGGGTCTTAGACAAGAGACACTCAGAGCAAAGTCATGCCACAATTCTTATTAATGTTTATGTTACTTACTTTCAAAACACCCTGGGCCCAGAGGCATCAGTGTAGGGGCTGATGTATACTGTGAAAGTGTCTCCTGATGACTTCAAACCCCAGCACTATCTGAGTGGCCCTGCTGTCTGGGCCTAGTACTATGCCATCTGTGATCTCTGGTGCCACAAATGATTTCCAGTCACACTACAGCCAGTTATATGTAAGCACCATGATAGGGGATGAAACCACTGACAAGTAAGTACCACAACGAGGAATATGATAGAACAATGACCTGTACAGCTTCTGCACACATCTAAGTGAGCCAGTTCTGACCTCCAGTGAGCATCGTAACCATAATCTGTCATAGCAAAGGTCTTCTTTCACCCTACAGCCAAGTGTTCAAGCCCTAGAGGAGACCACAGCAAACAATGTTCAAGCACTACAACCAGGCACGTGTGCAAATCTCAGCCACTTCAAGAATATCACCAATGAATGGAGATGGGAAGAGGTTGTGAGGGTGGGGGGGAGGGGCTAATTGCGTGTGCACGCGCGCGCACGTCCACACACACACACACACACACACACACACACACACACATACACACACACACACTTCTTAATCAGAATCTCATTCTCAACTGAAATTGTAACTGCAGAAAAAAATATACTTTTGTTCCCAAATACAATACAATAAAATCTCCTACAAGGGACCAGAGAGACAAGGGTTGAGTGGATGCTTTGCATGTAGGAGGCTAGGGTTCAGTTCCCAGCATCAAATGGCCCTCTGAGCACCATACTAGCAGTAGTCCTTGAACAACTCCAGTAAAGCCTCTTACCAAAAAATTAACAAAAAAATAAAAACTACTCTAGGAAGGGCTGGAGCGATAGCACAGCGGGTAGGGCGTTCGCCTTACACGTGGCGACCCGAGTTCGATTCTTCCGCCCGTCTCGGAGAGCCTGGCAAGCTACTGAGAGTATTCGATATGCCAGACACAGTAACAACAAAGTCTCCAATGGAGACGTTACTGGGCCCGCTCAAGCAAATCAACGATCAACGGGAGGGCCTTTACCTTTACCTTTTTACTCTAGGAAAATGCATTTATGGTACCAAAATAAGGCATTATTTTTGTGAAATGCCAGAATCAATAAAACAGAACTTTCTCCTAAATAATATTCCTTCTGACTCCTATTTTCAACCCTCAGTTCATCTTTTTGAAGATTTCATTTAGTGGGGTGGCTGGGGGATGAGGTTCAGGGGACCATATGGGATGCCTGGGGTTGAACCCTGGTAGGCCTACATGCAAGGTAAGTGTCCTATCCTCTGTACATTGCATCGATTTGAATACTCAGTTTCTTAAGCATCTCAATAAAAATGATAAGAAGTGGTCATTTTATCCAGTGAGCTTAGAACTTCACAGTTAAAAGTTCTGTCTTCCTCTAGAGTCCAATACTGATATTCATCTAGCCCTTTATAGTAAATATTAATTTGGGGTACTTACCTCCAGCCTTTTATATTTGACATTAAATTTAGATGCAAAACTTCTTGCTTCCATACTTTAATTCATCATTTTCTAAACCTGAATCAAACTGACTAAACAGACTGCTTCGACATATTTTCTGTACGTACAGATATGCCATCCCTGATACTAGATACCAGATCAACTTGCATCAGCAGATACCAGATTCACCTTTAGCACAGCAGGTATCCTGCCTGAAACCTAACTGTGAATGCAGAATGTGACCCTCCACATGCCACATTAACCACAGAAGATCATCAGAATTCATTTCATCATTTCTGTGGAGTTTATTCTCAGGTCACACACAAAAGGTCCTTCCTACTCAAAAGTTTGATAAAACTACATTTTTCCTCCTGCAGATCTCAGTATATAGCAAATGAATAAATTCAAGCTTTATGACTATGAGAAGGATCCTTTTTTATATAGTCTTTACTAGCATAAGCAGGAAATACAACTTGAACATACCTAAACTTAAGATACACAGCAGTGAAGATTAAAGGACAAGAGGCTCCCAGTAGAAGACCAAGACTGGACTAGTTTCTTCTGGACTACAGGGCGACTGAATAAATTGATCAGTAAACAAGTAAATGTACTCCAATATGGAACCATTTCCTACATTTGAAGCATGTAACCGCAATGCTGGAAAAGTCTCAACTATTATGATGTCCACTGGATTCAAGTACCCCATTATAAAAAAAAAAAAAAGCAAATTCCTATCTTTAGTTAGGTCACATTTAGACATAGTACTAAAAATTAGGACCATTCCTGACGCTTGCCCCAAACCCCAGAGTTTAGATGCTTTCCTTTAAAAATCCAATTATACAATGCAGCCATCTCCTCTATTACTGCCCAACTCCCCCCACACATAGCACCACCACTTAGATTATGAAATTGGGTGCTTATGTTCACATACCAGCTTTAAAACTACATTTAAAAACATACTTCGCAAAATTTTTTTCACTGAAAAAAATATTTCAAAGGGAGAGAAACATGCATGGGAATTATGCAAATAAATATATATTTGTTTGAGAGGGTTGGGAAACACCCAGTTGGGCTCAGAGGTGGCTTCTGGCAGTGCTCAAGGGATCAAATGTGGAGCAGAGAACCAAACTGGGGTCAGTATGCATAGCTGTCCTATGTACTTAGCCTCAAGACTCTGGCCCCAAATGAAACGTTAAAATGCAGCCTAAAAAGTACTTCTCAGGGACCTGACTGTGACTCTTCGTAAACCAGCAGCTCTTACTAGACTAGATAATTAAAGTCCACTTCCATTGAACATGATCATTAACGCTATAACCTAAAGAAACTAAAGAAATGTAAACAAACAGTGGATCACAAATTAGCACCATGAAGAAATAAATCACCAGAAAGTGTGAAACCAATTAGTTCAGATGAACAGTTATCATTAAACACACATACTTTCCAAAACCTAGTAGCAAAAATTCTTTGTTTTTCTGATATCATTAAAATAAGAAAGTCGAAGAAATGAAAATGTTTGGGAAACTACTTTCCACAGTGTGTCTGCACCAGCCTAGAAGAGGCCAGCAAAATCTTGTCAAACCATGATAGAGTTTCTCTACTTAAAAAATGCAGTGACTGTTTGGCTGTTTCACAGAGGGTCTGAGAAAGCCTATATTGTGGTCATGGCTACCTCAATTTTGCTCTCTTTCATTCCAATTGATGCCACAAAACTCTTGTTTTCCGAACATCATCTAGCTCCTGAGTCCCTCCACCCAAGAATCCCACAGGAAGCCTATGGTGACTGCTCCATCACATACCACTCCCCCGCGTCCATGTCTAGTGTTGACATAGCACAGTCGAAGGACTCACTCACTACCTTTAGCCTGTACAAAGACCAGTCCCCCACCTCCTCTACTACCCCACGATTCTCTCCTCTACCCAGAATTCTGCTCACATCAGAAGATACAACTCTTTGGAATAAAGCCTGTGTCAAGTGCATTTCAACAAATTGCCTGGCCATCATTAATAGCACAGACACACAGGACTGCCTTCTATGTACTTATCCTAAGAACTCTAATTCAGATATATTCTTCCTTATAATTATTTTCCATTAGCAAAATCTTAACTAATGCACTGGCTTCTTCTTTACCTCTTAGAAAAGATAAAAGAAAAGAAAAAAGATTATCTTCCCTGTACCATCAAACACAAACTGAAACCTCTAAAGGGCTCGCTCAGGTGAAAAGGCCAATGCCACAGCATCCCCACCACCAGAGGGAGGCAGTAGGGCACAACTGGTAACACGTGGGCCTTCGTCAGGCAGACACACTGGCTCTAAATTCATGAAAGGATTAAACTCCCAAAGGTCATTCTTCATTAGAAAAAATGAAGAACAACAATAGTGCATGGGTGCAGGTCCATAACAAGTGATCAACAAGTCTCAAGCCATAAATAAATAAATAAATAAATAAATAAGTAAATTTCTCTGGAGATGACGTGAAAACACACAGCTCTGGAGCAGAACAATCTGCAGCACCTGCCTGGTTCGTCCTCCTTCCTTTTCTTTGATCTCTTGTCCCCCAGAGACTATCAGGATGAGATCAATTCTTGGGAATGATCCTTTGGTACAGACAGAAAAACGAACTACTGTTCCAATCCCATGACCTCTGTGTCTTATGGTGTTGTCGCACACCCAGAATGACTACACCTTTGGACCCACAGCTCCAAACTTTCCTGTCATATTGCCCATAGCACTTTACCTCAGTGTTTGCCACAATTGCTCAGACACCTTCTGGGGTCAGCTGTAATCTCCTTCACTCCTTCTACCCATTGCACATGCCTGTACATTATACACAGCATGCCTTGTGATTATATTATATATTTGCTGCCTCACTCCCTAAAATATAAACTCTCTGATGAGTCAGATATTTCCGTCATCTTGATGCTGCCTCTTCAATCATGTAAGACAGGAAGCGTTCAAGAGTAATGCCTCTCTGGGGCAAGAGAGGGGGCACAGCCATTAGGGTGCTTCACTTGCAAGCAGCCAACTGGGTCTGATCCCCTGAATCCCATATGGTCCCTTGAGCCTGCCAGAAGTGATTCCTGAGCACTACTGGATGTGGCAAAAAAAAGGAGGGGGGGTTTACATCTTTTATTTTTTATCTCATGTAGTTTAATAGTTTCAAATGCCATATAGTTGCTGATAGCTACCAAATTTTTATCTCCCAAATTCCACACTTATATAATTAAGTACCTATTTGACTCCTCCATTTTGATATCTGATTGGCACCAACCAACAAATCAGAAGGTGAGCTCTTACTGCCTGATCACCTCCTTCAAGTCTGTTGTCCTCCCATCTTGACCGAACTCTACTCACTCAGTTGATTTGACCAAAGGCTTTGCAATTTTTCCTGTCAACATAATGAGACTCCATCATGATCTATCAGAGAACCCTGCACATTCAGATCTTCAGATAGAAGACCTACACTACCCTACTACCCTGTATCTCACTCTGGTCCAAGCCACTGTGATCTCATGACTGAATTACTTAAATAGTGACTTTTGAGAATTTTCTGGCCAATGGTCTATTCTCAATACAGCATCCAGAATGGCACCATTAATATAGAACCAGATCATGGCACTTTTATGTTAAAATAAGTAAATAAATCCTCCAGTAGTTCCTGACTCACTTATCATCAGGGTCTAAAAGTCCCATACTTCACTGGGGGAGGGATGGGTATTTGATCATTGTATAATTGAAACCCAAGCACAAAAATTTGTAAGTCTACAACTGTACATCATGGTGTCTCACTAATAAAAATTTAAAATTTTTTTAAAAAGAATAAGAAAAAAATAAATAAAAGTCCCATACTTGTCCTTCCTGATTGAATCTGTTACTTTTCTGACCTTCTCATATTCCCCCTCCTCAGTTGACCTGGGTCCTCTTCTTGCTGTTCCTTTAATATGCCTACGCCAAGCTCACTTCAGTCTTAGAACCTAGACAGACTGGGACCGTCCTTCATTCCTGCAACACATCTCTACAACCAACAATTCCTTCACCTCTTTCAGATGATAGAGGGAAGCCAATAGCACTGACAGAGGATGTGGTATTGGAATGTTTTCTGCACTAAACCCTGCCATTATCAGTACTGTAAATCACGGTGTCTAAAACAGTTTTATGCATATACATAAAAGAAGATAATCTTATACTGCCTTTCGATGCAGACACTACCTAGCACAGGCCTTTACACAGAAGAGGTGCTTGGTAAAGACGTGAAATCTTCTCTGGCAAACAAAAAAAAGGTATAACCTGGGGCTGGAGTGACAGCACAGAGGGTAGGGCATTTGCCTTGCATGTGGCCAACCCGGGCTCGAATCCCAGCATCCAGCATCCCATATGGTCCCCCAAGCATCACCAGAAGTAATTCCTGAGCGCAGAGTCAGGAGTAACCCCTGTGCAATGTTGGCTGTGACCCAACCCCCCCCCCCAAAAAAGAGTTGGGGCTAGAGCAATAGTACAACGGGTAGGGCATTTGCCTTGCATGTGGCTGACCCAGGTTCGATTCCCAGCATCCCATATGGTCCCTTGAGCACCGCCAGGAGTGCTTCCTGAGTGCAGAGCCAGGAGTAACCCCTGAGCATCGCCAAGTGTGATCCCCTGCCCAAAAAAAAAAAAAGTCTAACCCAATCAAAAGCCATGGGGTAGTCAGATGCTCACTGACTCAAAGGGATCTGGCTCTGAATCTATTTATTTTTATGGCAGCCTACTCTGTCCCTGTATTTTATCATGACCAGAGCTCCCTGAGCACCACAAACTCCCACTTTGAAACTGTTCACTTACTGCAATGGGAATTAGGAGTGAAACTCCACAGCACAAATCCACCAGGGCCCACTGTCAAATTCTTGTCTTATACCATCCATAACAAGTAAAGATGGGAGAAATGTTCTTTGGGCTGCCCAAGCGGAATTAAAATATGCTATCACATATTAAGCATGATTATTCATCGATATTTGTTTTCCTAAATTTTACTTGATTGTAATTTTGGCCACAAGGTTACAATGGGATCAATGTTTAGGCTTTAAGGAGCGATAGTACAGTGGGTAGGGCATTCGCCTTACAAGCGGCCAACATGGCCAACCCGAGTTCGATTCCTCCGCCCCTCTTGGAGAGCCCGGCAAGCTACCGAGAGTATTCGATATGCCAGACACAGTGGGCTGGAGCGATAGCACAGCGGGTAGGGCGTTTGCCTTACAAGCAGCCAACATGGCCGACCCGAGTTCGATTCCTCCGCCCCTCTCGGAGAGCCCGGCAAGCTACCGAGAGTATTGGATATGCCAGACACAGTAACAACAAAGTCTCCAATGGAGACGTTACTGGGCCCGCTCGAGCAAATCGACGATCAACGGGAGGGCCTTTACCTTTACCTTTTTTAGTAACTAATTAAAAAGTTACTGCACCTCCATCACCAAAATCCAGACCCTCTACCAGTGCCCCTAAGCTTTCTATTTTTTATAACTTTCTTAAAAATAAAAAAAAAATGAATCTTTTTTTTTAGATAGTAGCAGTATTATCATTGCTACTTATTTGCTGTGTTGCTCACCACACCCACCACCAGAGCTCCAAGACATATGCAGTTTGATAAGAGCGCTACTCCGTAACTCAGGCAAACCGTGAATGAGAAGCCAAGAGTTTTAGAGTACCAATGGGATGTTTCTACAGAAGGGCATCGGTGAGAGTCCTGGTAGCTGAAATCCACTCTATAATGCCACCAGCATGACATTCACAGTCAGTATAAGGACTGTAGATTTAAGCAGCCCCAGGCCCATATCATTGAAGTGAATCAGGCCTAACAAGATCCAAAGCTATGTCCCTCCCACTGACTGTAACTAGTTATGGAAAGTTGGACTTAGCACATGTTTCCGCTTTGCATAATATGCCCCAGGTTCATCCACGTTACAATTTACAAGAAGGCCCTTCCTTTTATTAATGTGTTTTTTTGTAGTACTGGGGATCGAACCCAAGTCTTCTGCATGTAAGACGTGCATTTTACCAGTGAATCACATTCCCCACACCCCTATTTTCTACTCTAAGGCTAAGCAATATATCTTTGTGTGCATAGACCACATTTTCTTTATCCACTCATGAATCTACAGATTCCTGAGTCATTCCCACCTTTTAGCTACTGTGAGTAATTCTACTAAACACACAGGCATACCACTGTCTGAGTTCCTGTTTTCAATTTTTTTTTGAGAGATACATACCCAAAAGTACAATTTTTCATGAATTCCTTGATACATATTTATTTCAAAGGGGAAAATTTACCAACTCAGAGAATTGTTGAGGCTAAATAAGACTATGTAAAATGCTCATTACTGAGGCAAAAGGATTTTTCCAGCAATCACCAATGAACCAGGGAAGCAGCACAGCACCATTTCAGAACAGGCTGTGCTTATTTTTTCAGGTCCAGTCCCAGATGAGGGCTTTTCCTCATGGTTCAGGCCACATCGCTGGCCACACTTTGCAGTAGGTCAGCCCACATCTTCCCATAATGTAACCTCTCCACACAAGGGTGACAGCACCCCAAAAGAAAACATTTCTAAGTTTCCACTGCTCACTTTTAAAAGGGAAAGAACCCAAAAAAAAGAAGGAAGGAAGGAAGGAAGGAAGGAAGGAAGGAAGGAAGGAAGGAAGGAAGGAATGCAGGCAGAAAGAAACAAAGAAAGAAATCAAGAAAGAAGTGAGAAGGAAGAAAGAAAGAAAAATGGAAGGAAGGGGAAAGTTATCAGTGTAACTGTTGGACTCACATAGTGTTTTTGGTGATGTGAAGAAGGGCCTGTCATATCATCTAGACAGACTGGAACTACCCACAATAAAGATATCTTGACTATCTATACTGACTTGAAAGAGATAAAATGAATGAAATTTAGTAACAATGAAGTACAAATAACTTATAACTTTGACTTTTAATTCCATCCCCTCACATTCATTTTCATTTCTATGAATTTTCAGAATTCATTAACAAATTGTTGAAACTAATAACCACAATCTTCCAAACCATAGTACATATCAAGAAAACGATCCTTGTTTGAGAAATCACAGCAAAACTCACTTGTCACTATAACACATTCAGTCTATCAAGTGCCTTCTACATCACCAACTTATCCCTGATCCTTTCAGTCACCTTGGAGGAAGGGGGTCAGCAAACTACAGTCCTCTGGCCCATTAGGAGTTTTTGTAAAGTTTTGCTGGAACAGAGCTGAAAGATTACTAACTGGAATTTTACAGAAAAAGCTTGCTGCTCCTATTTTAACATTAAAAAAAAAAACAAAAAACCTCTTCCGAAATGAAAATGGAGGCTGGGCGATGACCCAAAGGTTAAAGTACCTGCCCTGCAAGCAGGAGTCTGCAAGGAAAATTCCCGATGCTACACATGAGTACTTTTGTTCTGCTGCCCATAATCTCCAGAACCATAGGTCATTCCTAGCATCATGAGAGCCAAGTGTGTATGAGCATAGCAACTAACAAATAAAAGGTGAGGGCCAGACGGATAGTACAGGGGTTAGGTGTCTACCTTGCATCCCACCGACCCCCATTCAGTTCGGAGCTCCACCATGTACTGAGCAGCACTAGGAGTCACTCTTGAGCACAGAGTCAGGAGCAGACCCTGAGCATTGCTGGAGGTGCACCCCCTTCCGCCCCAATACATAAAAGCAGTGTGAGTACTGCAGTACGTGACACCTGGTGAACACATGTGAGAACCCTGGCGCGCTGCAACCACAATGTGCATGAGCACTGTTTATGTGTGCAAGCCTCCCAGCTCAAAGGAGTGTGACCCTGACAAACACCAGGGCCATGTGTGCAAGTTCTGCTATCTAATTAATGTGCAACCTTCACCGCCTCATGTTCAGCTCTGTCCAAGTGTTATCACAACCAAATGAACCAGGAGTGTTTGCAAGCCCCTATTATCAACAGCAGCACCAAAAAGGAAAGGAAAAGAAAAAGGGAAAAGTTTAAAAATATAAAACCAACAGCATTTTACTAAAAAGAAAAATCTAAGTTAAAAAAAGAAAAGAGTTAACAGAGAGAGAGAGAGGCAGAGAGGCAGAGAGACAGAGAGAGACAGAGAGAGAGAAAAGGAAAGTGCCTGCCATAGAGATAGATTGATAGGTTGGGGGAAGGTGGCAGGAGGGAAACTGGGAACACTGGTGGCAGGAAACGTGCACTGGTAGAGGGATGGGTGCTGAAACTGTATGACTGAAACTGAAACCTGACCATGAACAACTCTGTAACTCCGTATCTCAAGGTGATACATTAAAAAAAAAATCTTATATTCTATAAACTGAAGCTTTACTAAGTATTCCCTTACATAACAGAGATGTTATTTTAGTCGTTAGTTCTTTTAGGGCTGGAGCGATAGCATAGCGGTAGAGCATTTGCCTTGCACGCAGCCAACATGGCCGACCCGAGTTCGATTCCTCCGCCCCTCTCGGAGAGGCCGGCAAGCTACCGAGAGTATTTGATATGCCAGACACAGTAACAACAAAGTCTCCAAAGGAGACATTACTGGGCCCGCTCGAGCAAATCGATGATCAACGGGAGGGCCTTTACTTTTACTTACTTTACTTAGTTCTTTCTTTTATTTCAGTGATTGGAAAATCAATAAATCAAATTTTTCCTTTCCCCTCTTACACTGCATGTCCTCTATCATGATTAGACTCTTTGGCACATTACTCCCTCTATATTAACCAAAACTTGATGTCAGTGACGTTCAAATTCACAGCAAATTAAACTTTCTACTGGGATTTTATATTCAACATGTTGATATAGCATAAATCTATTAAAATATTCACAAACTTCACAATGAATATTTACTCTCCAACTTAGAACTTAATTTAGCTTAATATAGCTCATTTCCTACCCCCTTCCTCCTGAGAAGTTTGGTGTCGATTCTTATCATACAGAGTTAGACGTGTACTAGTACCTGCACATGATGAGTAACTTAGATAATACTTTCCTTTTCAATATTTATAGTCTTGACCAACTCAGATTTTTCTAACGATAAAGTGAACAAATATCACTAAATGAACTTTGATACTATTAAAAACCTTCTGGATGAATCAGAGAGAAAGTGTAAGGACTGAAACAAAAAAAGTAAATCAAATAAAAATAAAAGATTCATATTTATACACATAGAGGTATATAAAAACACTTGAAATAAATATCCACTGTAATAGTATTCAAAATACCAGTAGAGTTTTTATGAAAATTATCAACATATTCTAAAACTGTTCTGATAACAAAGTGCCAAGATTAACTAATATCATCATAAAGAGGAATAAAGTGAAGGATTTATCAGATAAAAAGATTGACTACAATAAAGCTGCAGCAATAAAGATAGTATAGCATTGATTTCATAACAGACATAATTATAAAAGGACTTAAGAAGCCAACCTAAACTAGTAATATGATAGTAGTGTCATAGGAGGGCAATAAAAGTGATTCTTCCAGTAAATGAAGCAATGTGAACAAAATACACAAAAGAAATGGTGAGTGTTCTCAGTCTTCTACATACAACATGCAAAGATAAACAAGCAAACAATACAGTCCAGATAAACTTAAATAGGAAGCAAAACTGGAAGAGAATATAAGAGAATATTTTAATGACCTTGGGACTGGCAAGAATTTTTTTTTTTCCCTTTATTTTATTTTATTTTTTTTTAAAGTTGTAGATTTACAATTTTTTGTGCTTTGGTTTCAATTATACAATGATCAGATACCCATCCCTCCACCAGTGCCCATTTTCCACCACCAGGGATAATATCCCTCCACATTATTTATTTTTTTTTCCCCTTTATTTTATTTTATTTTTTTTAAAGTTGTAGATTTACAATTTTTTGTGCTTTGGTTTCAATTATACAATGATCAGATACCCATCCCTCCACCAGTGCCCATTTTCCACCACCATGGATAATATCCCTCCCACCCCCATCCCCCCATCCCCCCGTCTCTGTGGCAGGGCAATCCCCTGTGTTCTCTCTCTCCTTTTGGGTGTTGTGGTCTGCAAAAGAGGCATTGAGTGGCAAACATGTTCGGGACTGGCAAGAATTTTTAAGCAGGAATCAAAGTATACTATGCATAAGAAAAATTCTGATGTTTTGTATATTGAAATTAAGAACCTGGTTTATTAAGACTACTCTGCAAGTGAAAGCACAAGTCATATAATTTAGTGTAAGATAGACATGTCATAGAATAAGGAGAATAATCCACAAAGACCTTATTTACTACTACAGAGAAATACTCAAATGGGCAATAATTTTTTTTTCAAGTTAGACAGCCCATAAGTAACCCAAATGTAGATTAAGAGCATAAGTAAATTAAAATAAATGATACTACCTATTACAAATGATCAGCCCATAATTAACCAAGGAAATGCAGGCTAAGGCCATAATTAAAATAAAAATAACTGATATTACCTATTATGAAAGATAGTATATGTACTGAAGATGTGAGAATAAACAGTAAACAAAATTAGGAAAATGATTTGAAATTACATCTACTGAATCTAAATATGCACATTTATAAAGATAAAGTACTTCTAGAAATGCATATACATATATATATATATACACACACACACACATACACACACACACAATTACCAACATATAAAGGGCTGTTCAAAGCATTCTCTTTCGAATCTGCTTTTGATTTATAGGAACCTATACTAGAAGTGTACGAGTAGAATGAGCAAAATTGTGGACTATTATATGGCAAAGAAAAAAGGAACACCCATATGACTATGATAGTACACTGATTTTTTTTTTAAACTTTAAAAACCTACAGACCACAGGGCTGGAGCAATAGCACAGCGGGTAGCGGGTTTGCCTTGCATGCGGCCGACCAGGGTTCGATTCCCACATCCCATATGGTCCCCTGAGCACCGCCAGGAGTAATTCCTTAGTGCATGAGCCAGGAGTAACCCCTGTGCATCTCCGGGTGTGACTAAAAAAGCAAAAAAAAAACGAAAACAAAAAAACCTAAAACCTACACTCCAGTGAAAATGGGAGAAACAGTTTACTAAGAATAAATATCAGTACTGAGAGCTGCAATTGTATACTAATTTTTAAATATATTATTATAAAATGAAAATTTGGTAGTGATTTCAACTTAACCAAAAACAGAGCAACAAAATGCTAATAATAGAAGTCTTAAATTTTGGAGAAAGCAAAAATTTAATCCAAATAGTATTAGCACAACTTTCCTGCTTCTTATTCGCTGGAAAGTTTAGTATCAGTGTTATTTCAGAGAGAAAAATATCCATTCCATTTCTATGTTTGATTTTCATCAATGACAGGGTGTACTAGTAAAAAGGCAGTATATTTTTTTCTTGAACTTGGAAGAAATTTCTGCAATCCAAAGGTTGAAAACTACTGTGATTCAGTGTAATGACACAAACCTAGGTTACCACCTAAGTACTTACTTTATACCTAAGCTAATATCTATTGCCTACTGGCATCACTGTCATCTAGGAAGTCCTTTGTTAACTCAAACATCCTTAGGCAACACATAATTATGTGCTTTAGAAAGGTTTACAAATCACGTAAAATAGAAAAATGCAAATGAATCCACTATGAAAATATTTTTTCTGAACATACAGAATTATAAATTATTAGATCTTTCCCCTTATGCGCTATCCTATTGTGTATCTGTTACAAACAGAAACTGCAGTTACAAATATTGGATATGTCTACATAGGTAAACATGGTGAAAGCAAGAACATTAAAGGTAAATTTTCCCTCCAACGAAATAGAAGAATAAACTAGGTCTCAAAGGAACAAAATTGGTCTAATCAAGATCTTTTCATTGCAGCAAACATAGGGAGTGATCCAGACACAAAATACTGTAAACATAAACAAAGTCTCAGAGAAAACAGAGCAAGGCATCACTGAAATGTGACAGCGGATCACTCGCCCAACATTTCGTTTGATTTCTGGTTGCGGGTGTAGCAGAACCGGCATTAATGGACACAGGAGCACTGTCTGTCGACAGACACTGATGCTGACTGAGTTCAGTCATGGAAGGACAACTACACATAAACCCTTCTGTGGAAACCCAATATACAGACAGGGCTCAAAAGTAAGTAACTGCTCTCCTCTGAGTCAAACACAAGAACAAAAGACAAGTTCATTCAGGCCTCTCCAGGATGAACTACTGCCCTGGTGAATACCATACGTCCTATGGTCACGGCTGGCTGTGCCAGTCTGGGAGATGAAAGGGCAGCAGGAGTGCTGCCCAATCACCACCTTACCACCTGCCTACCAAAGGGGTATCTGCAGGAAGACAAGCTTCAGGAAGACCAAGGGCAGACAAGGAGCTGAGGGAGCAATCAGAGGTAACAGTGCCATTACTCATCTCAAAAAGCCAGATAACGAGAGGAACTGTCTTAATACCCTGGGTTTAGGAGACTGGTTCAGCCCGATTCTGCATAACATCATTTTTGTTGTTGTTGTTTATTTGTTTGGGGGACATAGGCAGAGGTTCTCAGGGCTTAACCCTGGCTCTACCTCAGGAATCACTTGTCAGCTCGAGGTACCATATAGGGTGCCAGGGATTGAACCTGGGTTGGCAGCATGCAAAGCATACACCTACCTGCTATACTGTTAATTTGGCCCAACGCCATTTTTTTTTTGCTTGTTTGTTTTTTGGCTTTTCAGGTCATACCTGACAATGCTCAAGGATGACTCCTGGCTCTGCACTCAGGAATTACTCCTGGCGGTGCTCAGGGGACCATACGGAATGCTGGGAATTAAGCCCAGGTCGGCCGCGTGCAAGGCAAACACCTACCCACTGTACAATCGCTCCTGGTCCATGCCATTTCTTTCAAAGAATGATTTCACCCCCATTGTGCGTTTCCTGGAAAAGCTTATCAGTTTCGTACAAAGGTACTTGCTGTCAAAACACTCCAGAGGCTGTCACCCCTTCATCGTATTAGTTCAGAAATTAGTTCAGAAATACACAAATTTGTTCTTTGGGAAAAGACAGCTTGTATATTCGGTAACTCTTCCTTATCTGACAAAAAAAATGCTACAATCAGGGGCATGTGAGACAGCACCAGAGTGAAGGCACATTGCAGCCAAAGTCAGTTCAATCACCAGTTTGAAGCCTGGCACAACAGGGTCCCCGAGTTGGAGTCCAGAAGATACCCAGGCACTCCGATGTATGACCTAGGAGACTCCTATGCACTGCCAAGGTGGCCCAGGTAACTGCTAGCACCTCAGGGCCCAAGGAGCACTGAGCCCTTGGACTGAGCTACCCAGGAAGATTCACTGAGAATTAGCTGAAGGGGCATCCAGGCCTCCTAAGTATACGTGGAAATGAGCCCCTGCCTCTAAAGTCAGCTGCCACTCTGAAATTCCATAGCTGTTTTGGTTGCTACTTGATCTATAAATATGCATCTATCATCTCTCAGTTTAATCCTAAGTAAACATCAAGTGCTGCTTATAAACATATAAAAGACATACTCTGTGGTTTGTTACATTTTTCTATGTGTGTGTCGGGGCAAGGGGGGGCGAAGAAGAAGAGGGGATAACACACCTGACAATGCTCAGGGGTTACTACTGGCTCTGAACTCAGGTATCACTCCAAGCAGTACTTGGGGAAACCATATGGGGTGCCAGGGTATAGGATAACATTGTTTTGTTCTTCCTGCATAGCCTCAGGTAGTTTAGGTTTATTGGGTTGCACCATTACAGTGCTCCCATTCCTCTTTAAATTTGTAACTTCTTTCCTTGTGCTGTTGACTTGTAAATATTGTCTTTCTCTTCTCCTTAAGTCCGTTGCACAGTTTATTCAGAGTAATGTCCTTCTAATAACACTCTACTCATTAATTTACTTTAGACTATTTTTCTTCCCGCATCAGCAGAAAGCTATTCTAAGGCCATCCTGCTGTGCATAAGTTTTTTAAAAAATAAATAAAATTATTTATTTTTATTATTTTCCTTTTGGGGTCACACCTGGCGATGCTCAGGGGTTACTCCTGGCTCTGCACTCAAGAATTAGTCCCGGCATTTCTCAGGGGACCATTTGGGATGCCAGGGATCTAACCCAGGTCTGCCTCATGTAAGGCAAATGCCGTACCTGCTGTACTATTGCTCTGGCCCTTAGCATCATCCTTTAAACTCAGGTGCATTTACTTTCCCCCTACCATTGTTATTTTCCCCCTTCTCTACTCCATAATTTATTTTCTCATTTATTTATTTATTTATTTATTTTTGTTTTGGAGTCATATTTGGTGGTACTCAAGGGTTACTCCTGACTTTGTGTTTAGGGGTTACTCCTAAAGATGTTCAGAGGACCATTATGGGGTCCTGTGTAGGGTAACACTGTTTTGTCCTTCCTTCATAGCCTCAGGTAGTTTAGGTTTATTGGGTTGCTCCCATCACAGTGCTCTTATTCCTGTGTTTATTTGTAACTTCTTTCTTTGTACTCTGTTGACTTGTAAATATTGTTTTTCTCTTCTCCCTGAGTCCTTTGCATAGTTTATTCAGAGCAATGTCCTTTTAGTATGGACACAAGAAGACAATATACGCTATGCTTTTGTAATGTGACTCTGTGAAATTTTCCTCCTGGGCATCTGTTCTCTCACCTAAGCCTCAGCTGTATTTACTTTCTAGTGATGCCAAAAGCAGGGTCCTGATGAGAGACTGGATGAAACCAGGACAAGCGGTAAGCTATGTGCTACCCTGGCATTGACATGGGCTTGGAAAAAGTGCCATAATGCTTAACTGTAAGTTAAGAGCTTGGTCATGGACAAATGCTGTCATGATCCAAAAAGTAATAATTAGATTCGGACCTGCTAGGGTTAGGAAAGATTAATCTTGCCTGAGCTCTGTAGTCTGAGTCTGTGGCAAGATGTTCACAGGAGAGCCGCCCTACAAGCCTCAATGTACCTCTTACTATGTCCATACAAAAATAACTAGTATTAAGATGTTGATAGAGTTACTGGACTGAGGAAATACTTAAAAGGTATTTTGCCCTTGGGCAGTCAAGAAGAGCTTGGAATACCTCTTAGGTGGTGTTTCCTTTGAACCTGGTGGGCCCTCAGCTTTCTTATGCTGATTTGGCTACCAGACTGGGTGTAGCATGGGCCCATAGGGCAAAGGGGAGAGTGACAATAGAGCTGGAGAGCTGGAGGAACTGAAGAGAGAGATTGGAGAGAGCAGGTCAACAAGATGGAGTGTGGAGCGACTAGCAGGGGGGACAGAGAGAGAGGGATGTAGATGAAGAATACAAGAGCAGGCAAGTGGAGAGAGTGAGCCCAGGCTGCAAGATAGAGCACGGAGAGATGAGCAGGAGAGACAGGAAGAGACAGGAAGAGACAGGAATGAGGAGCAGTGTGAGACTAGAATGGGAGGCTCAGAGAGAATGGGGCAGGCGCATGGGGAGAATGGAATAAATGGCATTTGATCAACCAACTGGCTTGGCCATCGTTTTGTCCAACATCTGCCCCATGACCCAGAACTGCGGGAGTGCCCCGAGGTCCCCGCCCCCCTGCCCCAATGCTGGCGTAGAGGTTTCCCCCTGGCCGCCCTGGGAGTTTATACAGCTGGGGATCAAACCCAGATAGGATACATGCAAGGCAAACACTCTAGCCACTGTATTATCATTCTGGCTCCCACCTTCTTTGTTTGGTGGGACAAGCAAATCCTGGGACTATACCTGTGGAAGGAAGGGTATTTGAGGGGGAGGTGGCACATTCTTCTAACTACAGTCATATACAATTGACATTCAAATTTTTGGTTTCTTGGATGCTCTCATTAAACTGGAGCATCAAAATATCTTCTTAAAAGGGCTCTGCTAATTTCTAAAATCATTTTCATAGACTTCATTTCTGAAGAGGAAGAAGGCAAACAAAAGCACACAAGTCTGCACTTACTCAGAGGTGCACACACACACTCCTCTTACCAAATGTGACTTCTCCTTTGCCGGTTTTGTCGAACAGCTGAAAAGCCACCATGAACAGGGCATCTGGAGCACACAAGACCGATTCAAATGCTACAAATTCCTGAAAGGATATTAGCCTATAACATGAAACAAGCACAGAACATAAAGTCAGGAGCTTGTGGAAAATAAAAGCAGGACAAATACACACTATGGGGAAAAAAATAGAATGTCAATGTGAAAAAATAAAACGCAAAATGCAAAACATTTATAAACACTTAGCACTTTCTTTTACATATAGTGGACTGAAATAATAATGTACAGAATCTGAAAGACATGACAGGTTTGAGGATATGGTGGCACGTTAAATGCTTTATAATTACAAACATAACTTTTACCCAATGTATCATTTTTGTTTCTGGTCTGAATCTTCCTTCAGGCACGTTGTTGGATCCTAGAATTAAAGCTTAGATATTTTAGATTAAGATATGATTCCATAACAGCAAAATGGGGTGGCTTTGTTATCCATTAATACATTTATAACTTGTGCTAAAAATGATTCCTGAGATTTATCTCTTTCTGATATTTGTATCAGGGCTGAAGTAGGAGGAAAGGGAGAAGAGTATAGAAAAATCAGACACGAAAAGTGACCCCAGGGAACTTTTGAGTCCAACAGGCAGATAACACTGTTCTAGAAATTGTAGCATTGGGGAGAGACAAATTATAAGAAAGAAACCAACTGTACCTGAATTCTGGATGGAAATCAAAAAAATCTTTGTGGCAGAGAAAGGAATGGACTGTGCATTGGAAAATGAGTGAAAACACAGGTCTGTAGTAATGTCTAAAGATAGCTGGGCACTTGAAACTGGGAAACTGCAGAAAGGCAGGTACAACAAAGTAAAGGAAGGTACCAGAAAAACATGGTGGGCCACTGCTTCTGTTCCGTCGTGTGCTCAGAAACATGGGCAGAAATGATATAAGAAATACAGTATCCGACAGGCTCTGAAGGCAAGAGCCAGGCCTGGCCCTTCTCTAAGAAGCAAATGTGACTGGATGTTTCTGAAGAAAGTAATGACATGCTTAAATCTGTAAGGAACAGCAGGACAGGGCAGGGATGCTTTGACTTCTAGCAAGTAACCAGGTTCCTAATGTCCTTTGCCACTCTTTAGTATTTTAAGTGCCCAAATATTTCAGTGATGCAGTGAGATGGTCTGAATCTCTGAAAAACAGGTGGAGAAAAAAGGAAGAAAACGGGTGTTCTGTAGAGGTCTCACAAACCACTTAATCACTTTTAGTAATCCAGTAGAGACAACAAATCTTTATAAAAAGTAACTGTTACAAAGTAATCTTAGGGATTTATTAGTGTGTCATAAGCACCTGAATTTCTTGAGCAGGCCCAGTAACGTCTCCATTGGAGACTTTGTTGTTACTGTGTCTGGCATATTGAATACTCTCGGTAGCTTACTGGGCTCTCCGAGAGGGGCAGGGGAATCGAACTGGGGTCGGCCATGTTGGCCGCATGTAAGGCGAATGCCCTACCCGCTGTGCTATCGCTCCAGCACAGCGGGTAGGGCGTTCGCCTTACAAGCGGCCAACATGGCCGACCCGAGTTCGATTCCTCCGCCCCTCTTGGAGAGCCTGGCAAGCTACCGAGAGTATTTGATATGCCAGACACAGTAACAACAAAGTCTCCAATGGAGACGTTACTGGGCCCGCTCGAGCAAATCGACGATCAACGGGAGGGCCTTTACTTTACTTACTTTACTTATTAGTGTGTCACCTGATCATAATGATACCACATAAAAGGAAAAATCTCAGTGCATTCACTGCACAATGCATGGTCTGTGACCCAGCTCTCAGCATCTCCTTCCCAGTGCAGGGCAATTCCCAGGGGCTGCATGTTCAAGGATGGTGTCTGCATGGAACACTTTATTCTTTTTTTCTTTTCTTTTTGTGTCACACCCGGCAATGCACAGGCGTTACTCCTCACTTTGCACTCAGCAATTACTCCCGGCAGTGCTCAGGGGACTATATGGGATGCTGGGAATCGAACCTGAGTCAGCCAGGTGCAAGGCAAACACCCTACCCACTGTGCTATCACTCCAACCCTCTGAACACTTTACTCTTAAGTGCAGTCTGTCCCCCAAGAACAGAAGGAGATCCGAAGGGGAAAATAAAATAATCGTGTGCATGATTACCACTAAAATGTAAGCACTGAAATAACAGAACCAAGATTATAAAAAATTCAAGCACTATAGTTCAAAAAAGGAAGCGATTTATTCTCCCTCAAAGAATCCAGGACTGTTTCACAGAGGTATGTGTGCAGAATTTTTCTTTTCAGTTCCAGGGATTGAATCCATAGCTTCACACACTTAAGATGAGGGTGTTCTACCATTGAGCCATACATATCCCTTGCCCTGAGGTATGGCATTTAAAGAACAAATTTTAATATAGAAAAGATCTTACAGTTCATTGATTTTGGGAGTAGTGGAGGTTGGGCCATACCTGACAGTATTCAGGGGATATTCTGGCTCCCTGTTCAGGAGTGGCCCCTGGACCAGGGACCCTGTGGTAGTGGGGATTGAAATCTGGGGAAGCCACATGCAACGCAAGAACTTTAACTCCTGTACGAGACCTCAGGCCCCAAAGTTTTATTCTCTTTATTTTACTTCTGAGAAAACTGAAAGGGGTTAATAACTTGTGTAGAACTGTAACACTTTCCTCCCATTATTCATCGATTTGCTCGCAGGCCCAGTTATGTCTCCATTGTGAGACTTGTTGTCACTGTATTTAGCATATCGAATATGTCATCGGTAGATTGCCAGGCTTTGCCGCATGGGCGAGATACTCTCGGCAGCTTGCCTCTCAGAGAGGGGCGGAAAAATCGAACCAGGGTCAGCCAGGCTGGCCGTGCCACACGCAACACAAATGCCCTACTGCTGTACTTGTGTAAGGGGAAATAACTGTCATCTGGCATTTTGGCCTACAAACCAGGTATGCTGGTTTCCATCTGACTGTGAGAGAATTTGGCTGGTGAGAAAAATCAGAGGCAGGAGTGAGGGGAGAGAGGGAATTCCATACTTGAAAGGAGTGAAGGGGAGACTCCTGGAGCATGTGCTGTGTTTACAGAAGGGCGCAGCATTATAGCCCAAGAGCTAGAAGAAGATGCAGAAGCAAAATCTTACTGGCACAATGCCACCCACAGAGGACATTTAAAGACCTTTAAGATTTTTGGGTTTTTTTTTGGGGGGGTCACAGTGGCAATTCTTGGGGGATCATATGCAGAGCAGGGGAGGTCGGGAAGCACCCTATACTATCTATCTCTCTGGTCTTACTCCCTATACTCTTTCAGACACCCACATTTCTATTTAATAAGCCACCTGGTTTGTGGTGCTTGGTTATGGCAGCCCTAGAAAACTAACAGGGGCCAGGTTCGAAAACACAGATCTGAAAGGCCATTTATTTAAAGCCAGGAATGAAATGACCCAGAGCATGTGGATGCAAGTTGCTTGGCCATCATGCTCTAGACAGTGTTTTTCAATCAGGGGCCACAGGACTCCCTATGGGTCCCCAAATGGGCCATAGGTGAAAACTGCATAGCTGAAGGGCCACTGCACAAGACTAGGGGGCCAGCCAGCAGGACAGGCAATCAATCACAGGAAGGAAATAACAGGTCAGAAGGGGACCACAGTTGGAAAAGGGTTGAGAAACTATTACAGATGACTGTAGCAATGGCAAGAAGCAATGTGTTTGTGATTGCCTCCCCTGCACGCCGCTCTTCACCGCCAGCCGGGCTCTGAGCGGGCACCAAGAACCATGCAGTCACACCGCTCCATACTGAACTTGCTGGCAGTTTGTCCAAATAGAAAACACCACATTTGTTACATTATCTCTGCACAGACAAAACCCACAGAATCAAACCGTGTTATCTAGAAAAGGGACATCAAATTCAATTTAAAAAAAGAGCATCTTTCCTCTCCCCAAATGGAATGAGAAACCTGAAGATTATCTATACGTGCGAACAAATCCTCCTCTGGCAACGTCAATGTGGTTTTATAACCACAACTGGCCAACGAATACTTTGGTATTTTAGGCATGTTACAGATACCAAAAAGGTATGTAATTTGGTAATCCTATTAGATACAAGTGTTATACATCTATGTAGGAGGTATTCAGATGAACCATGAAATCATAATGTCTTACTATTCATCAAGATCATTTGGGGTTTTTAAGGTAATCTGACCAGAAGGCTATCAGAATAATTATATAGTACTAAATTCATTTACAACATATCTTAAACATTTGTATATATTTTCATAAACAGTATTTTAATCTTGCTTTACAGATTTAATGGGTATAAGTTACAACAAAGAATACAAACTTAATCAAGTTCAGACCTGGCTGGTGAGCCCACTTTGCTCCTTTTTCACTCTCAACTCTCAATACTGCCTTGACAATGTTAGTTGCCATTCAAGATAAATCACATAGTTCAGCTGATGTCTCTTTTCTAAGATACAATATTTGACATTAAGGCTTCCTGGCTGCAACTAAAAGTAGAATAAAGGTGCAAGTGCAGAAGTGATATTCATCAAGACTTATACCACTTAGAAAATTGGGGAGAACAGGTTTCTACCAAGGATTTCAGCTACCAAAGACTTTATAAAGGAAGTGACTGCTGTTTTCTAAACTACAAGAGCCCTCTCTGAAATTCATTTAGCAGCAATTTTACAAGACTTAAAGTCGAGATAAAAGGTAAAACACTACATATCACTATTAAATACTGAACCAAACAGAAAAAGGATTAAAAGGGATTGATTGATTGCATCTGTGATTTTACTCAGGGCAATGTGAGAGTACAATGTGGTATATGTGTGTGTGTGTGTGTGTGTGTGTGTGTGTGTGTGTGTGTGTGTGTGTGTGTAAAGATACTAGAATGGTCAGTACCAACATGATGACACTGTCTCTTTAAGTAACAGAACTTGAGGTCTCTTCCCCACTTTTCTCAACAGCTTTTGGCTTGGAGATATTTAGAATAGAACAGAGAATGAGACTAAAACTATGATATTATGTGAAAAACATGGAAACCTAAGAGAACTTGAGGTAAATCACTCAATGAGCTCAAAGGAAAGGAAGATTCTTGAAACAGTAAGAAGAGATGAGGTGAAACTGTGAAATTAGAAGCATAGTATCAGAGGGAGATGTGACTAAGGGGACAGACAGACATCAGTCTTGCAGGGGAGATCAACAGGATCTAGTAAACATTGGAGAAGGAAAGAAGGAGAAAATATCAACTGTAAGGGATCCTGGTACCTACTCTTATGCTGTGCATCAGCCAGGCAGAAGGGCAACTTGCGCTGCCCAGGAAGGCGAAACTGAAGAGGAAATCAAGAAAGGGAGATTGGAGATGCAAAATCACAGGAAGAACATGTTTGCTGGAGTGAAGGCATGTGCAATGGAACGCTTGGGATTGGTATGCTGAGAGCAGACAGATGTCTGAAATTTTTAGTAACAGGATGTACTTCTGCTTTTGACTGATCTGGCAAGGAAGTGTTCAATGAACTGGAAGGAGGGGAGTCTAGAGATGTGTTGGCTGAATCTGTGCCAGCATTCTGAAAACCGGAACAGAGAAGGTTCCCTTATGGAACATGTAGTGCTATGATGGCAGGGGGACAACCTGATAACACAGCAAGAGTCATAAAGATGCCTCCACTCTTTAACCTCATGTGAATTTATCCACAAAATAAGGCACAGAAACATCCCTGCTGGACCAGATCAGTAGTACAGCAGGTAGGGCATTTGCCTTGCATGTGGCTGCTCATGACTCAATATCCAGCATCCCATGTAGTTCCCTGAGTATCACCAGGAGTGATCCCTGAGCTCAGAGCCAGGAATATACCCTGAGCACCAGTGTGTGTGCCCCACCCCAACATCATTCATGAAACACTGTTAATAGTAGTAAGAAAAAAAAGAAAAACAGCTCAAAATGCAACAGCTCATGAATGACTAAGTAAAGGCATTTTCACATATAGAATAGTAGCTAACAATTAAAAAATACTATAAACAAATTCATGCTATCAAGGATAAAGAAAATCAGAATATGAAATATAGAAAGCAATCCCATTTTATTTAAAGTAGACAAAAATAATAATTCATAGATAAATATACAATTTTAATACTATCCTCAAAAGTATTAGCAGTGGCTACCAAGAGGTCTTATATTTAAGAATTTTAAAGTTTTATGTTTGCATTGTTTGCTCTTTTCAATAACAAGTACTGGATTATATTTGCAGTGAAAAAAGATATAAAAGTATATTTATTATGTAATATTTTTCACACATGAAAATAAACTTTTAATTTTATATTTTAAATCTATTTAATACACAGATTATTTTTATAATAAGAATAAACTAAATGAAACAAATAGCAAAGACCTAAACTTGGCTAGTGGCAGTAGGCATGGAGGAAAAGCAGGAGGCTGACAAAAGGAACAAGTGAAGGAAAAGAATCACTGAACCCGCAGGCCATGCTGGGTGATGCTTAGTGCTCCTCTTTCTCCCCACTGTTGCTTATTCTCGCACAGCAGTGGCTCAGGCCCCCATGTGGTCCCTTTCATCTTCTGCCTGACTCCAATCTCTGGGCCAACTCTGTGGCTATAAAAGCTTAAGCTACTGCACATAAGGATCTGATCTGTTCATACTTCAGGAAGTTTGGTTGTAGACAATGCACCATATCAAAATCCAATTACCACTTTTACTTAAGGTTCCCAACCACAAGAGTGCTTCGCAAAAATAATTTCTCCTTATAACCCTCTTCCGTGTCTTGTAACAGAAGCCAAACAATTGCTTGGGATTAATGGCAGAGATAAAAAAGAAAAATCTAACTCCAGAAACAGTGTTCCAATCACCAGACCACCCAAGTTCAAGTATCCAAGGAAATGCCAAAGGAGAAAGAAGAGAAAAAAGGAGGGAAGGAGGGAGGGAGGGAGGGAGGGAGGGAGGGAGGGAAGGAAGGAAGGAAGGAAGGAAGGAAGGAAGGAAGGAAGGAAGGAGGTAGGGCATGAACTGGGCTCTCTTGTGATCATCAATTTATCCCTAGGTACTCTTGGTAGGGCTTTGGCATCAATGAATTTAACATCTTTAGTTCCTTTGGGGTGGTTTCTAGTACTTTCATCTCCCAAATACCTTGCAAATATACCTTGCCTCAGGCTACGAGGCAACCGTGTACCCTGCACTTATGATATGCCAGGCAATGCTCTAGGCACTGAAGATACCAGGAAAATGAGTAAAATTGACAGAATGGTTGTCCTCAAAGAATGCGGCCTAGTGGGAAAGGCAGGCAATGAGCAGAGACATAAAGATGATTCCATAATCAGATAAGTGTTGTGTACAGATAAAACAGAGGAATGCATAAAAGCAATATTTTCACTCCTCTCCTCACTCCAAGTCCCCCACAGTGAACCTTGATGTGAGGCAGGGCCTGAGCAATCATTTGTTTTCATAAACTTCCCACATGATTCTACCTTGTTGCCAAGTGTGTGACTGATGAGGGGATTGCTCTGACTAACTCAGTGAGTCAGGAGATGCTGCTTGAAGTCTGAATGGAAAATGGAGGAAGCACTGGGAATATCTGATAGAAGGACAAGCAGGGCAGAATGTTCAGATCAGGGCTGGAGCAATAGGACAGAGGGTAGGGCGTTTGCCTTGCACGTGGCCAACCTGGGCTCAATTCCCAGCATCCCATATGGTCCCCTGAGCACCGCCAGGAGTTATTCCTGAGTGCTAAGCCAGGAGAAAGTCCTGTGCATGGCCGGTGTGACCCAAAAACAGCACTGTAGCACTGTGCTCCTGTTGTTCATTGGTTTGCTCAAGTGGGCCCAGTAATGTCTCCATCGTAAGACTTGTTGTTACTGTGTTTGGCATATCGAATACGTCATGGGTAGCTTGCCAAGCTTTGTCGTGTGGCGAGATACTCTCGGTAGCTTACCAGGTTCTCTGAGAGCGGTAGAGGAATCGAACTCAAGTCAGGTTGACCGCATAGAAGGCAAACGCCCTACCCGTTGTGCTATCACTCCAGTCCACCAAAAAGGGAGGCGGGGAGGAAGAATGCTCAGGTCAAGAGCAAGTTTCTAGGCAGATTAACTTCATCAAGGTCCACAAAGTGGGGAAGACCTGGAGCAGTTAGAGTGGAGGAAGGAGAGTGGACGGGTGTGGGCATGCAGGAGTGTGCAGGGCAACCATGGCTGCGAGCACTCCCTTCCAGGGGCATGTGGGAAAGGGGCAGAATTGATGGGTATTCTGCAGGGAATGACATGACCTCATGGAAACAACACTCAGGATGGAGGGCTGGGATTCAGGGCAAAGCAGAAACCACAGGGCAGCAATAGGACAGTAGGAGATATAAACAAGAAACAGTGAAGTTCAGGGTACATTCTCTAAACAGATCTGGGCAGGGGAAGGGGAAGTGAGGAGGTGGGGGACATGGTGACCCTTGCCCTATAAATAATAGCAGCAGCTATTAAAGCCCAGGGGCAAATCAGACACACTCTGGGATGGTCCAGGCAGCAGAGACTCAGTCAGAAACACAGACTCTAAAGTCACAGAGGATCTGAAGGAGCTCATAAATAAAGATCTCATTTAGTATGCTCCTGATGGTCAGTGAGCAAACGAAACAAACCTCACAGTCCCACTTATGTAAATTCATCACAACTGTTCTTCAACATGCTCTGGAAAGAGACAATGAATGATTACCTAATTTTATAGTTTAAGGACTATCAATAAAAAAGGAGGCAAGGTTCCTAGACTTTTCCTTTCCCTGGTTGAATAGATGACATTGTCAGGAGAGCTGGGGCAGACCACCTTTCCTGAAGCTGCTCTGATCAATGGCTTTCCCTCTGCAAGCCCACTCTCTTCTCTCCTGGGAAGCAGGGAACCATCCTGTGTCTCTTCTGGTTGCAACACTCGCCTTGGCATTGCCAGGTACACATCTGTTCTAAAGCCAGCTGGGTGCCGCTGGCCTGGCACTGGCAATCGGGTTCAAATCTCACCACATTTGTTAGGGGCCTATTTAAATTCACTGGCACCAATGAAATCTGGCAGATTGAATATTGCTCAAACAAGCAGGCTACTGCTGGAGTTTAAAAACCTATTAAAGATTTTATGAGCAATTTTACTGTATTGTTATCACGAATTCAGCCTATAAATACCACCTCTGCCTATATCACTTCCTTGCAGTGCCGAAAGAAAATAAACAGAAAGGCTCTCCCAATTGTGAACTTAACATAGTGCTCAGTAGACCTGTCCCTCCATGCACGGCCCTGCAGCTCACCCAAACAGCACTCAAGCTGCTCAAGGAAGAATGCTACTAGTGGGACTGAAAGAGTTCCTGTTCGTCCAACATTCTACCTTATCAGAAGACTTAAACATGTACTTAACATGACTGAGATCCCTACTCAACTTTTCTTCCGTTAAGTAAATTATACTATGAAACTCTTTCACCTGTGCACCCACTTAAAACTCCATTCCTTCTTCCCTTCCTGTTAAACAACTGCTGCCCAATGAGGGTAGGACAATCTGTCTTGTGTCCCACCACCTCCCCCAACCTCCCATCTTTTGGCTTTTGAGTCATTAAAAGACTCTAATTATAGCCAGTTTCCACCAAATTATATTAAGAAAAAGGAGCACTACTTGCTTTGGGGGGAAGGAAGCACCCCAGCAGTGCCGGATGGGAGGACCAGCAGGAGGCTCTGGGGGTGGAACACAGGGCCTCAAACAAACAAGGCACACACTCCGGCCTGTACAGGTATGTACACGCTTTTGAAAACATGAGGCAAACCCCATTCTCTGACCCTACAAATCTCTAAATGTTCTGCTAGTCTTAAATACTAAGACACCAATAAAATTTTTAAAAAAAATTTAAAAATTATAAAAAAGCTATCTTATTACACTGTTCCTATTTTGTATAATTATCAATCTTGAGAGCAGAATTTAATAATATGCATCACAAATATTCTGTACTTAATCACATATGGGTTAAATAGTATTCTGAGATCGATTCAAAGATTTGGGTCTTTTAAAAGAAAAAGTGTGCTAAATTAAAAAAAATAAAGCATAAACATTCATTTTTCATTTTGAATTAGGGATTAACTTTAAAGAGGGGGAAGGGGCAAACTTACAAACCATTTGGGAAAACTTATGTAGGCAAGTAAAGCACATTAAAAACTTAAGTTTCCTATATTGCTACTTGTCCTTTCAATTAAGGCTGAATAGGAAGGATTCAACTTTATTAGACTGGTAAGGGGAGGATAATGGGAAGATAACCTTCAGATAACAAATCAGTAACCATAAAAGTCAGCAGGCACAGGAATTTATCTGATAAGATTTTTCAACCTAGTCTATTCTCTGCTGCATACAGCAGGCTAGTTGTTAGAATACCAGTGCACAACCAGTTATTTTAAACGTTTGCATAAAGCATACAAGGCCAGATCCTTTGCTTATCAGACTTGAACTGCAGTTCAACTGTTCTCTTTCTTGGCTTAGAGCTACAAAGTACAAAAAGTCCCCTCCACTCAAGAGCCTTTGTGAACACCAAAGGCACCAAAACCAGCTTGGGTAACAGAAATCTCTCAGGCACAATTTTTGCAGACGCCCATATTACCTATGGTATTCTTTGGCCAAAGAATATTTTAAAACACAAAAAGTGGATTGAGCTAAAGGCTATTTTAAGTGGAATACAATGCTTATCCCCAATCTATTTGATCTGAAACACTGAAACAATATAATGATAATTAAGATGATATTCAAAAATAAAAAACACCCAAGCAAATATGTAGGAGCAAATGTGCTATTTTCTTGCATCTGACCATACTGAATTTCTAGCTAATCACTTAAAAAAAAAAAAACTAATCATAAGCAGTACACTAAACTTTTTTTAAAAAATTAATGAAATCAAGTTTTAGTAATTCCTCTTTCAAGAACACTACCAATTTACTCAGGAACATTGTAACATTTTCTTTCATTCAGTTATAAATCTTATGTTTTAGATATACACAAAACTCTTTCATGATGTGATCGTAACATTAGCCCCTTGGCAAAACAAAACTTAAGGAACTGAAATAGCCTTTATCATATTCTTAAAAATAAAATTATTCATGGTGTGGGCAAGAAAAAATAAAAGTGGAGAGGCCTGAGCCAAAATATCACACACATAAAAAGCAGCCAACATTAATATCTGCTGTGCCAGCTGAATTCAAATTAACCCAATTTTACATGTTAATTAAACCAGCTATTTTCTTCTTATTGTATTTTTGCTCCTTAAATGGTAGAGTCTACAAGTGATTCCCAACAGACTTGTTCCAACAACAATGACGTATTCACTTACTTCTATTATGACCATACAATACAGTAACTGAGCAGTAATTTTTCACAGTCAATTACATGTGTGGGTCTTTATGCTTAAAGATGCTGAAATAATGTGTACTATAGAGCCATATGCCTGAATCTCTAGTCTGCCTGAGGCAGTTGCCTGGGTAACACATTTTCTCTCTGGTTTAGCATAACCCTTCATTGAATATCATTAGGTGTCATTAAATAGCAAACATTAACATGAACTTCAATACACTACTTAGATAGAGTCATTTTACCCATGTAAACAAGTGCTCCATCATTTATAAGAAGCTTAAAATGGATTATGATTTTCTGTATTTACGACCAGGAAGCAGGAGGAAAAAAACAGTGCCCACGTGTTGATTCCAAATTGAATTTGCAGAAATTTCTGCTAAGGTAAGAGAAATCAGACAGTTTCAGGAGTAACACTTCTCAACAACAGGGTCATAATATTCCATGTAAGCAAAGAAAGATTAGGTTTTTAAAGTTTACTCAGAATTGCAACACAATTCCACCAACTGCATCTCTGACATAAAAGACTGTTTCACACTCTTTTCTAACAAGGGGGAGGAGAGAAGAAACTCAGATTCGGTAACAAGAAAATTTCTAAAGAATAAACCGCATAAAAAAAAAATCAAGGCATGTAGTAATAAATAGGAAGCAGAGAATATATGGTGTATTATGTAAAATATTTTAAATACTGAAAATTCAATGGAAATCTTACATAATTTGGGTATGACAACTGACAGTTTAAACAAGGTAGGCTAGAGCATTAGCTGCCGTCCTCAAAGCTCTCCAACAACCCTCCACCAATGTCACCCCAAACAAACATCCACATAAAAAGAAAACAGTGTGCTTGCTCTACAGACATATCACAAGTTAGAGGGAGCAACTTTTCACATTCCCAACCAGATTTCCATTTCCAAACCACGCGATTACGATTCTTTGAATCATCAAGTGGCACTGCTACTTCTAATGTTACTCGTCATCTCTTCCATTACAAGAGAAAGGCAAGCTCCAAAATCTTGGATGTGAAAAGCATCAAGGTTCAGAGGGCAGCCCCAAATTGTCCACAGTCAAGCTAAGAATAACTCAAGAGAAAGCTCTGCCAAGAATAAATGAGCTTTTGGTTATAAAGAATAAAAATCCTCACTATGACGTGACTTAAAATTACTTTTCTCTTTCATGTGCTGATTTGTTAATACAAAATAAGGAGGAAATGGCACACAAAATGCACTGACTTAAATCAGGGGCCAAGATTCTACTTCCCACAATCCCACAAACATCATCTTGGCAATATGCAAACGGTAAGCAGAATCTTGATCACTGGAGGCAAAGAAAAAAATTATTTGATATTTCATGCTACATTTTATTTTTAACACTCTGCTCTGAACTGAGGTAAATCAAGAGAAACAAATTGATAACAAGGACAGATCTTTAACCGAAATATTTAGATATAGTGACATCTGCATAGATTCAGTGACTCCTTTGAAGCCTCTAAGACAATTCATGTTACAAATAATTATCTAAGTCATCTAGGATTTAAAAGAAATTTTAAAAGTTAAACTAAATTATATACAATGTCCTTACTGGGGAAAGTACTCTAATAAATAAAGAAATATTACTAATGAGACTTGAAATTAAAAATGATTTCTGCTTACAACAGCTTGCCTAGTGTTTTTGGATTTTTATCCAAAATCCATAATAAATTGAAATGTTTCTACCCTGTCCCCAACAAAAATTCGAATTTTCTTACATGAACAAAACCTGCTTCTTAATAACTGGTGAAGATCTGGAAAATAATAAAATTTTCATATTTCATTGTTTGGTATACAAATAATGAACAAAATATACTGAGTTCACCTATTCCTATTAACACAAGCCACTTATGAATGCTGATTTTCAGTTAAAAAAGCATTAAATATAAATGTTTGAATCCAGTTTACTTAGATTTATATTTTGTTCTCTGAAAGAATCTATAAATGCTGAAAAAGAGGAAATAAAAGAAAAACTTCTGTCCAAAATCCTATTCCACAGGATATCTCTGCATTCATTAGCAAGTCCTATTTCTAAAGGTCTCATAACAATACCAAGCTTTTTTAAAAGCAGGCAATTACAACACAGAACAGCAATTGTAAAGAATAATCAAAATTAGAAACTGTTGGGAGTATTTTATATTTTGCAAAAGCAAATTAAGCTACAAGACTTTTGAGACTTGCTTTTTCTAGGTACAATTACTGCTAATTATGGAAAAAAAATCAGCATTTTAGTGCATTTCCTTCAGTAAGCTGGTGACTATTTTACTTTCTGATTTGAAATAAAGATTTCTAGAAGAAAGCACTCATTGGGAAACTGAAGGCCATACATAGAGAAGAGAGTTTCGATGTGAAAGCAAAATCTCAGTACTTTACAGTGTTTTTTCCCCCCATGGATGAAAACATATGGAAACAGAACACTTATAATAAATTTAAAATACACTACACTAAAAAAAAAACAAACATATATTATCATCTGGAAGGGAAGGTTCTTGGCAGCACTTTCTAAAATATTTTTACTGATTGAGATACTGTGGATTACAATACTGTTAACAGTAGTAGATCATGCACTTAATTCTAAAACCACACAAAACACCAATATACCTAAACCCTCCTCAAAGGACCCCAACACACCTCCCCTCCCATCCCCTACTCCCAAACTCAGTTTTACGAATCAGTTCTCACATCATGTTGGCTTTCACCGTTTGCTGCTAACATGCTGTGTTTCTTTAAGTCCCACATATGTGAGAGATCATTCAGTATCTTTTCCTTCTGACTGACTTCACTCAACATAACCTCTAGTTTCATCCATGCTGCTGTGAATTGCATTATTGTGTTTGTAGAGCTACATACTTCTTAACCCACTCATCCATATTTAGGCATTTGGGTTGTTTCCAAATTTGGGCTATTGTACTAAGTGCAGAGATGAACATACATGTGTATATATCCTTTTACATTAGTGTTTTTGTATTTGGGGGATAGATGCCAAGAAGTGGCATTATTGGGTCATATTGGGAGTTCTATTCCTATCTTGTGGATAGATCTCCATATTGCTTTCTACAGAGGCTGAACCAGATGATATTCCCACCAACAGTGGATGACGGTTCCTTTCTCACCATAACCCTGCTAATACTGAGTGTCCATGAACTTTCTGTGTCATTCTCATGGATGTGAGATTATATCTATGTTGTTTTAATTTGAATTTTCCTAATCTTGAGAAACAATGAGCACTTTTTCCATATTTAGCTGCATTATTTAGCTGTTTTTATATAGTCTCTGAGTCTTGGCCGCTGATGGGATTACACGGCGCCAGGGGGCCAGGTGGTGGGTGTGACCCCCGCCTACTGGAATTTGGAGGATCTGGGTGGAAGATGCTCGACTCCAATTCGAGTAGGCTTGGAGGTCTCGGCCCCGGAACCCGCGTGGCTTTGTCCCTCTGCCAGTACCTTCAGGTGTGCGGAGAGTGGTCTCAGCATGGTGGTGGCTGGTCCTGGAGGTCTCCGGCTGCCGTAGCCCTGGCCGGGGCGGGGAGGAAAGCTCAACCCGCTCCCCTCCAAGGGACTCCGGGAAGGAACACCGAGGCGCGGGGGCAGAGACTGCACTGCTCTCGTCCGGGATCTGGATTTTATAGTCTCTGAGTCTTGGCCACTGATGGGATTACACGGCGCCAGGGGGCCAGGTGGTGGGTGTGACCCCCGCCTACTGGAATTTGGAGGATCTGGGTGGAAGATGCTCGACTCCAATTCGAGTAGGCTTGGAGGTCTCGGCCCCGGAACCCCCCGGAACCCGGACGAGAGCAGTGCAGTCTCTGCCCCCGCGCCTCGGTGTTCCTTCCCGGAGTCCCTTGGAGGGGAGCGGGTTGAGCTTTCCTCCCCGCCCCGGCCAGGGCTACGGCAGCCGGAGACCTCCAGGACCAGCCACCACCATGCTGAGACCACTCTCCGCACACCTGAAGGTACTGGCAGAGGGACAAAGCCACGCGGGTTCCGGGGCCGAGACCTCCAAGCCTACTCGAATTGGAGTCGAGCATCTTCCACCCAGATCCTCCAAATTCCAGTAGGCGGGGGTCACACCCACCACCTGGCCCCCTGGCGCCGTGTAATCCCATCAGTGGCCAAGACTCAGAGACTATAAAATCCAGATCCCGGACGAGAGCAGTGCAGTCTCTGCCCCCGCGCCTCGGTGTTCCTTCCCGGAGTCCCTTGGAGGGGAGCGGGTTGAGCTTTCCTCCCCGCCCCGGCCAGGGCTACGGCAGCCGGAGACCTCCAGGACCAGCCACCACCATGCTGAGACCACTCTCCGCACACCTGAAGGTACTGGCAGAGGGACAAAGCCACGCGGGTTCCGGGGCCGAGACCTCCAAGCCTACTCGAATTGGAGTCGAGCATCTTCCACCCAGATCCTCCAAATTCCAGTAGGCGGGGGTCACACCCACCACCTGGCCCCCTGGCGCCGTGTAATCCCATCAGCGGCCAAGACTCAGAGACTATAAAATCCAGATCTCGGAACCGCGCGGCCGTTATTATCTCATTCCTACTTTGGACAAACTTGCAGGCTGTCGAATGTAGCCTGCCCACAGGGCAGAGTCTGGCAAACTCCCCGTGGCCTACCAAATATGCCAAATACCAGTAACAATGATGGGTCTCATTCTCCTAAAGAGCCCTGAATATAATCTCAGGGCTAGGATGAAAGAGACGTTACTGGGGCCTGCTCGAGGCAATCGACGATTAACAGGATGATGAAATGAAAAAATGAAATGAAAATTTAGCTGTACTGCAAAAGAAAAAATGTAACTCACCAAACAGTAAACAGAGATACAACAAGCAGAGCTGAACAGAGAAGGGGCCAGGGGCATGGAGCAGCACCCAATGATGATGTCAGCATAGCCCTTGGTACCTGATTCCAAAATCCAGATTCCAAAGGGTGCTGAAGAGGAAAGGCAGGCGGTTCAAAAGGATCAAGAGGGCTAGTGTGGTAGTACAGTGGGTAAATTGATTGTCTTGCATTGTGGCTGATCCAGGTTCAATCCCCGGCAAGCCATATAGTACCCTAAGTGCATCAGGTGTGATCCCTGAGTGCAGAGCCAGGAGTAAGCCCTGAGCACAGTCAAGTGAGGCCCCAATATCAAAGGAAGAAAAAAAATAAGTAGGATCAAGAACTCAATCCAATGGTTATTTTCTTAATAGTGAGACCTGGTTAATGGTAATTTTACTAAAAAAGACCTCAGACTACCTGGAGAAGATGAAAATAATAAAGACAGGAAAAGAGGAAGAGGTTTGCTAAAAATTTTCACAATTGTTATGAGAACAGATTGCATAAAATGCTACAGTGTTGAGGGGTGGGGGGTGAGGGGTGTTACACAACCACCAGAAATTTTAACATGTTGATATCAACATGAAACCAGAGAAGAGACTGTGAGATTTTCGTCCTCTTCTCATCTTCTAGAAACACTTCACTTTCTCAATGCATTTTCCATGTTCAGTCCTTCAAAATCATTCAAAAAATATTGATGAAAAATTACCATGTGGCAGCTATACTGGTCTAGAATCTGCAATAAACAAAGCACATAAAAACCCCAGCTTTTAGCGAATTTACAGTCAATTGAGAAGGTGAGAAGGTAGAAGAAGAAGTAATACAATTAATATGTCTGACATCACTATGAGAACCACTACAGTAAAAGGATTGGTGAGTGTGTTGCGGGGGGGGGGGGGGAGGGGGGGCGCTGATGGGGGGCAGGAACAATTTAAAACATCAAACTCAGAAAAGGCCTCCCTGAGAAAGTGTCGAAGGTGCCTTGTCGCAGTGGGTGAAGCTTACGGAAGAGGAAGTGCAAAGGTCTTAAGGAAAAACAGAATGGTAAGTTCAAAATGCAGCAAGAAAACCAGTGAGTCTGGAACAAAAAAAAAGAAAGAAAAAAAAGAAAGGGGCTGGAGCGATAGTACAGCAGGTAGGGTTGCATGCGGCCCACCTGGGTTCGATTCCCAGCATCCCATATGGTTCCCCAAGCATCACCAGGAGTAATTCCTAAGTGCAGAGACAGGAGTAACCCCTGAGCATAGCTGGGTGTGACCCAAAAAAGAAAAAAGAAAAAAAGAAAAAACAACTTGAGGGGAAAGAACAGCAGGATATAAAGAGAGAGTAAGGGAATGAGAGATGATATATAAGGCTTTGGAGGTCACTGTAAGGGGCTGTGGCCTTTTCTATGTAATGGGGAACCGTAAAATCAAACCTTCAATGAGTGAAATGATTCAGTTTAAGTTTTAACTGGATCACTGTGGCTATTTTCCTGGAAAGACGGAAAGGAAAAACAAAAATTGAAATGAGATCTGTGAAGAGGCTATTAGAGTGATCAGAGTGAGAGAAGGTCATATTATGACTATGGTAGGTAGCAGTAGCCAAGAGTAAAATAAGCGGTCACATTCTGGATACAGAGCAACATTCCTGCATAACGCTGAGAACCTTAGTTTCAAAAGACTAAACCACATAAAAGGCAGGGTTTTATAACTGGGAGTTCAAGATAGCCTAGGAATGAATGACTAAATAACCAGCCACCTGAAGGCCATACAATACCATTGGTTGTGCTGCTTCTAAATTTGCATCATTAAAAGCAAATTAATAAATGGGCAGTATTTTCTTTTTTTTTTTTTTGGCTTATCCAACAGTTTGTTTCTTTGTTTGTTTGTTTTTTGGTTTTGGGGTCACACCCAGCGATGCACAGGGGTTACTCCTAGCTCTTCACTCAGGAATTACTCCTGGTGGTGTTCAGGGGACCATATGGAATGCTGGGAATCGAACCCAGGTCAGCCATGTGCTAGGCAAACACCCTACCCGCTGTGCTATCGCTCCAGCCCCATAACAGTCTTATTTTTAAGGCATACTTAGATGAACACAAAATTGAAATGACAAATAAATACAGTGGTATATAAATCTGCTATCCTGTTGCTCCCTTTATATATCTTGTTTTGTTTGGCTTGCTTTGGTTTGGTGCCACACCCAGCAATGCTCAGGAATCACTTCTGGCTGTGCTCAGGGGACAATATATGTACTGGGGATTACAACTAGGGTCAGCCACAAGCAAGACAGAGCCTTACCACTGTGCTCTCTCTTCAGCTCCTCTTTTTTATACATCCTGAGCTCATGCTCTGCCACCTTTTCTGACTTGGTTGAACTTGGGCTCTAGTTCAGAAATCAACCTGATTCTTTTACCTAGCTCCTGTCAGGGATGCCCTCATCAGGAAGTTTCAAATAACCAGTTCTTCAGAGACCCACAGTGAAATTATAAACTTACAGCAGTAAACATGTTTCTAGTTGTCTTGTGTACCTTTCACAATAAGACCAAATGAACTGAGTTTGTCTTGGAAGTTTGCCTGTGGATCTTTCCTCATTTTGGAGGCATGAGGCCTTAAGCACTGGAACTGGCACTATCTCCAGGCAGACAGCTCATGTACAAACTGAGTTACATTGGAGGGCACACCCCTGGCATCACAAAATTGCCTGCCCACACATACTTGGAACTCAGAAGCATCTGATGTCAGGAGTTCTGTGTGAGTAGCAAAGAAGAGATACAGAGAAGAAGGAGTAAGTTTTTCCTACTCAGTATCAAACAGAAGCAGACTCAGTCAAGCAATAAAGAGAAAACCTGAAGACAGTGGCCTCAAGCAACAATGGGGCAAGACAAACTGGGGAGGGCCACGAAAGACAACACTCCTGATGACCATTGCAGAAAGATCAGAAACGGGCCAGAAGCTAGAGGAAATGGAAGATTTTCGTAACAGGAGGGAAATACTGGAAGGTGTGAGCTGTCAGGAAAGATCTGGGTGCTGAATGCAAGGCAATCAGATATTGTCCATCACAGTCACTCACCATCTTACTCCATTCTGTGTTATAAAGAGCAACTGGTTTATTATGTTTGTTACATATAAAGGCACAAGAGTCACTGTTTCGTCAAAACAGTGCCTGATACACTGCTGTTGTCAATAAATATTCATTAAATGAACTAATAAACTAATAAAGTGGCTCTCGCAGATTTGCACTGTAAAAAACACTTCACCTGACCACCTGCCCTTTGTTATAGAGAGAAAGTCTCATCTACAAATCCTGTAACGGTTAAGTAGTTATAGTCTTCCCTCTCTTACTTTTCCAGATTCAACATCCAAAAACCTTTCTGTCAGATTGTGCAGATTGTGATAGAACACTTCCCCTCAAAAATGTTCATTAAGTCTGAGGATCTCACCTATTTACTAGGAAGTGACTCACTGACAATTATACCAGAATCAATGGGAAAATGAACAGGCACTAAATCGCTTCACATTTCACTTCAGGAATTCCTCACAGCTTAGTGCAAAGACGGTTTTAAATTAAGCAACTGTCACATCCTGTGCCTAAGACACTGACATTGGTATAAAAACAGATTTGCAAGTAACCAGAGAAAAACTTCTTACATTCTGTTCCCTTTCCGTTAAAATTTTAGATTTAGTTTTGAACACTTTTCAAGACCAGACAACCAAACAATAAAAGGGGACTGAAACAGAACTTGCTTTTGCAAACATTTTGTGAGCATCCTGATATGCTCGGGAAGAACAAGAATGAATAGTTAAGTATGTTACGTGGCTGAATGAACTCTGACAATATGAGAGTAAGACCTCTGTGAATGTGGTAGCCAAGAAATATTTCAAAGTTGCATCTAAGACATGTAAAAGGAGGGCAAGAGCTATAGTACTACGGGCAGTACATTTGTCTCGCATATCACCAATAAGGGTTCCATCCTCAACATTATTCTATATGGTTCACCAAACCATGCTAGGAGTTATCCCTAAGCGCAGAGCCAGAAGCATGCTCTGAGCACCTCCTGGTATGGTCTAACCAACCACCATCCCAACCATCATGCCCTTTCCCCCAAATGCATAAAAGATAAGTCATGTTCCAAAAATACTATTCCTAGATTAATCACTGTATCACTGTCATCCCATTGTTCATCAATTTGCTCAAGTGGGTGCCAGTAACATCTCCTTTCATCCTAGCCCTGAGATTTTAGCAGCCTCTCCTTACTAGTCCTTCCCAATGGTGCCACATTGGAGGCTCTTTCAGGGTCAGAGGAATGAGACCCATCATTGCTACTGTTTTTGGCATATCAAATATGCCATGGGGAGCTTGCCAGGCTCTGCCATGTGGGCAGGATACTCTCAGTAGCTTGCCAGGTTCTCCGAGAGGGAAAACTAGACACAAGAGGTCACACGGCCTATAAGTGAACATTCACTATAAGTGAATATTGAAAATCACAATGCTCAAAAGGACAAAGAGAGCCGTCCAGACTCCCTGCTTACCAACAATGACACACATGACTCTGCATGTCCTATATTACCAGCTTCTCCCAGAAACACTGTGATCCCTAGAAACCAGAGCACAAAATGAGCAAACTCTCACTTTAGATGCCTTCTTTACAAAGATTGCTCCCAAATGATACCTTCCAACATCCTTTCACCTTCACCAACACCCAGTAATCCCTCAAGAAAAGAACAGAGATTTAGAAATTAGGGCTCATGCCCAGGATTTGATTCCCAATACCACATGGTTGCTCCAGCATTGTCGGGTGTGGCTTTGGAGGCCCCAGAATTGCAAGGTGGCCCAAGTATCCCCCAGCATTTCAGGGCCCAAACAGCATCACATCCTCAAACTCTTACTGTGAACCCCAGCTCAGGAGGTTGGGAATCTCCAACATGGCCCCAGACATCCTGAGCTGGATCTTCTCCAGCTCCCTCTGACACAGTAACGAGGTCTTCCTCTACAGTCCTGAACTGCACCTGGCTTATGAATAGAATACACGAACCCCTTCCTCCTCGCTGTCACTTCCAAACCATCTTCCTTCCTATTTTTTGTTTGTTTGTTTGCTTGCTTTCGGGGGTGAGGAGTAATGCTACACCCAAGAATGCTGGGAAGGGAAGGGAAGGGAAGCTTTGTGGTGCATAGGACTAGGACTGGGAATTCTGTGCATACCACTCACCCCTCCAGCCCTTTGAGCTATCTCCTATTATGTTCTTTCTCCCTCCCCCCATCCCAATATTAAGGATAAAATGCAGGGCCTCATACATGGAAGAAAATACTCTATCACTGAGCCACATTCTGTACCTGCACCTCTTCCTAACTTCCACCAGGTTTGTACACATTACCCACCTACACCACTCAGCTCTCCTCTTTGTTTCTCTCACCCGAGAGTTCCTAATTTCTATCCCTCCCATCCCTGTTGCAAACATATCTGACTCCTAACAAGCGTTTCAACCCTACACTTCCTTCACTTCTAAATATTTTTAAAAATACTGATCCTTCAGACACCTAAGATGTCTTAACTGTTTGTCATCCTATGACTTCCTCTCCACCCTTCTCCAGTCAGACTTCCATATTCAGGCTCAGCCATTATCAATAACGGCAATATTCCATCTTCTTTATGTCAGCCATCTTACTTTTGGGCCCTGGCTTCTAATCTTATTGCATACTCCCTCTTACGCCCTCATTTCGACAACCTTCAACCACATCAAAATCTATGACTCATTACGACCACCACTTCTGTACTCTTCTCTAACATCCCCTCCTTGTCCCTGAGCCAGGCATAGTCTCTTGCTCATTATCAGAACTTCCTTGCATTCCCCTCAAGGAATAATAATCCCACTCTGGATTATTTAATAGTGAAGCCCTCAAATCTGGCTATATGGAATACTTTCTACAATGTGCCAGGGATTTAAAAACAAAATTCATCTGGAAAACACACAACAGCCCAAACAACTCCCATTTTGATTTTCATGACCACAAATCCTCTGGTTGATCCCTAAATTGGTCCCACCTAGCAGTTACTTGTTTTCCCTTATCCATTTACCCTCCTGGTTCAAAATTCCTATCTGGCGCATCCTTTTCTTCCAGAATGTTAATCCCTTAACCTAGATCTTCCCACTCATCTTCCTAGATAAAAAAAAACAAGAAAATCAGAAAATTGTCTCAAAATTCCCAGTAAAACATCTATATAAATACCACTAATTTGTACTTTAACAGTCTTTTCATTTTTCAGGGTCAGTGTGACTCAAATGTGGGGTTTTAAGACCCCTTTGTATGCTTATGAATTATTAAGGACCCTTACAAAACATTCTTTGCTGGGCGGTGAGGGTAGCACACCCAGCAGTGCTCAGGGCTTACTCTGGTTCTGTGGTCCTGGCAGGGCTCAGGGGAACCATATAGGGTGGCAAGGATCAAACCCAAGCTGGCACCATGGAAGGCAAATGTCCTATTCACTGTATTATTGCTCCTGCCCAGAATTTTCATTTATGTGGGCTGTATCTATCATACCTTATATAATAGTAATAAAAAATAGTCATACAAAAATATGTTAATCCATTAAAATGAGTAAACTGTCGCATGTGCTATCTGTATGAAAGATAAGTATTTTCTAAAACAACAAAATATACATATACACTGAGTTTAAAAAAAAGGCAGTTCTCTATCTTTGCAAATCTCTTAAATGCCTGCCTTAATGAAAGGCAGCTGCATTCAATCTCTTGTAATGTACTGTTTGGGTTGGAATGAAAGATTTTAGTTTCACACAAATTCATAGTTAGAATCGAAAGGAATATTTTTAATAGTCTCCTTAGGTCACTGTAGATATTTTTCTAGGATATAATACCAAATCCCAACAAGTGATAGTTTCTGAAAATTAGTTATAATGTGAAATCTAAAATCATATCAACAAAATTTCCCACACGATACTTTAAAATTCATGAGCCTATCTTCTTGCACCTTGGTTTTGTATGTTTATTTCACTTTTTTCTCCTTCTGGTTGTGAGGGGTAAACTTGGGGTACTGGGGCAGGGGCAGAGCACAGCATGCTGGGAATCAAGCACAGGGTCTCACACACTCAAGGCACCTGCTCTACCATTATGAAGCTTAGCCCCGGCAGTGCCTGGCCCTTTGAATAGATCTTTTAACCAATGCAGGCTTTTGTAACACTGCACTCATTTCTTAAATATGTATCACTAATCACATTGGAAAAGCCTAAATCTTAGGAAGCTGTAATATTAAAATCTTTCATTCTTTCATACAAAAATGATCTTCCACGGAAAAATGACTAGGACAGCTACAACCTCAAAGCAGCTGCTCAAGGGTTTTTCTTCAGATAATGGTCACATGACCACAAGCAGCCGCAGTTCTCATGTGTCCTCTCCCCTTTAACCATTCATAACCTTTAAATGACTCACACAAGGATATGATTTAATAAATAAAAATTTTAAAATTTCCCATTTCTTCAAGGACATTCTGAACTAGAATTGGCTTCATTTTTGTTTTGGTGTAATGAATGAATGCATAGTGATGGACCCTATGATGACTTACCCACTGACATCACCTAGCAGGGTAACTGACATCAACACGGCAGCAGTTTTACCCACCAGGGCTTTTCCTGAATCAGTTCTTGAAATGCAACACAGTGGAAATGGTTCATGCTTTAGTTTTAACATGTAAATAGTTATGACGGTAGGGGCTCCGGACAAGGTCTCAGAGAACCCTAGGGATACACTGGCCACACTTGGAGAACAGCTGTTTCTAGATGAACTCTCCATGTTCTCACAAGAGACCGCTTCCTTGCCAGACAATGCAAACTCCAATTTCTTCCTTTTCCTTCTTACACTGTCAATTTTCTCCACTCTACAGTCATTCCATTAGCATACATTATGTTGTTACCTCTCTACTTTTAAAATCCCCTTTTTTGGGGTGCTGGAAAGATATAGCAGTAGATAGCCACTTACAGGCAGCCACTCGGGTTCAATACCCAGTGCTGTACATAGTCCTCTAAGCACCATCGACAAGGATCCCTGAGTGCAGAGCCGAGAGCAAGCCCTAAGCACCGAAGAGGGCCAGGCTGGGTAGATAGGAGAAGGGGGAAGAGAAGAACTCTCTGTACATATGAATGAGAAGGGAAATCAGCACCTCAGCACTAATCAACCCTTTCTGGAATTAAAAAAGAAAAATATAACTAGGCACCTGACATTCCGAAAGATTTTCTAATGTACCAGCAACATAATATCAACCTTTTTAAGAATTCTTTCTAATTTGCTCCTTGCAGACAGTGTCTAGCCACCACATTGCACGCACCCCCCTATGATTTCAGACATCAAATATTAACACAAAGTGAGTAATGCAAAAAGAAAGGGGGTTAATCAGACATCTTCAGAGAAAGGAAAAATAACACTGATTCAATGAGAGCTGCTAATGAGGCTTTTTGTTTTGGTAGATTAATTTGGGAGTCTGATGACTAAGAAGAAAATTTAAGCTTCTCAGGTGACTGCTGTTGATTATTATCAAGTTCTTTTTTTTTTAATTAAAGAGATACCTTTGCTTAATTCTAGTTTATGGAATTCAGGTGTTTACCTAAAATCTGTGTCCACCTAGGAGTGCGAAAAACTTTTTTCCTTCTTACACTGTCAATTTTCAAAGCAAAGTAAAAGACCTCTTCTTATTGATTGTGGCTTATATTTGACAGATGATGAGCATGTCAGACTGTGAACTGCTGATGTTTAAATACATTACCCTAATACTCTTTAAGCATTGCCAATTGTAAACCTCATTAACTCTCAGCATGTGGCCAAGGCCTGGATTTCATAGACAGCCTCACAAAGTGAAAACAGGTATATAAAAATGATTTTGTCATCAACAACATTATTACATCCTCCTTCACCTTGTGAAGTATTTAAAAGGCCATATGGTTTCTTTTCCCCCAGAAAGCTAAACAAACAGCAAACATGGGAGAGTCAGAGAGCACAATCTGAAAAGCCACCCATTTTAAATCCCACATCTCTTTAACTTTTCTTCCATGACATTATTCCTCGCGCCTCCAAATGAGAATGGTCGTGGACCAGTTCTCTGTGCTTGCAAGAGAAAGAAATCATGCGTGGATGCTATTTATAGTGTAATAATTTGGATTAAAAAATGGGGACTGTCAAGGGGTTATAATGAATATATCAGCTATCACTATGAAGTTGGGATTCTCAGCATTACCTTTTTCAAAAGAAGAGCCAACTTTTTTCTCACCATAAGTATAAAGAGGTATACACACACCTCAGCAGTGCCTGCCCACACCTGCTCTCTTGCCAGCAGCAAAACAGCCCAGCGTCACATCTCAAAAAGAATGTGACACCACTGAATCTTCCCAGGTAGTAGTCCAAGCTGACAAATCTAGGGTCTTCTTGGAAAGGGGGTGGGCAGATATCCCTTTCTTCCTGAACACACAGCAGCCTGCAATCTTGCCTGACACTCTCTGACATAAGAAATGGCCCAGCTCCAGGAGGACTGGTCAATGGTTGGAAGCTTGCCACAAGAGTATATGGGGGGGTGGGGGGGGGAGTAGGACAGTTAGGGACCAACATGACCATAATAGTTGGAAATGATCATTTTGGACAGAAATTGAGTTTTGAAAGTAGGTAAAGGGGTCTACCTGATTACCTTTCATTATCTGTATTGTAAACCATAAAGCCCAAATGGAAGGGTGGGGTGTGGGGGGAGGGGAGAGAGAGAGAAAGAGAGAGAGAGAGAGAGAGAGAGAGAGAGAGAGAGAGAGAGAGAAGGCAGGGGGCGAGGTAAGGGGAGAAACTGGGACCGGTGGTGGTGGGGAAAGTACAGTGGTGAAGGGACAGGTGTTGGAACACTATATGACTAAAATCCAATCATGAACAACTTTGTAAATGTGTATGTCACTGCGATTCAATTTTTAAATAAGAAAGAAATGACCCAGCTCTGCAACGAAACCTCATCAAACTGCCAAGCCACCAAACTGCTCGAGATCTATAGCTCCTGGAATGTGTGACCACATAAATAGCTGTGTGACACCTCAAAATTTTATAGTACTCTCAGCCCAGTAGGATCACAACAAATTTGATAGAAAATGTGCACAGAAGCCCACCAAGCTCAATGTGCCTAAACCATAACAAAGAGACTCAGTCAGCACAGTGATCCTCAGACAATGACTTTAGTAACATCATTGTCAGATATAACAATTATCACAAATTGATCTAATTTTATTAATTCCATTTGTCTTCGTGTTGTTGCAAACAATACGAAGTAAATTTAGTTGTACCTGCAAGAGGGCAGGCTCTGATGGTGCATGGGAAACTTGGGACACTGGTGGATAGAAAGGCACACTGATGATGGGGGTTGGTGTTGGAATACTTAATGCCTGAAACAGCTGTATTGTGAACAACTTAGTAAATCGGAGTGTTATAATCACAAATCACACAATCACAAATCATCCTGCTAATCGTCGATTGCCTCGAGCAGGCCCCAGTAATGTCTCCTTCATCCTAGCCCTGAGATTATATTCAAGGCTCTTTAGGAGAATGAGACCCATCATTGTTACTGGTATTTGGCATATTTGGTACGCCACGGGGAGTTTGCCAGACTCTGCCATGTGGGCAGGCTACATTTGGTAGCCTGCCACTTTGTCCAAAGTAGGAATGAGATAATAAGATGTCGTAATAAGATGTCACGGTTCCGGGATCTGGTTTTTATAGTCTCTGAGTCTTGGCCGCTGATGGGATTACACGGCTCCAGGGGGCCAGTTGGTGGGTGTGACCCCCGCCTACTGGAATTTGGAGGATCTGGGTGGAGGATGCTCGGCCCAAATCTGAGTAGGTTTGGAGATCTCGGCCCCGGAACCCGCGTGACTTTGTCCCTCTGCCAGTACCTTCATGTGTGCGGAGAGTGGTCTCAGCATGGTGGTGGCTGGTCCTGGAGGTCTTCGGCTGCCGGAGCCCTGGTCGGGGTGGGGAGGAAAGCTCAACCCGCTCCCCTCCAAGGGGTCCCGGCGAGCGAGGACAGTCAGGCGCGGGGGCAGAAGATCTCCAGACCTACTCGGATTTGGGCCGAGCATCCTCCACCCAGATCCTCCAAATTCCAGTAGGCGGGGGTCACACCCACCAACTGGCCCCCTGGCACCATGTAATCCCATCAGCGGCCAAGACTCAGAGACTACAAAAACCAGATCCCGGAAGAGAAGAGTGCAGTCTTCTGCCCCCGAGTGTTATAATAATTAAAAAAAAAAAAAAGAGGTATACACACCTGAGGTGGAAAACTTTTTTGGTACATTCACTTATAATGGGTGCATACCAAAACCATTCAGTACCTTCCCACACAGCAGGGGTGAGACCTGTAATGACTCCAGATGCTGATTACCTCAGCCTATTTACTCTCTGGAGGGAAGAAGTTCAGCACTAGTAGAAGTAGCCTTTGAGCCAGCCCTAAGGAGACATCAGCTAATAAATATAAACAACAAATAGAAACATGCTCGCAAACCTCAAGACAATTTCTACATTACTCTTAGTAGACAGTTCAGTGAATAACATAAAAATTACATAAGGTACATTTCATTCCCATTTTAAACAGAACCATAATAATCAAGTCTAAAAAACACACCAGGGACCTGAAAGAGAGTATAGCAGGTACGGTACGACAGTTGCTTATCACATGTGGCTGACCCACAAGTGGTAAGTACGTTTGGATATCTGCACCACTATGGACCCACAGTTCAACCAGGAATGATCCCTGGACAGAGTCAGGAGTCAGCCTGGACCACTGCCAGGTATAGGTCCAAAAAACAAAACCAAGCAAAAAAAAAAAAAAGAAACAAAAATACCCATCAAAAAACAAAACCAAACAAATCCAAAAGTTCAACAGCATCAGCATCAGACAGCTCACAGTTTTGCTCAAGTAAGAGAATCTGGTCCTTGAGGAGTTCTGAGAACCACCTTCTTCTTTCTCAGATGTAATGACAGACTGCTCACAAGGGAAATCCAGCAAATAAAAGATTTTCGGACCCTGGCAGTGTCCTCTCAGCTTCTCCAAGGAACTTCACAAACAGATCCAATTCATCATTCACCCATTCCAAAAGGATAGTCAAAAGGGAGCGAATTCTCCACACAACAAATAAGTGAGGACCAAAGAAAATTGGGGAACATTACAGAAATGCTTCAGCATAGACAAATTGAGCCAGTTACCTGACTCAGCCATAACTGGTTTACCATGAGATTCAAATAAAGCCCTCCAATCTTTAACATGAACTACAAACTCCCACAGTGTGGCTATGGCTAGCTTTTGCACACCCTGCCCTGAACTTTCCATGTTCCATGCATGTTAATCCCTATATTTAAATTGCATTAATGAACCTGACCAAGACCTTTGCCATCTCTGCTCCCTGTTCACTGTCTGCAATACTCCAGTCCACCATTCTACACCCTGTTACCAATGGCCTCTCACACCCAGCTCAAAGGGTGTTCAACCAACTTCCAGTTCCAGGAAAATCCTTTATTATCTCACACTTTGTTACTACTCCCTCCCTGCCCACAGTACCTGGTCAACCTGTGGCTTTAATACTGGTCCTACTCTGGTTTTTTTTTCCCCTTTAATCAAATGCCATTATTTATAATACTATTCACACTATTCATATATACTATTGGCAGTCTCCTGCCCCCGCGCCTGGCTGTTCTCACCAGGGCCCCTTGGAGGGGAGCGGGTTGAGCTTTCCTCCCCGCCCCGACCAGGGCTCCGGCAGCAGAAGACCTCCAGGACCAGCCACCATCATGCCGAGACCACTCTCCGCACACATGAAGGTACTGGCAGAGGGACAAAGCCACGCGGGTTCCGGGGCCGAGATCTCCAAGCCTACTCGGATTAGAGTTGAGCGTCCTCCACCCAGATCCTCCGAATTCCAGTAGGCGGGGGTCACACCCACCACCTGGCCCCCTGGCGTCGTGTAATCCCATCAGCGGCCAAGACTCAGAGACTATAAAAACCAGCTCCCGGAACCGCGACATCTTATGACATCTTATTATCTCATTCCTACTTTGGACAAACTGGCAGGCTACCGAATGTAACCTGCCCACACGGCAGAGTCTGGCAAACTCCCCGTGGCGTACCCAATATGCCAAATACCAGTAACAATTATGGGTCTCATTCTCCTAAAGAGCCTTGAATATAGCACTTTCTTAAAAATCTCTGGGCTAGGATGAAGGAGACCTTACTGGGGCCTGCTTGAGGCAATCGACGAATAACAGGATGGTTGTGATTCGTGATTCACATTAGGGTTTCACACATACAATGCTCCAACAATGCACTCACCACTACTGTCTCCACTTGGTTCCCCTCCCACCTGACCCAGTCCTTGGTAAACTGTTCTGTAGCACACTTGTCTGATTTAGTTGCTTTTTGGCCCTTCTCTTAAATAATACCCCAGACAAATTCTTCAGTTCACTCAGTTCTTTGGGAAAGAATTATGACAACATAAATGGTAAGGCATAATATGTTTCTGCTTGAAACCAAGGATTCTTTCTTCTAAACTCTTTCTAAAAAAATAAATAAAAAGGAAATTTGCTCTACCCCCTTCTCAAGATACTCACTACAATATTACCTGTTGGAGAAAATTAAACACTGGAATAGCATATAAATGCATGGGAAAGGTGAGAATATTAATTAATGATTGTTTTCCCTTTTGATACTGAGATATTATTAAGCTTTGAAGGACAAAGGAAAAAAAAAAGAAATCAAAGGGCAAAGAAATAGGGCCAGCTAAGAATTTCTCTGTCACAAATAAAACACTGAGATTCAAGATAAAACAAAATCTGAAAGAAAATGTCAAGTTGAAGAGGACTGCTCGATTATGAGAAAACAGGCAGTCAGGAGCACTGGAAAGGGCAAGATCTTGGAATCAGAGAGGCCAGGCACCTTCTGCCAGCAAATTGCTTGAGCACTGAGAGTCTCAATTATCTCACCTACAAAACCAGGAAAACAAAAACAATGTTTCAGATTTGCTATGTTACTATTTTTGGGGGAGTGGGGAAACGTGTGCATGCGCAAATGACTGTGTACAGATATGTCACATTATTTTATTAGTAAAACAACCTAACATTGTTGAGTTGAATGCATAAAGACTATATTTTTAACACTATCAGTAAAAAAGATACAGGAAGAATGTGTTAATGGGGCAGATATAGAAAAGAAGAAAAAGTCCACTGGAAAGTTTCATCAACTATATGAAATGGCCCATAAATACATTAATGTGATTTGCAACCAAATGTTCAGTGAAAAGGTGATACAGAATAGTACAAAAGGAAAAAAATCCAGTAACGCTCATGTTAAACAAAAATGTTGTAAAATTTTTAATTTGGGAAAAATCTATTTCCCAAATCTTTCTGGTGAAGCATAAGAAAAACAGCAGTAAGTCAGAGTCAGCTCTTTATTTCCAAGCTCCATTCACAGCTAAAAAGAACTAAGACTTTTTGAAAAAAGTGATTCTGGTACAGAGGGAGAAAAATCCTTGTGATCCTTGTTCATCTTCACTTGCCAAAGCAAGAAATACTCAAAAGTTAGGGGTACAGGAACCATTATGAAGGGACTCCTACTGACCACCTGAGAAATCTGAGTAAATGAGAGAATAATAAATTATAATAAATCAAACTTATATTTAGTTCATAAATTTCTACTAACATTAAAGAATGAGAAAATAAAAGGAGGTAGAGAGCACTCTGCTTTGTCCAAGAATACTAGACCATAACTATGGGAGAAATAAAAGGAAATTCACCATTTTCAAACCCCATTATATTAATTCATAAAGGGATCACCAAGATTTCTAAAATTATTTGGTGAACAGGCGCTGGGAAACAGGATATTTGCACATTCTCCAAATGCTAATTACAAAGCAAGAACTGGTCCATATACAAAGGATATATTTTTCAGATATCCCTTAAACAAATGATCCAAGAGCATCATCGTTGCTAGAACAATGTGCTTCCTAGGGCAGTACAGTAAGCAGTACAGGTCTTAACCTGCTCTCAAATCTTCATTTAACATGAACCAGTGAGGATTCAAGCAGGCAAACCCAGAATGTGGGACTGTCAAAATAATTACTCTAGATTTTAAAAGTCATTACTATTTTTTAAAGGATAAAGGTCTGTAATGGATTAAAAGTTATAATAAGTAAATGTCGTATAAAAATCTGACTGGATCATGGGTGTTAAAAAAAAGCAATTAACTATTAAAGGTGGAGGTAGATGGACAGATTTGGTACATTTCGATGGAGAGTGGCTATTAGATAGTATTTAACATGACTGAAAATTTCTCTAAATTTGGCAAAGGTGGTGAATATTCTTATTCTTATAAGATAAATGCTGACATTAAGAGCTGAGAATCAAATGGTGAAGCCAAAAATGGAAATTATGTTTATATTTTTTGGTTCAGAGACCCGTAGAAAGACAGTACTTAAGTAACATGTCAATGTGTAAACATGTAAAATTTAAATTTTCATTAAATTACATTAAATTCAATTGGAAAATCTGAAATTTGAAACATCTAAAATGTAAAACACATTACCAACTAAACTAGATAAAGGAAATATACATACTAGGTACTGGAAATATTCGTTGACACTTAGACAGCAAAAAAAAAAATTAACTATGAGAAAAACTGACTCAAATACTGAGTCAGACAATTCATATTATGTGTAATTTGGTAATTATTCTTAGGAATCATAAAAACAGGAAGTTTGGAAGCAGGCAGTATGCTAAGAAATGTGTTTGGTAGAACTTATCTATGTTCTATATATTTGCTGCCACAATGAACCAGAATAAAATGTATCTATCTTATATATTATAGCCTTCCCTTATAAATAGCAGAGAGGTCCATGAGGAATACTCCTCAGATTTTACATTAACTATCAAAGAATCCCATCTTGGAGGGAAACAGAAAACAAAAGTAATCCAAGTAACTGCTTCTGGAACAGAGAGTACTCCTCTAAGATATTACAGAAAATGCAATTACCAATTTCCTTCCCAATCTGCAAGACCTTCATTAAATGAGGATACTCCCATGCAAACTGGAATGAAAGGTGTATAAAGAAGTATAAGTGACTAAAATTTTTGCAGTACACCATGAGATTTTACTTTGGTTGTATCTCAAACCACTGTATATTTAAAATATACATATATATATATTTTTGCTTTTTTGTGTCACACCTGGCGATGCACAGGGGTTACCCCTGGCTCTGCACTCAGGAATTATCCCTCGCGGTGCTCAGGAGATCATATGGGATGCTGGGAATCGAACCCAGGTCGGCTGCATGCAAAGCAAATGCGCTACCCGCTGTGCTATCGCTCCAGCCCCAAAATATACATATATTTAAAAATATATGGACATGTTACTTTGCCAACAAATGGAGGAAGCTCAGAGCCAGAGAATGTCAGCCCAGAATGGGAGGCAATTTTAATCTAGCAACAACAACAAGCAACAACCAACAAGCAGCTAGAGCAGAAGGCTAGACTACCTCAATTTATATAATGAAGGCAGGTTCTTATAGACAATACTTGGTTATTAGTAAACAGTGGTGTTCACATTAACAGAAATTTAGAATCCAAGATTTGATATTTAATGATAAAATCGAATTTGAAATCGTCTAAAGTTTAGGAATATCTCTACTTAAGAACTTTAAGAGAGGGGGCTGTGCGCAGTTAGGATAGAGAAGGGACCAGTATGATAAAAACAGTTGGAAATGATCACTCTGGACAAGAACTGAATGCTGAAAATAAGTAAAGGGATATTCATGATGGCATCGCAGTATTTGTACTGCAAACCAAAATGCCCTAAAAGAGAGAGTGTGCGAGTGCACGAGAGAGAAAGAGAGAAAGAGAGAGAGAGAGAAAGAGAGAAAGAGAAAGAAAGAGAGAAAGAGAGAGAGAAAGAGAAAGAGAGAAAGAGAGAAAGAGAGAGAGAAAGAGAGAAAGGAAGGAAGGAAAGAAGAAAGAAAGAAAGAAAGAAAGAAAGAAAGAAAGAAAGAAAGAAAGAAAGAAAGAAAGAAGAAGAGAGAGAGAAAGAAAGAGAGAGAGAGAAAAGTCCCCAGCATAGATGCAGGTGGGAGGTGGGTGGGCAGAAGGGAAACTGGGGACACTGGTGCTGGGAAACGTACATTGGTGAATGCCATGGGTGTTGAAACATTGTATGACTGAAACCCAATCATGAACAACTTTGTAACTATGTATCTCACTGTGATTCATTTTTTTTAAATAAGAAATATTATTATAAGATTTCAGAGATATGTCAAAATATTAAAATTGTATATTTATAGTGGAAAAATTGTGAAGAGAGTGCTGGAGAGCTAAAAAGAAAGTAAGGTGTTTGCCTTATATATGGCTGGAGCTATATAGCACAGTGTGTAGGGCGTTTGCCTTGCACGCAGCCAACATGGCCGACCCGAGTTCGATTCCTCCGCCCCTCTCGGAGAGCCCGGCAAGCTACCGAGAGTATCTCGCCCGCAAGGCAGAGCCTGGCAAGCTCCCCGTGACTATTCGATATGCCAAACACAGTAACAACAAGTCTCATGATGGAGACGTTACTGGGCCCACTCGAGCAAATCGATGATCAACGGGAGGACCGTGAACCGTGATCCGTGCCTTATATACAGCGACCAGCTTCAAATCCCCATCACCAAACACAGTCATCCAAGCAATGCCAGGATCCCCTGAACACAGAGCCAGGAATAAACACCGAGAACCACTGGGTGTGGCCCAAAAACAAAAATGTAACTAGAGAAGTCTCAGAAAGGGGGGAAAAAATTCAAAGTTTTTTTGGCAATGTATGTACATTAGATGTAGACGGTTCCATTTTTTTTTTTCCAACTTGGGCAGAATGCCTGTCTTAAAGGTTTGGAATCATCCATTCTGTAACAGTCATAGAATATGATCATGGTGTGAAGTTTAATAATTGAAGAGAGAAAAAATTAAAGAAAAGCTGTAGCTGTAGATATGTTTTTATTTACTTATAATATACACATTTTTGTTTGTTTTGTTTTGTTTTACAGCCACACCTGGCGGTTTCAGAACTTACTCTTGGGTCTGCACTCAGGGATCATCCCTGGCAGGCTCAAGGGAACACATGGGGAGGATAGGGAATTAAACTTGAGTCAGTCACCTGCAAGGCAAATGCAGTATCCACTGTACTATGGCTCTGGGACCCTATTTATTTATAATTTTTACAGTTACCTTAAGAAAACCTACATATATATATGTATATACACACAAATGCAGTAGTATGACTTACCATTCAATTACGTAAGTTCTGTGAAATTTAAATTATTCCTCAAATTAAATACACACATAAACATAGATAGAAGTGCAACTCTGACCAGAGCACTAGGAAATACCTGGGTATATATCTAAAATCATATATTCATTATAATAGGTGGAGAAAATGCTTTTAAAAGATAGAGGTATACAATGACTTCCTAATAAAACAACAGGCAGTTGTTTCAAACAAAACAAATTGTTCTATAAAGGATATAAAATATCTCAATAAAAAAAACAAGATTGATTACATACTGAAATAAAATGCAAGCTTCACTCAATGGAAAAAAATTAAATGAGATAATTAAAAATAATTAAAATAAACTTACCCATCCTTAGTCTGATCTACCACACCACCTAAAAGTTCCACAGTCTTTGGATTAGGTTGGCTTTCTCCAAAAATGTTCAAGTATCGAGTGACAAAATCATAAGGAGACATAAAAAATTCACCATTTTTTTCAATGCTTGCATACTGTTTGCAAAAAGAAAAAAAGATGTCTTATTTTCAAAAGCATATAATCATGAGATCAATACGTGAAAGGCTGAATATTCAAAGGGTAGAGGATCAGGTATTAATATATATAACACACTTTACAGGAACATTTATTTTGCATAATTTTGCATAATTAGAATATCAAGTGTCCCAAGTTTTATGTTTATGCTAACAGTTCTTAACTAGAGCAGATTAAGTCTGTTTGTTCAATTTAAGTATGCTGATAGCCCCTAATAGTCAAATCCACTCTATAAGAACCAGGCTTCTCTCTGTTATCTGCCCTTTGTGGAGGAGTTTTTTTATCTTTGCTCTACCTCTGTTTTAACCCAAACAAGACTACTAGTCGATTCTGATAATAGCCCTTAAGAGGAAGTTAATTACAATGCAACAATCCTGCTCAGTGGAAGGTCACTTTAATTTTACTTGCTGGGGCGGCTGGGGAGCTGTCCTGAGGGGTCACTCTCTGATGCTTGGGGGACCAGGCAGTGCCAGGAATTGAATCCAGGACTCTCACAAACAAAGCCTGTGTTCCAGGTCACCTCGCTAACTCCCTGCTCCCTGAGTCCACTGATTTTCTTTTTAAGGGATTCATGGGGGTGCCTAGGAGATAGTGCAGCAGGGAAGGCTCTTGCCTTGCAAACAGTAGACCCCCAATTGATGTAACTTGAAGGGGGGGATGTCAACTAGATACTGGCCTCTAGTTGGTAGATACCAGGAAAACTGTTAGGAAAAAAAATCCTACAGTGCTTAAGACAACCCCACACAACAGAGTGAGCCAGCCCACAGTGCGAATAACTACAGCACCTGCTTAAGCAGGTAGCTAAATTACTTATATCATAGGGACTTAATATTTTTAGCACAGCATTAACAAAAGATAGTCCAATTAAATCTCTGTTTATGGAAACATGAAAATGTAAAGGAAATGTCACTGCTAATTACGGCAAGCCTATAGCTGACTCAGAACTATACATGTTTGTTAATAGTAGTGAATAACTTGTTTTAAAACAAAATTTAACTCTTTACCAACAGACATGTAGATCATCGTTAACATTAAACTATTTTTTGTATTTTTTTTTAAGTAGAGCTGAGAAAACCAGCTTTGTATATATTATCTGTCTAAATCCTAGGCTAGACTTGTGGAAGAGAAATTGTTCAAAGAGGAGGAACTTTCAGGCTCTTTGTTCTTACTATCACACCACTCTGAGAAATGTTTCTATCAATTTACACCCACAGTGAATGTACAAGAACACAGACAGACCTTTCCCCTTCATCTATCATATTTCTTGAGAATGTTTTTCCAGATTGATACTTTTATATAATTAAGTATCACTGTATCACTGTCATCCCATTGTTCGTACATGTACTCCAGTGGGCGCCAGTAACATCTCTTCCTCCCAGCCCTGAGATTTTAGCAGCCTCTCCTTACTCGTCTTTTCCCAACTAGTAGAGGCTCTTTCAGGGTCAGGGGAATGAGACCTGTTGTTGCTACTGTATTTGGCATATCGAATACGCCATGGGAGCTTGCCAGGCTCTGCCTGTGCGGGTGGGATACTCTCAGTAGCTTGCTGGGCTCTCCGAGAGGCATATATTTATATATCTCTCTTTATGATTTGTTGCCTACTGTCTGAACCCCATCATATATGGTGTGGTAATTATGGAAAATGGGTCGGAAGTATCTTATAAACATCTTATATATGTTTATTTATTTTTTTCTGCAATTAATTTTAAGTTTAGGAGCTAGTGCTTCCTCATCTCAAGATTAAGTATTCACTATATTGCTCAGGTTCTTTAAACAAAGACTAACTCATTCATCTAAAAATATTGGTACTTTACTTTTGAATAGGATTTGAGATGGTAATTCTCTAACCTTAATTTCCCTTCATGTAATCTCTTAGTTGTCCAGGACCATAAATAAATCATTGTCCCGTCATTGTGGCTACCATGTTTACTATATACTAAATTATTATCTAGTCTCTGGGGCAAGGTTTGGCAAGCAAGTCCAACTTCACTACATATTCAGAGCAGATCTACAGGGAAAACGCCAGCATGGACAGACAGTTATTGTCAACATTACTGTGGAAATGTTTCAGGACTATCCTTGTCAATTGACCTGTCTACTCTTGCAAGATTTCACGCATCTTCACTGCTATAACCAAAGAGAAGACTCTGTCAGACTAGGGTGTTTTTTTTTTTTCTGTTTCCTTGTCTTTCTCTGTTCTCAGAATGGTGCTTGGCAGATAGTGAAACATGTTTAATAAATATTTATCACATGAATGAAAGGTTAAAAGACATAATATTACTTTGATCTTTAAACTTTTTTTTTTGGCCATGATCCCTCTTTGATTTTCCCAAAATGCCTTTAGGATCAGGATCATTGTCAAGTTGCTGACCCCTTAAAAAAAAAGTTCATTGAAAATGCAAAACAGAACTACATTTAATACAACTATGTTAGGAGCAAAAAAATCTGTCACCCCAATAGATGTCTTTGGACAAAAACAAAAAAATACTAATTTCATGGGAAGGGTCATAAAAACAGGTCAAAGGTTGCCCTTAAAATATTTTCATGTAATCCTCTCTCCTAGAAGCATCTCTCTGGAGAATCAAATCTACATGTTTTTAATGGAGAATGCTAAATTTAAATATGCATAGTTTACTTTATTGAATATTCTTTGATAACCTCCATAAATGACCCTCCCCTTCTCCTCCCGCTCCCTCCAACATCTTCTGTTTCCCCTAACTACTTAAATATAGCTTCTAGAACCAGGTGGAAGAGTTCGTTTTCCTGGGTCTCTGCCATGTATACAAGATGTATATGTGTTCTTAATAAAAATTTTCTTTACCTTTTGACAACCTAAATCTTGTTGAATAAATTGTCCAGCCTCTACATAAACCAGAGAAGTACACAAAGACTTCTCTTGCATCTGACAATTACTAGTCCTACAATGAATAGAACTACATTTTTTTTTCCAATAGTGTTGGTAAAACTCTGAAGTAAAATCAATTCTCACATGTGAATGGTTGAGAATAAACTTTTCAGCTTAGAAAACTGATTAGCAGTTTCAACCAAGAAGACATCTCGAATACAGACATGTACCTATACACATATATGTCCACATGACAATATATAATTTCCCCAAAAATATGCTTCAGGATTTTAATGAACATAGCAGCAGTTCCTTGGAGACTAAAATGTCAACCAGCAGTAGGACCTATAAATCAACTGTTGTATATTTACACCACAAAATTAACAAAGTAACAGGGATAAACTAAAATCTACACCACAGTGTAGGATGGATATGATTTTGTTTAAAGTTGAAAGTATGACAAAATAAGTATCTAGTGCTGAGATACCCATGTGAGAGGTGGGTACTGAGCTCCTGAGTGCTATTTCTAAGTCTGCTCCCTTTGTGTACTGGTATGATGTGTGCACAGTATCACACCTCAAATAAGTAGTACATGTTTAAAAAAATCATTGATATATTTTTTTCTGCCTCAATATTTTTGAGGGGCACACCCATCCATATTCAGAGCTTACCCTGGCTTTGCATTCAGGGCTCACTCTTGGCTGGCTTGGGGGACCATAGAAGGTGCTGGGGATCAAGGTAAGCAAGTTACCTGCTGTTCTCTCTCTCTCTCTCTCTCTCTCTCTCTCTCTCTCTCTCTCTCTCCCAATTTTTAGAGATGATAACTCATCTTTTAAACATAGGGACATGGTAATCTGGATAGAGTTCTGATAGTCTAAAATTTATTTTCTTCAATTTTCAAAACTAGTGTATCTTGTCCTGATTTTAAGTAAATATATCCACGGTTTCTGAGACGGGTGAACTGCAGCAGATCACTGCAAGGCTATATTAACAAAAGGGAGCTTTGGTGACTTTTGGCACCAGAGGGTCTCTTTTGGGGTGTGTGGGGGAAGACAGGAGTTATAGACCTGACAAAAACTCTATTTTTATAAAATACTACATAATATTATAAAATTCTTCTTTGGGAATGAACTATACAAGTGACCTGAAGCCTCTCTCCTTTATAATATTTTTTGGGGGAAGTGGGGCACTTCAGGGCTTCATATGCAAGTCATGCTCTCTAGCACTGAGCTATACTAAAGTCTACCTTAAAACTGATTGAAATGTAAACATGATTGCATGCTTAAAAACAAACAGAAAAAACCAGAAAGGCTTTCAGAATTCCATTCCAATATAATTAGAATTCAACCCAATATATTTGTGATGGTTAATTTTGTATGTCATTTGACTGGCCATGCAATGCTAAACTTAAACAAGCCAACATATGAAAGTAGACTATGGACTGAACATGATTGCCACTCAATGCCTCTTTTGCAGACCACAACACCCAAAAGGAGAGAGAGAACAAAGGGGAATGTCCTGCCACAGAGGCAGGGTGGGAGGGGGGGGTGGGGGGAAATGGGCACTGGTGGAGGGATGGGTATTTGATCATTGTATGACCGAAACTCAAGCACAAAGATTTGTAAATCTACAACTGTACCTCATGGTGCTTCACTAAAAAAAAAAAAAAAAGCCAACATATCTGGATGTGTTGGCTAGATATGCCAACATATCAAGCCAACATATCTTCTCAAAAAGATAAAGTATCTTCTTAGAAAGACAAAACCCTTCACTCCAGATAGAAAGTATCTTCTTAGAAAGACAAAACCCTTCACTCCAGATAGAGAGCACAGGAATTAAGGCAGCTGCCAAGGACTCAGCGTTCATCTCTGGCATCACATATAATCCGTCAAGGAGGGCCAAGGATGAGTCCTGAGTACAGAGCCAGGAATCGCCTCTAAGCACCATCAGGTGTGACCCACCCTCCCCCTTCAAAACAAAACAAAACAAAAACGATTTAATAAAAGATAAAATACCCCCAACCCTTCCAAATTGGGTCCATTTTCATCCCTTAGCTCCCTTCTTCATTTGTCTTGCCTCCGCAAGCTTTCTCCAGCCCCACAGATGCCAAGCCCTTTGCTCCCAGCATTAGGGTCTAGAGTATCTCGCCACCTCCCCCATATTACAGAACAATCCTTCCTAACTAGTTTAGCAGAAACACAGTTGGGACCTTTCTCAGGGAGAAAATCAAGCCAGGCAGAAGTCACAGGGAGTCAGCAAAGTAGTCAGGTTTGCAGAATGCTTACTGCTGATCCGTACTTAACTAAAGAGCCCAGCCGTAGCCAAGACGTGCCTGGCACAGCCCCCATGGCGCCTCCTTCCCTATTCTTCCCCCACCACAACCCCGTCTGCGGTACATGGTAAACAAGAGATCCTCAGCAAGTTGAGCCAAGGTGGATTTGTGTGGGTACCACACTATCCAGGACTGATGAGATCACCAGAAGTTTTTGCCAGATCCACAATCCCTTCCAGAAACTGCTGATCACCATTTTCTGCACGGACACTTCCCCTCAAATCATTCCCGCGGTCTGTCAGTCCTGCAGACCTCACACTCAGAAGCCACGTAGTCCTAGCCACTCCAAGGGAAGAGAGCATTGCTCAATCTGATCCCAAAGTCCCCAGTCCCAGACTGCAGGCCAATTACACAGAAGCGACCTGGGTCTCTCTCCGGAATGTTGCACAGTATTCCTACCCTTCTTTGTCTGCCTACCAATCTGATTTGTTCCCAATGTAGACAGGTCCATGATGGAGAATGAATGCAGCTATTGGAATCCAAAGCAAATCTTGACCTCGCTTTGTCAGCTGCCACCTGGCCTCAGACTGTACTCTTCTCTGACATGGAGGCTTTCTAATAGATGACATCACACTACCAGTAAGCGCTCAAAACACACTTTCTACCAAGACAGTGGATATTTTTCTGATTTCTCGTTGGATGGACACGCATTAACCACTGCTGGTTTAGAAAACAGTCAGCTCCTGAGATCAGCGAACAATTAAGAATGTCAGCTCAAGTTAAAAGCTTAAGCCAATTTTCATATTGGCTCTTTGGCACACAGATGCTCTTCTGCAAATGGACTTCCTTAACTGGAGCTTAAATACATATACTACATGTTATGGTTCCTTCATACATGCCTCATTCCAACAGGGTAGGCCCAAGTAGCAGAGCAGGAGACTTAAGTGTAGATAAGAGACAAATGCTTTGTGGATTTGGGTTCTCATCATCTAGAATCTTCATCCACCTGGGAATTTCTACCCACCCTCCCTCCCTCCTTCTCTCTCTCTCTCTTTTTTTTTTAATTGTATTACAGTGAGATAAACAGCTACAAAGTTGTTCATGACTAGGTTTCAGTCCTATAATGTTCCAACAACCATCTCTTCACTACCAATATCCCCAGTTTCCCTCATACAGTTCTTGATCTCTCCTTCTCTCTCTGTCTCTCTCTGCTTTTTGCCCTGTCCTCTCTGAGTTAAGATTTATAAAGATTCTGCTTACAAACATAATATTCAAACTTCCTTACAAATTTGTCTTCTTTTCCTCCCTGCAAAAAGTGTTTCTGTTTTTAACCATTTTCTTTTGCGATTTTTGTTTTGCATGTGTTCAAATTATGTAATTTCAAGTATTTTATAAGCTAAAAAATACTCATTTTTAATATTTTCTTTTGCAATCTTTGTATTTATTTGTGCTCAAATTATTTACTTTTGAGCATTTTCTAAATCAATATCTAATGTATTTTAGGTACTAGGCATTTCAACTAAAACTTCTTGAATCTTCCTAAGTTGTTGTAATTTCTTATTATGAAGACGTTTAAACATTTACAAAGTAGAGAGGAGTACGTAATAAAACATTTTATTACCCATTACAAAATTTATTACCACCACCTATTCGTTTTTTTTCCTGCACCACAAATTGGATTATTTAAAAGCCAATCTTAGACATACTAATCTACTCTGTGAATACTCCAGTACATGTCTCCATGAGGAGAAAAAAGACCTTTTCTATTAGTCAGAAACCATTATCCAGTCTTCAAATCAATTAATAACAATTCATTATTGTCATATAATTTGGTCAGTATTCAGAGTCCCAGTTTTTTTTTAATTATTTTACATCGTAACAATTTTGATGAGGAAAGTGATCAGAGAATAAATTTCTAAGCCTTTTTACTTTTTTAAGAAAAACATCAAGTTTCTCATTTGAAGTCTTTATTGGCATAGCTGCCTTTCTGTAGTGTTCAGAAAAGGCCCAAATGTATACTTTCTAAATTTTCCTTACAAAACTGCCTTCTTTCTTTTTAAGCACTTTAATTCCAGTTGAATAACATAAAAATGGGATCAGTGAACAGGATCTGAAGTGGTTTTATTAGTATTAATCCTTCACTGCCCAATATCACAAAGTAATTGAAAGGTAAGAACACAAGGAAATAAACTTTGTTTGGGTGTCTTTTGTGGTCCAGCATATACTATTACACAAACTGAGGCCTTGTCACCAGGCACACAGTTGTAATAAGAAGATGCTGAAGATAACAATGGTTTATATCAAGGCAATAGAGCTTTCTCTGGATGAATAATTCTTTCTTTTTTATTTTTCTTTTCGTTTTGAAAAGCTTATTTTATTTATTTAGTTATTTTTAATTTATATTAGTGAAACACCATGAGGTACAGTTGTAGACTTACAAATGTTTGTGCTTGGGTTTCAGTTATACAATGATCGAGTACCCATCCCTCCACCAGTGCCCATTCTCCACCACCACTAATCCCAGTATCCCTCCCGCCCTCCATCCCCCATCTCACCCTGCCTCTGTGGCAGGGCACTCCCTTTTGTTCTCTCTCTCCTTTTGGGTGCTGCGGTTTGCGAGAGAGGAATTGAGTGGCAATCATGTTCAATCTATAGTCTATTTTCAGCATACAATCTCCCATCCTTGGCAGATCTTCCCAACATCCTTTATTTGGTGCTCCCTTCTCTATCTGAGCTGCCTTTACCTCTAGAGTGTGCGGCTGGCCTCCAAGCCAAGGAGTAAACCTCCTGGTATTTATCTCGGCTATTCTTGGGTGTTAGTCTCCTATTTTCTTACTTTATGTTCCCCAGATGAATGCAATCTTTCTATGTCTGTCCCTCTCTTTCTGACTCATTTCGCTTAGCATGATACTTTCCATGTAGTACCACTTGTATGTAAATTTCATGACTTGGATGAATAATTTTTGAGATATTTACAAAAAACATTAAACATCTTATGAGACAAAAAAAAATTATCACTAAACTGCACAGGTCAATCCTAGAAAGGTAAATGGGTTATATGACTAAATCCTCCAACAAGTCCTCTTTAATACCTGTTACCACAGGAGGAAAAAAGAAATTAAAATGCGAACCTTGGCATTATCACAATCACCTACAAGTTTCCAATATAATTTTTAAAAGATAAACTTGTAAAGGATCACTTTTCCTAAGTCTTAAATATGTAACCTTTGGGGATTTAAGTATATATGTAACAATAAAATATAGAGCTGCTTGAAAATAATCGTTGAAAGTTAGAGAATGCAAATCAAACAAGAAACAAAATAGATTCCTTTATACTGACCTTCAAAAATATTGTTCTAAGCTCAGCTGGATCTGCTCTCTTGGTTAAAGCCACCTATAAATAAACATAAAAATGTTTATATTTTTAGAACAAAGCTGAGAAATCAAACTAGCAGACTGAAAGAAAATAAACTCTAGGTTAGAAATTAGTGGATTTCATTTTTGTACTTAAAGCACCAAATTTCCCCAGTGCACAAACTGCTCCTTGAATTTTAAATTAGAATCCGATGTGGCTTCTAGAATGATAACATTCTGTGCAAGAAATTAGTAAAGCTCCTAAAATCTAGTTTAATGTATAGCATTTTTCAAAACAGAAAAAAAAGAATGGAAAGTTGAAACAGATTTGTAACTACCTGGCATTCTTTAACTATTCTCCAGGGTAACTCAAGTCCTTATAGAATGGAATACTAAATATTAAAGTATTGGTTATTAACTGTGCAAGAGAACATAGTTCTTTAAAAAAAGATTAGTGAACCATGCAAATCATATAAACAGGGGGAATTCCCACCATTTCAGCAGGAATAGGAGTGAGTGCCTAGTTATCTGGATATGCTAAAGCAAGATTTCCCCTTTTTTCCCCCCAAGTTAATTTTTTTTTAAAAAAAATTCAGATTCCCCATGGTATGGTGATTATTCTCTACATTCTAGAAATACAAGGGGCTGTGGTTGCCTTCCAAGAATAAAATCTGACAGATTAACTCAGAATAGGTGTTATGCTTAATTCTCCAGCCCACAAAGTCCAAAAACATCATTGGGGGAAAAGCAAGACCAACTTGAACATGGCTGCCTCAGGCAACACAAAGAGTCCTTATGTAGAACCAAACAGTGGGCTTATTCAGTGTCCCATCACCCAATCCTGCTGGCAGAAATCGTCATGAGACTGAATTCTCACCAAACACAGCGTCACCCCATGATACAACCAGGGAGGGGTTCCTGGAACCACCCCTAAACTGGAGCCATGTCACTATCCAGGGGGAGATTTATGCAAATTGTTCTAAAGCCCTTCTCTGTGTTTGCAAAGGCTCTTCTGAGATCTTGGCACAATGGGTTCTCTGTCTCTAAATATGTAACTACTCGAGCGCCTTGTCTGCCAGTGTCAGGAATAATTTTATTAACTAATCACTGGAATGGGAGAGGTAGTCTTTCTGAAAACAGTTGGTTGGTTACCTTGTTTCCCAAAGCAAGACTGATAACTCTTTTAATGTTGGCTGAGTTCTTGTAACCACCAATACTATTTTTAGCCAAAAGAATGTATAATCTTTTTTAAAAAGCCTGAATTCGCCAGTGTTCTCTTTGTTATTCAACTAAGGAAAAAAAAAATTGACTGCTAACCTACCTAAGATTGATGAATGTTGACCTAGAGGTTTCAGAAAAGATTTCCTCCTCGAAGGTCTATATTCTGAAAAGGTAGTGGGATGAGTATGACCAAGGACTGGTCTTCTAAAAAGCACTTCCACCCTCTGTCATAAGAACTGAGAAGCTCCATCCAAGTTCCACAGCTCAAGGCAGCCCATAGGTGAACCTTTTTTCAAAAGGCATATGGTGACCCTAAGTTCCTTAGTTGGTTTTTCCTTTTAAAAGGAAAGGAAAATTTTCACAAGGTAGATTACTTTTCCATCTGAATACTACATCTTTTAAAATCTCATTAATCCATTACACTGTGCACTTTCCTGGGCAAGTTCACTATTGCAGAGTGACACTCCCCCACCCTAAATTTCCACAGCACTTTTTTACTACTGATTGTAAGAGGACGTTTCATGCCCAGGACTTGTACCTCTGAGACAAAGAAACAAACCTGTCACTTTAATAACTCTTTCAGTGTCTAGAAAATAATCCATGTAGTGACTTAATACTTAGAAGTCCTATCTGCTAACTTGCTAATTTTCAAGCATGACTATCATTTCACTGGATAATCATAGCCAATCTAAATCTCTGATAGAGCATATGATTGTACCCATTTTATAAAAGAGGAAGCAGAAGGGCTCAGAAGAGGTTAATTATTTCACCCAAAGTCAGATTAGACACCAATTTACATTTACATTACAATTAAGTGCTGGAAATCAGTTTCAAATCTTTCAACTTAATGGTGTTGGTTTTTCCAAAAAGCCACATTACAGCTGCTTCAAATAGGTTATAACTGAAAATACAATAAAAGTACATATGTTCGATTTTTTTAATTAAGTCTCCTGATTTCTTCCAATACAACACTGGTTGCACTGTCCATGTGTGCTATGTTCAAGAACATGGCACTAAAGCCTGGCTCTGAGCCTGACTTTCCTCATCTAGAAAAAGGGAAGTCCTGGATAGTTATGAAACATAGTATGCATATACTTATGGACCTCCAAATGAAAGCTTTCAAAGGTGATATTTATATTCTATCATGCTTACTCCTTAAAAAGCCAAAATAAGTAACTTGGTCCACTGAGAAGGAAGATACCAGAAGAAGGAAAGGAATGGTAACTCAATGGGTCTTCTAAAACCATTTACCCAAACACTGAGCAAATACCAAGTCTGTCCTTTATTTTGTTTTGTTTCTATTGGCTCAGGTTTTACTCCAGGCTTTGCAGTCAAGGATCACTCCTGGCAGTGCTTGGGGGACCATATGTGGTACTAAATATCAAATGTGAGTATGCACATGCAAGGGAAGTGCCCTAGCCACTATTATCTCACATAAACCACCAAAGCTAAGTCATTATTTCCTTTGCTATCCTACCTGACTTTTTAAAAACAAACTCATAATTTCAGGAATAGCAAGTGCTTAATGACCATAATAGACCATGCTACCATTTTTTTTTCTTTTTGGGTCACACCCAGTGATGCTCAGGAGACCATGTGGGATGCCAGATATCGAACCCAGGTGGGCCAAATGCAAGGCAAACATCCTCCCCTCTGTACTATAACTCCAGCCCCTGATACAATTTCAACAAGGCCTACCCAGGGAAATTTGTATGAGATCCTGTGCACAGTCTACTAAGGTTCTACTCTACACAAATATGGCTCAATTGGGAATTAACTCTGGGAAAAGTGCACTCAGCCTCCTATCTCACATCTCTGCACTAATTTCACTTACTTCTCCAGAGCTGTGGGACTAATCCAAATCTCTATGTCAATTTTCCCATCTTACGTATTTTGGCAGTATGTGCAGAAAGGAAAAAAATTATTAACACAGTTCCACTGAAGACAATATAAACTTATGATTAGAAGTGGCAATATTCTCAATATTTAACAGATTTTACCTGATTGTAAAACCAATGGCCAGGAAGTTCTAAGAATCACGAAAAGTGGAGTCACAGAACTACAGAATAAATGTGTTTCCCAATTCAGAAAAGCTGAATTTTGGCACTCCCACAGTATATCACACAGCTTCAATTCACTCTTGGACATTAAAGACTCATCAAACTTTAAAACTGCTTACAAATGGTTGAATTTTAGGGCTATACTTTGTTTCCTCTTACACTAATACTACATAAATATTTATAACTACTGTTCTTACTATCCACTGTTATTCTTTATTATTATTCTCAATTTGCATTTATTAATAGATTCTATCCTTCAACTTTTATATTGAGTTTTAAATGAAGTATCTGGCTTTCAAATATTGGGTATCAGTTGCCAAGAAGGAAAAGGATTTTTTTGCAAAAATCTATAAAAATGTTTCTATTTACTACAAAATTAATAAAAGAGCAAATTTGGCAGTCATAGAACATTTATACCAGTTCAAGCTTAAGTGAAAAAGAAGAATATTAGATTAGAATGAGATGTAATCTGTATTTTTCTCTCAAAAAAAAAAGGCTGCCCTTGCTTCAAATGTAAGTTTTAATCAAATCCATTAATCTATGACACACAAGGCAAAATTTGAGTTAAGTGCTAAGTGAATAAGCAAAATTTTTGACAAGATAAAAATTAGTTCTAATAATTTATATAGGCTATCAATATCATTATTAAATCATATACTAGCAAGATATACTGTCAAAATTTTTTTTAATTTTGCCAATAACAAGGGCACAATTTGAATGACTTTTTTTTTTTACTTTTTGGGTCACACCCAGCAATGCACAGGGGTTATTGCTGGCTTTGCACTCAGGAATTACTCCTGGCAGTGCTCAGGGGACCATAAGGGATGCTGGGAATTGAACCCGAGTTGGCCGCATGCAAGGCAAACGCCCTACCCACCCTCCCGCCCCTCAAATGACTTTTAAAGAGAGGGGTAGGGGAAAACATACCAAGAAGAAGACAAAAGTATTTTTCAGGACAAATAAATTCACTATCTTTTTTTTTTCAAGTTACAATAAATCTGGGCCCATATTTATGTTCTTTTTTTTTAATACTTTAACTTTTCAAAGAACTCACAGTTGCTTCTCCCAGGTTGTGTACTCAGGAATGTTGCTGGATTTAACAGAAGGTTGTAGAGATCTACACGAAGTTTGGGGGAAGATGAAAGAGGGAAGAGGGAAGAGGGAAGAGGAAGGAGAAGAAGAAGAAAGAAGAAGAAAGAAGAAGAAGAAGAAGAAGAAGAAGAAGAAGAAGAAGAAGAAAAAGAAGAAGAAGAAGAAGAAGAAGAAGAAGAACAACAACAACAACAACAACAACAACAACAACAACAACAAAACCAACAACTCTCCTCTTCTAGGGGGAAGACAAAGACATAAGACCAAGATTTTAAAGAAAGGAATTGTCTACATCCCTAACTTGGATGAAGAAAGAAAACTAAGTAGATGCTACCAAAAATGCTGATTAAAGAAAAGTCTCCCAGGTGGACAGAAATCAGAGGTGAGAACAGGTGGTTACCAATGGTTCACAAATTTGTGGTCACAGGACAATCAGCATCACCTGGGAACTTTTAGAAATGCAAATTCTCAAACTATTTCCCCAAACACAACATAGAATCAGTAGTTCTGGAAGTTTTCAACTGCCCGCTCACAGTGCTGCTCTGCAGGTGCCTGTCTGCAGGTGTGAAAGGTGAAAACCACTAGTCTACCACACTGCTTATTAAATGTCCTTCTGACCACCGCTTATTAAGTGTCCGTCCGACCACTGGTGCTCTGACAGAAGATAGCAGTCATCCGGTGTAAAAGAATAAAAACGACTGCTCTGAAAGCTCCTAGTGCTATTGAAAGTTTAAGAACCACAGCTTCAACAACCATCCAATTCAGTCTGGTTATGACTGAGACGGCTCAGCTCCAGCTGCACATTAAGTAACTTGAGGGCTCTTAAGTTCTAGTCAATGTTTAGAACAATCAATTTAGAAGGCAAAGATCAAGTCTATTGGTATCTCTAGAACAGATGTCTGTAAAGAACCATCATGAGATTATAATATTCGGCTGGGCTGGCCACAGGGTTAGAACCCAAGGCTCTAACCTTGGCCGACACTACAGTAACTGTGCAATATAGCCTTCATTCTATGAAACTTCTCTATCACCCTCTCAAGTTAAAACAAACAGCTAATGCTAAAACTGTACTATCATAGGATAAATATATACCTTAGTTATGAAATGGACTGGAGTGATAGCACAGCGGGTAGGGCGTTTGCTTTGCATGTGGCCTACCTAGGTTCAATTCCTTCATCCCTCTCAGAGAGCCTGGCAAGCTACTGAGAGAATCCCGCCTGCACGGCAGAGCCTGGCAAGCTCCCCGTGGCATATTCCATATGCCAAAAACAGTAACAAATCTCACAATGGAGATGTTACTAGTGCCTGCTCGAGCAAATCGATGAACAATGGGAGGACAGTGCTACAGTGCTGAAGTTATGAAATAGGAAATGAGTGACAATTTATAAAAAAAAAAAAAACAGGTGGAGGAGGAGACATAGCACAGAGAGTAAGGCACTTGCCTTGCACAGGGTTAAACAGGATTCAATCCTCAGCACTGCATATAGTTCCCCAATCCCACCAAGAACTGAGAATAAGTCCTGAGCATCATGGGGTGTGGCCCAAATCCTCACCCCCCCCCAAAAAAAATTAAAAACAGGTGGGCAAGGGACACACACACACACACACACACACACACACACACACACACACACATGCCCCACAGTGATGTCAGAAATAGGAGGGAAATTCTTCTAGCATGGTCTTTAGTACCTGAGAAAATAGATGCAGTGAGTGAATCTGAATCCCAGTGGAAAGCACTAGTAGGTATTGGAAACTGGAACCAACCCTTCTTTCTTTGTATCATCCTATACTGCAGACCTGGAAGTTAAAGCTGCAATTCCCAGACTCCCTTGCAGTTATGTAAACTAGATATTGTTTATCAGATGAAATCATAGAGTCCCTAAATTCTAATAAATGAAGTGGAGTAATTATGGAAATATACTCAGATAAACAATAGGTCATGTTAAGCATTCTTTAAACCACACATATTTTTGTCTAATCAACCTTCAAGTTTTTGTGTTACTTAATAGTTGACATATCAGACACCAGAAATGTTAACCTGTCAGGTAATATTACACTGCAGATCATTTTGAGGTACTGGAGATACATATATATATATGTATATATATATATGTATCAGGTTCAGTAGGTGTAAACTGTGTTAGATTGAACTGCTCTACTGTCAATGAACTTTAAACAACTATCAAGCCACCACAATTAAATTCCTGATACTAAGATACAGAATAAATACAACAATTTAAAAGTAAATAATAGTATTTTGGCTGTTATGCCAGAATAGCTTTAAACACACTAATTTTAGATTGTATTATTATCATAAAGCTAAAGCTAACATTCAAAACAATGTTACTGTCACTGTCACTGTCCCCCTGCTCATCAATTTGCTCGAGCAGGCCCAGTAATGTCTCCATTGTGACACTTGTTACTGTGTTTGGCATATCGATTATGTCATGGGTAGCTTGCCAGGCTTTGCCGAGTGGGCAAAATACTCTCAGTAGCTTGCCAGGCTCTCCGAGAAGGGCGGAAGAATCGACTCTAGGTCAGCCAGGTCGGCCATGTGCAAGGCAAATGCCCTACCTGTTGTGCTATCACGCCAGCATCAACCCTAAAAATTTGATATGACAGCATGAGTCTTTTCTGTTTATATTTCCACCTCTCTACAGAGACAGAAGATGCCCGATTACACTGACAAAGCAGACATCACTAACTTTAAAGTGTTGGGTCTCAAGGTGCTGCTTACTTGGTTACGATGAACAAGCCACTTCATATCTTGACCGTTAGTTTCCTCGTTAAAAAAAATAAGCAAAATGGCCAGAAGTATAGTACAGGGGATAAGATGCATGCCTTGGCTCCCAGGCAGCACAACCCTCCCTGCCCCAAAGTCCCCAAGAATGTCTAGGTGCAACCCCCAAGTACTATATGGGATGTGGCCCGAGAGTCCCCCAGTAACTAAAGGGTAGCCCATTTAATCCCCAGCATCACAGGGCCCAGGCAGCACTGCATCCTGGGGCCTTGCCCTGATTGCCTACAAGTAAAGATGAGAAACAAGTTCTTAACTCCTACATTCTGAAGGAGCTCTGGTAAGATGAGGGGGAGGATGACAGTAGGAGTCTTGGAGCAACTGGAGGCTCTTTCTGTTTGTTCACTTAAAGCAAGTAGGTTTTCAAGGTGGCACTACATTTTGTTTGTACGTTTTTGGGTTTTTTGTTTGTTTTCTGAAAAGTGGTGGAAGGCCAAGTAAGACTGGGAACCTCTGCAGGCAATTCTCCGTAAGTGTTCAAAGCATTTTGCACAGTGAATACTAAGGAGAAACAGCCTTGAAGTTTCAACTGGGAGGGCCCAAAAGCAATGTTTTGAAATACACCTGTGTAACAAAGTGTGCCCTCAGGAGAAATTATTTTGTAAGATCCTAACTTGCCAGGCTATTATCAGTCAACCTAGCCTAAGAGAAAATAAATACCCAACTCTGGAAACTACACAATCCTCTACTACCTAGGAGGAAGGAAAAGCCAAGTCACACTGGTGACATATGTTGTATGGTTTGGGAGAGAGACAGACACTCCAAATAAACCCTAGTCAGAGAAGTCAAGGCAACTTGTTCTCCCTCTACACAAGATCACCACACTGCAAAAAACTTGTTTACACAGACCCACTAGCTCTGCACATCACACTTAGCCATCAGGAAAAAAAGGAACACGAAGCATTCCAAAAGGCAAAAGCACAATTTTAAGAGAGAAAGCATCAAAACCAGACTTTGATCATGGTATCAGGGATGAAATATCAAACCAAATTTAAAACAACTAGAATTAAAATGCTAATGGCACTAGTGGGTAAGGAGACAGTATGTAAGGAAAGATTGGCAATAATCAGAAAGTAGAAACTCTAACAGAAACAAAAAATAAACACTAGATTAAAAGCTCTGCAATAGTAATGAAGGAAAACGTCTGATGGGCTTAATAGTAGACTGAATATGAGAGCAAATGCTCTGAAGTTGAGCATTCCAATAAACATATTTCAATAAACTCTGTTTAAGAGCTTTTACTGAAAGGTGATGAGAAAATAATTCTAAAGGGAAAATGAAACTGAATGCCCAACACCATGCCTGCCCGGAGGGGAAAGGGTGTTGCTCCCATCTGCCTTTTTTCCTCTGGAAAGAAAGATGGCAGCAGCCTCGGAGCTTTATGGAAAGCCAGGTATGAACCGGTCATGACGGGGCGACTGAAACCTCATGGGAAGGGGGGCGTTCCTGGCTCGTCCTTCACGCCCTACCGAGGTCAAGAGTTGCCCCCCACGAGCGGCTCTCTCTCTAGCATGGCCATGGCTCCAGAGCCACAGAAACCAATCTCATAATTATCTGACTCTCAGTAGAAATACTTCCAGGCTTAATAAGTGAAATACCAGAAATCCAAAATCGCGCGGCTGCAACAGCGGCTGTGCGACATCATTTGATTCTTGTAACCAGCAGTAGAAAACAAATTATTTCACAATGCCTTTTCAGCATGTCTGATTTGGGGGTGTAAACTCTAAATAATAATGGCACATCTTTTGTCGAAACAATGAATCTAATCAAAGTAGATAGAGTATTAACTAGAATTCATCTGCCTCAGGCATTGGGAGGGGTGGGAGTGGGGTATATTGGGGTTCTTGGTGGTGAAAAATACATATTGGTGAAAGGAAATGTGTTTGATAATTGCATGACCGAGACTTAAACCTGAAAACTTTGTAACTTTTCCCACAGTGATTCAATACATAAAAAAAATAATAATAATAATTTTAAAAAAAACCTAAATGCCCAAGAACTATGGGATAACTACAAAAGCTGCAACATATGTAAATGGGAATACTGGAAGATGAGAAGAAACACAAGAAATGACTGAAAAATCCCCCCAAATCAATGTCAAACACCAAAAGGCAGATCTAGGAAAATCAGAGAATCCCAAATAGAATAATCAATCGATTTGCTCAAGCGGGCACCAGTAACGTCTCACAACAAACTGTGAGACTTGTTACTGTTTTTGGCGTATCGAATACATCACAGGTAGCTTGCCAGGCTCTGTTATGCGGGCGAGATTCTCTTGATAGCTTGCTGGGCTCTAAGAGAAGGGTGGAAGAATCAAATATGGGTCCGCCGGGTTGGCCATGTGCAAGGCAAATGCCCTACCCACTGTACTATCGCTCCAGCCCAGAGTAATCAATAACCAATTTAAATGCCAACTGATTAATGATATCAGATCATTAGAATGCCAGAATATATACATAGATATATAAATAAAACAAGATCCAATTATATGTCATCTGCAAGAACCCTAAAATATAAAGATAGATATAGATTAAAAATAAGTGAATGGAAATATACCATTTATCTTCACCTTATACCACTAATAGTGCAAATGCAAAATGGTGCAAGTACTTTGGAAGACAAATTAGCAGCTTCTTACAAAACTAAATATTTCTACAATTTAAGCTTCCTGGTAATTATCTAAAAGAACTGAAAACATAAATCTGAACATCAAACTGTAAATGGATATCTAAAAAATCTTTATTTATAATTGTCAAATGCTGGCAGCAACCAAAATGTTTCCTAATGAATGAACAGACATGCAATGTTGTTCATGGTCCTAACAATACGATGATGGAAAATTATTCAGATTCTCCAAAACATGCTATACTATAAACCATGAAAAGACATGAGAGAATCTTAAATGCATACTACAAAGTGGAAAAAGTCAATCTGAAAGGCTACATACTGTACGATTCCAACTATATGACGTGTAAAAACCAAAACTGGAAAATGATTAAAAAGATAGGTGAGAAACAAGAAGATTAGTTTGAGCACAAGGAGAAGAGAGAAGTGGGAATTTTTAAATCAGTGAAACTAATTCAGTATAACGGCAATTCTGTATCAATGTAAATGTTGTCCAAAATCACAGAATAAACACCTAAAAGCCAAGCTTTAGATGATGATGTGTCAGTGTAGGTTCATCCATTGTTGCAGAGAGAGCACTTTGATGACAAATAATAATAATGAGGGAGACCATGCATATGTATAGGGACAAGGGGCATATGGGAAATAATATACCTGCTTTTATGCAATGCAAACCTAAAGCTGTTCAAAATAGTCTATTCAAGAAAGGAAATAAGATCTTAGGTGGCCATGACCATCGAAAGGAAGGTGACTAGGTAGGTCACTAGGCCACCTATAAAATCTTCCTTCCTGGTCAAAGTTTTCTAGAAGAAGATAGGTTTCCCTGCCTTAACAGCTCAGAAAACTGAACCCAAATTGGTGGCTCTGCCGTAAGTCCCCCATCTTTTCCCACAGGCAGTGAGGATGTCCTCACCCTGGGTTTCTCAACTTTGGCACTACTGACCTTCTGGGTCAAATCGATCGGTTATAGAATGTTTCTCTGGTATTCTGTAGGATGTTGGGCAACAACCCTGGCTTCTACCTACTAAATACTAGCAGTATTCCCTTTCCACTCTCCAGATGTGATAACCAAAAAAAAAAAATGTTTCCAGACATTGCCAAGTATATCCTGGGAGCAAAAACTGCCCCGCTACCAGTTGAGATCCACTCTCTCGGGTAGTGTGGCCCCTCTTGCTCATTCATGAAACACAATCACTTGTGGGAAGCCTATCACATGGGTGCTGCAGGTGGGAGGAGTTAGGAAGGAATAAACACCAGATGGATGAGTGGAGGGTTCAGAGTGTGTGGCAATATGTTCTACCACAAGGTACAATGCGAGTGGAACTAAAAACATAATTTTCTTGGAGCCTGGGGTCATGGAGGGAATGTCTTTGAGCTAAATTACTGATGACAGTGATTACAGATGACTAGTACCCACCACCCTTACAATTGGGCCCGATTTCTATGCTAGACATGGGATTTACATATGATCTCATTGAAATATTACTAAAGACATTTATACTGAAGTATCACTAAGAATCCCATTTTCTGGATGAGGAAGCTGAGGCATTTAAGAAGTAGGCTTTTAGTGATCAAGGAGTAAGTCACAGAGCCAAAAATGACCTAGGGTTCAAGCTGCTTTGGCACATTATAAGAACACCTGCAAGGTACACCAAGAATAGGAAAGCAAAATGGAGAACTTTAAGCTAGCCTAATGACCAGAGCACTGGACAACACTATAGCCTAAATGCAATTTAAGACACACAATCTTTGTTTCGGCATTGTGCTACTTAAGTGCCCATGGTTCAGCAGAAGGCAGACCTGCCTAATGAAGAATGTTATTTGGTAGTATTATATGCTGAACTCAGTCTCAATTTTTTTTTAAGGCATCAAGGTTACAGTATAATTAGGAACCAGCTGCAATTGTAATTACTGCTCCCAATATAATTTGTTACATATTAGCAAGTGTCAAATTACTACTGCTCTTTAAATGAATAAAAATTGATTGTGCTGCTCGGAAGACTGGAATGTATGTTCCTGATGTGGAACAAAGGAATATAAAAAGTATATGACATATTTATTAAGTGCTGAAAGGTTCTACTTAGGAGATCACAAGTTGCGGGAGCCCAGATAATGCCACTAAAAGTGAAAATGGCTTCGGCAAGAGAATAGGAAACTTAATAAATGCAGAGGAAGAGAAAGCAGCAAATCAAAGGACAAAAGAAAAGTTGCTTCCAAGAAATAATGCCTTCTAAATTCTGCTGTACATCAACATCATGTAACTTCGGTATAGACAAGAACCCCAGAGGAGCCAAAAGAAAATGAACAAGAGCTCTCTACAAAGTCAGGAGCCTTGTCCCAAAGAACACTCACAATTTCACCCTCCCTTATTTCCCACAGCCTGCAGGCCTGTGACATGACTCTAAGCAGTTTCTCTGATTCCAAAGGCAAAGCTCACCCTTCTATAAACACTTATCATAACCCAACTCTGACTCCAAACATAAGCACAATGACCCTTTCGATAACCTTAAGGAGTTGAAGAACCCTAGAAATAACTATGGTCCTTTTATAGATGCAAAAGACGTTGAGAAAGTGGCCCAGAGCCATAATGTGAATGCATGGTCCATAATTTCTACCACTAAGTTATACTAGTTGTCAGAGAAAAAAAAAAGAGGAAGAGCATAAAACTGAGCAAGAGAATCGAGTGATTAAAAAAAATTAAAGCATATCAACTGTTATGTCTGAATTTAAATGATAATTCAAAAACAATTTTAAGAAACTAAAGAACAGAGAAAATGTCTACCAAATGACATGTGTGATGATATTTAAGAATAACTAAAAATCTTGAGGTGTGATGGTATTATGGAGGGCTTCCGGGGGCAGACAGTACAGGAAGTAAGCATTTGTCTTCCAAATGGCTACCTCACTTAGTACCCTGGCACCAAATATGGTTCCTCAATCTTCCCAGGAATGACCTCGAAGCCCAGAGCTGAATAAGTTCTGAGTATAGCCTAGTGTTGCACAAAACCCAACTCCCCCATACTGCAGCCCCCAACAAAAGTCTTTTTTTTCCCCCCCAGTGTCAGAGCTGAAACATAGGTCTCCTACATGTAAGGTATACACCAAGTCATTCCTGGCCCCAAAACAATCCTATTCTTTTCAGGTTTACAACAAAGTCTCATTCCTCCAGAATGATTTTGCAAATTCTCCAACCAGATGCTCGTCCTAGAATGTCCTAGGCACCTGCTTTAAGGGCTTTGCAATTGGACGTTTAAATTCTGACTCTATCACTAACCAGCAACATGAACTATAATTTTCTCATCTGATTAAAAAAAGAACGATTAAAAATAGAATGAAAATAACACAGCCTGGAGCAGAATCTAGCAGTGCCTTCTCTCCCAGCTACTGGTCTCTTTTCCCTATTCACAGGGCGTCAGCTGATCTGTAATCAGTGAGATAGCTGAGTCCTAACAGGAGAACCTCTGGACATTCCAAAACAACTATTCTCCTAAGAATTTAAACTGTGGGGCCAAGGCTATGGCTCAGAGGGCTAGAGTGCACACTTTGCATGTGGTAGCCCTGGGTTTGCTCACTGGTGCCTCATGATTTGCTGAGCATCAGGATGCTAGAAAAAAAAAATAAAACAGGAATATAAATCAGGAGCAGGAATGAAATTTGGTGGCAGAGTGCTTGCATGTGCTTGCACCCACCCACCCACACCCATAGCAAGATAAAAAAAAAATCCAAAGCCATAGAGGGAGAGGGTCTGGGGTGAGCTGACAGCAAGTTAAGCTGGCTGAGGATGTGGGGCGAGTGAAGGGTCATGATCTCCTGGAGTTGAAAAACAAAAATAAATAAATAGATAAATAAAGCAACTCCCTACATTTCTCTTGTGTTCAAATAAATTACAGATGGAACAGATTCACTCTTGAGAAAAAGAGAAAGAAAGAGATAGGTCAAAAGTACTAGAAAAACATAAGAGGCATCTTTGCAAGTCTCTTTTGTTGTCACTGATGTGTTGTTTTTATTTTGTGCCACATCCAGCAGTGCTCAGGGAATCACCCAGTGCCTGTGCTGTGGGGAACAAACCTCCAGCTTGAGTTTGCAAAGCCTGTGCTCCTGCTCTCTGCCTTCTCTCCCTGGCCAGTGACAAGTCTGCTAACTCGTGAGGGGAATCTGTATTTAATCATAATAGACCATTCACAATCCAGACAATACAAAAGTCATAAAACAATTAATAATTATATCATGTAAACATTAAAAAAAATTCAAAGTGAATGAGTTGGTTAAATATCAAACAACAACAAAATAAATAATATGCAACCGAGAGGACAAAAGGCCAAGGTTCTTCATTTTAAAGTGCTTTTAGAACAAATTAATGAGAAAAGGCAAATAAGTCAATAAAAAATTGAGCAAAGGTCAAGACCAGGCTCTCCTCAACCTGCAGTGTGCATCAAAAATGGTCTAAGAGTAATCTCTATGACCCACCATAAAAAATGAACCAGGGGACCAGAGAGAGAGTAGCTATAAACCAGTCTCTGGTTCAATCCCTAGCACCACATGATCCCCCAAGCATTATTGGTGTGACCCTAAAGGTCCCCAAAGCACCGCTGGGGTAGCTTACATAATTTCTAGCTCTGCAGGGCCTTAACGGCAATAAAACCTCAGAGACCTTGCTCTGAACCACAGGCCCAGGTGGCCAAGAATCATAAACAAAGACACACACACACACACACACACACACACACACGTACTAGATGAGATTTTGTTTCTGGAACTGCAGACAAGAGAGGGTGGAAGTAAGATGTAATTCTCAAACAGAAAGCTAATATCAACCTGCAATAAATGTCAATGCTTAGGAGAAAACTGTATGGTATTCAAATAGAGAAAGATTCTCAGACCAATGGAACAGAATTGATCTAACCTATGATAAAGAAGCTTGGTGCATGAAGCAGAGCAAGGAAAACCTCTTCAACAAACATGTTTGAAAAACTAGATAGCCACATAAAAAATCTGGAACTGGAACCATTCACGAATGTTAACTCAAAATGAATTAAGGATCTGATATTAGACTGGATATACTACTCAATGAAATATATTGAGCAAAACATTGTAGATTTCTCCAGATTATGGCATTCAGAGAGGTGTCATCGATGATTTGATCTCACTGGCAAAGATGAAAAGAAAAATAAACAAATGGGACTGCATTCAATTTAAGTTTTTACATAGCAAGAGAAATGAGCTAAAATACAAAGACACTCTACTGTATAGGAGAAAATATTTGCACACTATATATCAGATAAAGGACTAAAATCAAAAATGTAAAGCACTCACAAAGTTCAACAAATAAACCAATAATGCCATCAAAAATGGAGAGAGAAAATAAACAGACATTTTTCTATAGAAGGCACAGATGGCTAGTAGGAATTTGAAAAAGTATTCATCACTTATGGTCAGAGAAATGCAAATCACAACAACAATAAAATATCTTCTCACACCACATCACACCAGTTATGATGACATATATCGAAAAGACTGGAAACAACCAGTGTTGTTGGGATGCCTTGAAAAAGAAACCTTATTCACGGTTGGTGAGAAACGTAATCTCATTTATTTTCTATGGATATAGTATAGAGATTTCTCAAAGAAAAAAGTAAGAATAGGACTGTAGAGACAGAATGGGGATTAAAGCACTTAACTGTACTCGACAGACCAGGCTGATCCCTAGTGCCACATACGGTCCCCTGAGCACTGCCAGAAGTAATCCGTGAACACAGAACCAGAAGTAAGCCCTGAACAGTGTTGGGTATGCCCAAAAAAGATGACCAGAACTCCTCTATGACCCAGCAATTCTACATCTTGGCATCTACCTCCAAAATGCAAAAATATTAATTTGAAAAGATATATGCACGGCTATATTTATAAAGTTCTTAGAAAAATAACTGGCATACCTGGGTTACTCAGGGGTTATACTCAAGGGTTACTCCTGACTCTGCAATCAGGAATCACTCTTGTGATGCTTGGAGGATCATATGGCATTTTCAGGATCTAATCTGCCTTGACCTCTTATAAAGCAAGTGCCCTACCCACTGTGCTAGAGCTCTGGTCCCAAGTCTTTGATTATTTTATAATTTGTGCTACAATTTTGTCATTAACTTGGTGGTTAACAAAAGCACTGTATTCTATTTATGTTTGTATTTTTTTCTGATTATTTTAAAAGTGTATGCAATTGTGACTAGAAAAAAGTATCTGATATAGTCTCAATCTTAATAAAGGTATTGATACTTTAAAAAAAGAAAAATAACCAGCATATGAAAACAAACCAGATGTCTAATAAGAGATAAATGGATTTAAAAAGTTGTGAGACATATATATATATATATATTTGTACACAATGGAGCTCTAAATAAAGATAACACTGCACTCACTTTGTCAGCATGTATAGAAAGATAACATCATGTAGTTAGTTGCAATGTGAATGAAACTGGAAGGTGCTATGTAATGAGAAATAAATGAAAGGAAGAAGAAAAACACCAGATGATCTTACATATCTGCAGTACACAGAGAGAGAAAACAAGGGTTTGGACAGACCAAACAGTAACAAACCTTTGGCCTTGGATTACAAAATTGATTCATAAACAATGGGTTTATGGGTGGAAGGGGGGAATGAGAATTGGACCAAAGGTAACTTACTACAGACAGGGATAAAGGCTCTTGGGCACTTTGGTGGTGAGGTAGAGTAACTCTGTTCATCAAAACCATGAAATTTAACACTGCAATCACATTTAAAACTATAATAAAAATATTTTTGTTTCTCTTCAATATCACAGATCTCTGTCTCTCTGTCTCTCTCTCTCAAAATGATGGGAGTGGTAACACCTACACATATATAGATGAATAGAACTAATCTGGAATTGCACAAATTTGTAAATAATGACAAACTGATAAAGCAGAAAATCGTTTTCAAACACTATCTTTTATTTATTTATTTTGCTCTCTTCAAGCCAGTGTTCTCCCTTGAACACGGATCTTACTTGCTCATTTCTGTTTCTTAGCTACCTGAGTTTTCTCTGGGATACATCTTCCCTCTTTCTCTTCTCTCACATCTAAGTAAGTTTCTATTAAAAAAAAAAAAAGAACTACCTTGCCCCCAAAACCATCTACCCCTTTTCCCTTTTTGCAGATATATAAATGTAAAACAAATGTTACAATTCTATGCTAATACATTTTAAATTTTATGGGAAATAGATAAATGCTAAAAAAACACAAAATTAAGAGTTAAGTAAGTCAAGAAAGATTTAAGGGGGGAAACAGAATATCCTATAAAAGTATAAAGGGGGGCTGGAGCAATAGCAGAGCGGGTAGGGCGTTTGTCTTGCATGCAGACTACCTGGGTCAATTTCCAGCATCCCTTTTGGTCCCCTGAGTACCGCCAGGAGTAATTCCTGAGTGCAGAGCCAGGAGTAACCCCTGTATCCCTGTGCATCATTAGGTGTGACCCAAAAAGCAAAATAAATAAAATCTTTTTCAAAGGTATAAAGGTATGTTTTATTCTAAAAATGAGAACTTAGCTTTGTTATAAAATATTAAAAATACTGCTTAAGTCTCTGCAACAATAAGCAAAATATTGTAATAAAAAATCTCTACAGATGTAAAAATATGTAATAAAAATGAAATATTTAATATAACTGAAATGTAAATGTATTGTCATGAATGTATAAAATCACTTAGCAAGCTAGGAATAAACAAACGTTTCTCAATCTAATAAAGGGCAATTGTAAGGACATAAGTGAACATCATAATGCCAAATGCTGAGAAATTTATCTTGTCTTAATACGAACTTTTTTTTTTTTTTTTTGCTTTTTGGGTCACACCCGGCAATGCACAGGGATTCCTCCTGGCTCTGCGCTCAGGAATTACCCCTGGAGGTGCTCAGGGGACCATATGGGATGCTGGGAATCGAACCCGGGTTGGCCGCGTGCAAGGCAAACGCCCTACCCGCTGTGCTATTGCTCCAGCCCCATTAATACGAACATTTTTAATTAAAAAATCTTTGGCAGTGACTCTGACAGAGTCAGATAAAGACCTGGTATATTACCGGTCTTTTTCCTGCCTTGTCTAGATAATAGCAAAAAACAGACTGTGCATATTGGCTGGGAATTTTTCTCCATCATGCAGCTGGACTTTCTTAGTCAAAGGAAGCATGTTTTTCTAGAAACCCCCTTTTACAGATACCTCTCTGTCATCATGGAAATTCATCTACCTTGGGACAACCCAAGCCCTGCCAAGGTTTGCTTTGCAGTTCTGACTGCATCGTGCATTCTCCTGGAAATAATCCATGTTCAGTTCGTGCAGCATTCTAAAGTTGAAGTTATCGTTAACACTGATGAAGGATGGAGGGATTAAGGAAATGATTTACTAGAAAACAGAAGTGTTTCCAACAAACAACATGCATATAACAGAAACTCTCCTTTCCCCCTTTCACTTTGTCACTGCATGCCATGTATGTGAACAATTCTGTTTCTGAGGGTTATCAAATATGCTTTTTGAGGTATGTTTATTATGCACAAAAAGCATCCATCATGAGGACTTATAATAATTTTATAGTAGGAATGTATATAGTAGGATAATAGTAGAAAATTTAGAATCTTATAAATGTACAGTAGGAATCTTATAGTAGGAAACATAAAATAAATCAAAGAGCAATTACTCTTCAGGACCTCAATATCATTATCGACTCCAAAACAATTTTTAAAAGTTCAGACTGAGCTATTGGCTGAGTGGTCTCCCCAAAACACATATAATAAAAACCCAACCCCAGTAACAGGAAATAGGATCTCTAATAAGGTGATTAAAGTAAACTGAGGTGACTACAGTAGTCTTATCCACTAAAAGGTGTCTTTATAAGAAAACAGCATAAGGACACAGGTAGACAGAAGAAACATGATGTGAAAACACAAGCAGAAGCCAAAGAGAGAAGAAACCAATTCTGCTGACACTTTTAACTTCCATTTCTAGTTTCCAGAATTGGGAAACAATAAAATCTCTGCTGTTTAAGCAACTGAGTCTATGATATTTTGTTATGACAGCCACAGGAAATTAATACAATATAATTTCATAAAAAGTCTTTGAGTTGCAATTTGGCCATTATCTTATTTATTTTGAATCCATGTATTACAGCTATTTGCCATATCTCTTTGGGAGTAGTCTTCAATCTAGCCTATTCATTTATAACATTGCATTTTTTGTTTATTTTGGGGCTACACCAGTGATGCTCAGAGTATATTATTGCCTCTGCACTCAGGAATCACTCCTGCAGGAATCACTCCTGGCAGAGCTAAGAGAACCTGATGGGGTACTGGGGGTAGAACCAGGATCAGTGACATGCAAGACAAGTGCCCTACTTGTCTTGGCTGTCCTATTTCTCCAGCCCCTAACACTGCCATTTTTTTAAAAAGTCAGACTAAAATTATTTTTTCTTTAAATGGTGAAAAAAAATGTATTTAGGATTAGCCAGCTGGACTGTTTAGATTATCCCAATTTTGTTGGCAACAACCAAGGCATCATAGGAGCGAGCCAAAGATATGCCTTTTTTTCTCCAGGACTATCAGGGTGTTGGCCTTGGCAACATCAGGGTCACAGAGCTACTGGATGGCCTCTTTTATCTGGTGCTTGTTTGCCTGGACATCCAAAATGAACACAAGTGTGATGCTATCTTCTATCTTCTTCATGGCTGACTCAGTGGTCTGAGGAAACTTTGATGACGGCATAATGGCCAAGCTTGTTTCTCCTGGGGGTGCTTTTTTGAGGGTATACGGGCTGCCTTCTTAGCCACAATGTTTTGGGTCTTTAGCAGGTGAGTGAAGTGAGGATCTTTTCCTTTTTGTGACTGTGGACAATTTTCAGCACTGCCTTCTTGGCCTTCAAAGCTTTTTGGCTTTGGCTTCAACTTTGGGAGAGGAAGGGGCTTCCTTCTTGGCTTTTGGCACCATCATGTAAAAAGGGTTTGGAGACTAAAATCCTTATAGAATGGATTTGTCTAACTGTTTCCCCATGATTCAATTCAGATTCAACATTTTGGGGCAATAATTCTCCAAAGGCCACACTGGGTATTTCTCATTGCATCCCATCAGTGGGTATGCACTGCTAGTGAGCATTCCCTGATGATGGTACACTGGACCCAGATGATGGCACACCTTTCCAAAACAAAAGAATGTTCCCCAACTCCTAAAAGTAAATACTTTACAACAGTTTCTCAATCTTTTTCCAACCGTGGCCCTCTTCTGATCTTGTTTCCTTCCTATGCCCCTGATTTATAAACTCCAACAACTTCTAGTGTCATGCTGTGACCTTAGTCTAGTGCTGTGACCCTTCATAGGATTTTCACCTGTGGCCCCTTGGTATATCCTAGGGACTTCCTGGGAGACATATAGCCTCTGGTTGAGAAGTACTATTTTAAAGGGAGATATGTTGAAACAATGAAAATACCAACAATCCTTTACTGAAAGATTTTATCATCCATTAAGGGCCTTACCCAAATCAATTATTAGTTACTGGTGGTGAAATTTTTATTCTCTTTTGTTTCTGTTTCTGGGCCACATCCAGTGTTCTCAGCAGTTACTCCTGGTCTGCATGCAAGGATCACTTCTGGTAGGTTCTAGGGACCACAAGTGTTGCCAGTGATTGAACCTGGGCAGGTCATGTGCAAGACAAATGTCCTACCCACTGTATTATTGCTCCAGTCCCTGTGAAATTATTTTTATTCTTTTTTAATTATAATCCCTAGGTATTGATTGGCATTTTTTGGTAAACAAGAGCTTTATCTTGCTACCTCCATCTTATTTTGATACCTTTTAGAGAGTCATAATAGTTACTCATTATAAAATGATAGATTTTTTTTCTTAGTACCATGTGTTATAAGCAATTTGCAATTGACTTCTTTTTATTATGGTAAAATATAGATAAAATTTAACATTTCTACCACTTCACAGATAACCATTTTAAGTGTACAATTCAGTTTCAGTGACATTAAGTACTTCACGTGCTATATAACCATCATTACTACCTATTCCATCATCCAAAACATATATCTTATACCTATTAACATTCCATTTATTTTAATGATCATTATTTTTGTAATACATATATTTTGTAATATTTATGCTGATCTATATATATATTTGTATGTATGTATATATAGGGCTGGAGCGATACCACAGTGGTAGGGCATTTGCCTTGCAAACGGCCAACATGGCCGACCTGAGTTCAATTCCTCCGCCCCTCTCGAGAGCCCAGCAAGCTACCGAGAGTTTCTCACCTGCATAGCAAAGCCTGGCAAGCTCCCCGTGATGCATTCAATATGCCAAATACAGTAACAATTGTCACAATGGAGACATTACTGGGCCCGCTGGAGCAAATCGATGAACAATGGGAGAACAGTCACAGTGACAGTGAGAGTAGATCAGCATTTCTCAAATGGGGACCATATGGTTCCCTAGGATATTTCAAGGGACCCACTTATAAGAACTGTCTAAATAAGGGGCCATCAAGCAAGTGAAAACGAGATCAAGTAGTGAAAACAGGGACTCTCCTTCACTGCTGGTGTGAATGCCGACTGGTTCAGCCCTTTAGGAAAACAGTATGGACGATATTCAAAAAATTAGAAATTGAGCTCCCATTTGACCCAGCAATACCTCTCCTGGGAATATATCCCAGAGAGGCAAAAAAGTATAATCGAAGTGACATCTGCACTTGTTTGTTCATTGTAGCACTGTTTACCATAGCCAGAATCTGGAAAAAACCTGAGTGCCTGAGAACATATGACTAGTTAAAGAAACTTTGATACATCTACACAATGGAGTACTATGTAGCTGTTAGAAAAGATGAAGTCATGAAATTTACATATAAGTGGTACTACATGGAAAGTATCATGCTAAGCGAAATGAGTCCAAGAGAGAGGGACACACATAGAAATATTGCATTCATCTGGGAAACATAAAGTAACAAAATAGGAGACTAACACCCAAGAATTGCCGAGATTAGTACCAGGAATTTTGTTCCATGGCTTGGAAGCCAGCCACACATGCTAGGGGAAAAGGCAGCTCAGATAGAGAAGGGGGCACCAAGTAAAGGGTGTTGGGAGGATCCTCCCAGGATGGGAGAAGCATGCTGAAAGTAGACTATAGACCAAACATGATTGCCACTCAGTGCCTCACTTGTAAACCACAGAACCAAAAGGAGAGAGAGAGAACAAAAGGCAGGGTGGGATGAGAACACAGAGGCATGGTGGGATGGGGGGATGGGGGGTGGGTGGAATACTGGGACCTGTGGTGGTGGAGGATGGGCACTGGTGGAGGGATGGGTACTCCATCATTGTATGATTGAAACCCAAGCACAAAAATTTGTAAGTCTACAACTGTACCTCATAGTGTTTCACTAATAAAAATAAATAATAAATAAATATGGGGCCATTAGTTGAGAGTAGAACAGGGTTATCCCAGGAAAGAAACAAGGTTACAAAGGGGCCATCTTTCGAAAAAGCTTGAAAAACAATGTCAGAGAAACCCTCTTTCTGTAGAAGAGATACTTTCTAAGCCCAATGTGTGCCTGCTATGGCACAGATAAGATCAAATTCTGTTTTCCCTCTACATACCAATAATAAAGCTTAATTTGTAAGCTATGCCATAATAAAAGTTATGTGAATGTGGTCTCTTTCAAAATATTGTATTGTATATAATATTTTAGGATCACAGCTGACCATGGGTAACTGAAACCACATTAATCAAAACCGTGGATAAGGCGGGATTACTGTATATACAAAAATGGAACATGTGAATACACATACACGTGTGTGTGTATATTTAAAGAATAAAAAGCACATTTAACTTAATGCACCAGAGAGAAGAATTGTTAATATTAAAGCTGGGCCAACTAAAATAATCCATTATGCAAAAAGCTGGTGGACCAGAATGGTAACATTCAAACCCACTAAACAAACACAACATCCTAAGAACCAGGATTGTGTGCCTGCTGAGTGATTCCTTCAGACCAAGCACCCAGTATCCTCAAATATCCAACATCACCACCCAGAATGTATCCTAGTCAAAAACAGAAAGTGAAAAGAAAAACTTTTGAATTGAATCAAACTTCTAGAACTCTCACTTTGTCAGGAACACTGAGGACAGAGGAACACCATGCAACACATCAGTCAGACCAACACTGTGAAATGATGGAAAAGATGACCCAATTCCACTGACAACAAATGCTAAAGAACAGGAGAGGAGAACCAGTAGACTGACAAGATTTCAGAGACACATTAACCAAATGCCAAGTGTGCACTAAAGCTTCATTATGGGGTCAGTGGCATCCAGACAGCCACTTCAAGGAATGAAGGAACAAAACTAAGACTCTAAAAACTAGAAAGACTGGCCAAAACAAAATCTGTCTCCAATCATTAAGGGCAAAAAAGTCCCTGACTCAGCTCCAAGTTAAACAACAAATATATAGGCTCCCCCTTTTTCTTTCCTCTTATACTACTGCCATAACTGGACAGCAAGGGATGTGAGTGGCAGTTAGGTATGCCCATTCATAAACTGCTGTGAAGGTTCCAAGGAGGGTAAGTTAGAATGAGGTCATACCGGAAAAAGAGGCCAAGAGCCAAGTCCACGAAGGCAGCCTAGCCGGTTTAAATTTCATTCTGTAGGCAATACGAAGCCACACTGTGTAGTGAGGTAATTAAAGAGGACACCGTCGTACGGTTATTACATGCATGAGCTGGGGAGGCAGGCTGCCTGTGTTTCCAGCTCTGCTCTCTGCTTCTCACGAGGTGTGAGACCTGGACAAGCTATTCAGTTACTCTGGGCCTCAAAAGATCAAATCACTCTGTATAGATGTCTCCGCAGCTGTATAAAGAAGACACGGCAGCAGTTACATGTCAGCAGATTGTTGTGAAAATCAAAGTATTTCCTATACAGGGCAGTACCTGGCTTTTACAAGCATCATCCAGATATGTCTCTATTGTTCTTTGGTTACCTTTTGGGGCCTTAAGTTTCTTACCTGTCAGGAGAAGTCATCAACTGCTACCTTGAAGAGCAAATAATGAAACTTGTATCTTCATATTATCCAGTTATTTTACTGAAATCAGATCCAATTTCATTTTGGGAAATACAGTAAGAGCAACAGGAGCTGGCAAGCAGTAGGCATCAGAAACACATTTGAATGTTTGGTTCTGTTTTGTTTTATTTTAAATATTAAGTTAATACTTAATGCCCCTGGATAAAGTGATGCTGTTAAAACAGACCAAAGAAGCAAGCTTAGAGATTTTCTGTGGCTATTCTAGACAGAATGGAGAATGGAGTGCAGGGCAGAGATCAAAGACAGGATCAGCTTAAAAGTTATGGTTGCTCACTGCCATGCTCCAGGCCACTCTCCACAGGACAAGCCTCACCCAAGAGGGAGCCAGCAGAAAAACCCAGGTATGTGGGAACCCGTGACTGAGATATCCAAGCCGACTTGGATGAGGGCTGGGCCTCTTCCCCCAGCTCCCCAGTTTTCCAGTAGCTTGGCAGTCAGACCCACAAACTGCCCCTGGCACCATGTAATCTCATCAACGGCCAAGACCCAGAGACTATAAACTAAAGTTCCTAGGAGAGAGCACTGCAGAGTGTCCTGACCCTGTGCCAGGCTGTTTTCACTGGGGCACCCAGGAGGGGTCGGGTTGAGTTTCCCTCTCTGCCCCAAGCAGAACCCCGGGAGCCGACAACCTCCAGAACCCAACCACCACCATGCTCGAGGCCACTCTCCACATGCTCAGACGAGCCTCACCTCTTATAGATCTCTTATATTCTAACCCACTTACTTACCAAAAGTACCACACATTTGTTTGGTTTTTAACATACTTGCTTGTAATCTCTTATATTCAGACTTAAACGAATCCAGAATGAAATACAACCTTCACATATTTCCCTCTTATTATGGTGAAAAGGTGCTCGGTGGTGGGATTGGTGTTTGAATATTATCTGTAATGAACTACTGTGAACTACTATTATGAAAAAAATGTAAATTTTTTTTAAAAGTTATGGTTGCCCTGTAGCTATATAGTAATATAGTAATGAAGACCGAACATAAATGCAAAGGCAGGTCATATAACCATTTAGTAATCATTCTGAGGTGTGTTCCAAAATAATACCTTGCTCCTACTGTAGAATCAAAATTAGCTCAAGGAATCCAGAAATTTGTCGTTATGTATTTTAACTCTGCAAAATGGGGGCCAAATGTATAACCAATTCAAAGGGAGCTGCACCCTTAGCTTAAAAAGGCAGTTACATTTAATTACACAATAATGAGTGTGCCAGACTAGCATTCCTCATCCTGTACTGTTCATACAAGCCCTGGAGATCTAGATAACAATGCCAGTGTTGATGCAAAGATGCAGAACTTCTAGCATATTCCCAAGCAAAACCAGTGCTCATAGTCTTTGGACCAAAACTTTTAACACCAAGGCTCCAGGAAGACAACTCTGGAAATTGGGTTACTGAAGCTGTCACACTGGCTCATCAGTATGGTGACCATTTTACTGCAGTATTTCCCAAAGAGGGTGACGTCACCCTCTGGGGGGTGCTGTCTACCAGCAGGGTGGTGGCAGCCTCAAGTGTAAGTAGGGGTTTACTTTATCTTTGTGTGCTTAAAGATAGATTTCCAAGGAGCACTGGGTAAATTTTTTTCTCCCTAAAAAGTCAGCAGTGATCCAAGTAAGTTTGGAATCCTTTGATTAAGTGGATTATGAGCTTCAAAAAAAGCACAACAGACTTATTCAGGTAGGTCAGATAAAATCTATGTCTCCTTGTACTTAGTGTGTGGCAATAACCCAGTCTCAAAATCTTGACATTCCTTCATCAATTCATAATACCCATGAAGCTCTCCTTATTCTGTTTCATTTGGTCATCTCATCTGTCACAGATGGTTCATTTCCCATGGGCTGATACCAAGCACTCACATTTTCAGTGACTATTCTACACTTTCACCATCAGTGGCAACTATAATCCAGGTTCCAGTCCAGGATTTTTTCACTAAACAAGAGTTACTAACCTCTCCCACCTTACCTCCCCCCAGTTCCTGAAACCTGAGAAAGTGGTGCTGTACCAATTGAGTGGTCAGCATTCTAAGGAGTTCAGCCTACAACTCTGACTAGCATCAGACAGATGAAAACCCCGTATGTCTAATTTGGGAATGCTACCAAAAATGCACCTAGAGGGCCAGAGTGATAGTACAGAGGGTAGGCCACTTGCCTTGTATGCAGCTGACCCATGTTTGATCCCCAGCTTCCCATATGATCCCCTGAGTCCACCAGGAGTAATTCCTGAACAGAGCCAAGAGTCAGTCCTTGCACACTGCTGAGTTGGCCAAAAAAAAAAAAAGTACAAGTCTGTTTGAACCAGGACATGCAGGCTTAAAATGTGGTTCTTTGGCATACTGAGTGTCTCAGGCTGAAGTGGTCTGTGAAAACAGCTGGAGCAGGAAGCAGATTCTGACTTTCCCCAAATACATCCACCTTTCTTCCCCGAAAAAGATAAAAACATTCCATATGAAAGATCCCCTCGTTGAATCAGGAGGAAAGACATTCTTATCACCAAAGATGAAGATTTGAGTCTGAGAAATCTGTGAACAAACCAAGCTTGCTGAACTACACTTTATCTCTACTTCCTTCTTGACCATTACACCTGACCCAAGCACCTCTGTTCTGTCAATTTTTCACAAATTTATTTTTCCTTGCCTAACAAGTTTCTTGTTCTGGCCACTTCTTCCAGTCCCCACTGTTTTGGGAAGGCACCCAAGAATATGTAAACATTCAATAAAAAAGTTATATGCTTTCCTCCTATTTAATTTTTGCCTCCCCTCTCTTATATATGATTTCCTTACCGATGTTACTGCACAAGTTTTATGCGAAAGATATTTTACCATAAATCAGTAAATGTGTCTTGAAATACCTGGCTCTCATATCAAGTCAACAGTTTTTGAGGATAACACGTGGAAACTGTGACTACATATGGAAATCACGATGAAGATGCCAGCCTAATGACAGTCATTAAATAGAGTGGTTTATTTAGATTGAATTGCTTAGAACTTCAACACTGCCAACTTTTCTATGTTGTCAGCGCCTGAAGTCAAAAGGAAACATCGGGGCCTATTTTCACTCACGCAACTGCACAGCAAATTTCCAAAGGAAACGAAGAGGCTTGTATCTCTTAAATGTTTCCAATCAGCAAACCAGACCACCACTGCAGCCACTGGGAATAATTCTGAGCTAACAGACCAGAGCCACCAGTTAAGTGAGCCAGTTTGACCCAACATGAGGGTCTTGTTTAACGGGTCATAAAAAAAGGGTTTTGCTCAGTTGCAAATACTTTGCTGGGGGAATTTTATAACTGTGACAAGAAGGGCTCAAGCTTCTGACTCCCTGGAAGAGTGACACATTCTGTGTTCCAATGCTCACCCAAAGACATCCAGGGAAACTTGGAGGGAAGATGCTTAAGAACAGCAAATACAGAATGGGTTGTGTTCAGTAGGCCTAACACTCATAGACTGAGAATACAGGAAGGAATGGCCCATTTTATGAAGACACTGACAAAAACCAAGGCTGGTCATGAGACAAAAGGTCCAAGAGTGGAAGAGTCAGAGCACCCTTCTAAACAAGCTTAGAAAGGAATTCAGTAAGAGCTGGAGAGATTGTACAGTCAGTCAGGTTCTTGCCTAACAAATGGCCAACATTGTTTGATTCCCGACACTGTATATAATCCCCTAAACCTTTCCAAGAATGATCCCTAAATCCAGAGTCAGGAGTAGACCCTGAGCACTTTCAGCTGTGGCCCCCCAAAAAGCAAAAACAAACAAAACAAACAAGAACAACAACAACCATGGAATTGAAGATCCCAAAAGACCCACTCCTAAATCTTCTTACATTAGACATTGGCTTTCAAACTTCCCCAGGCTTCTCTCTCCCTAACCCACCTCCCGCCAAACCCACACATAGAAGCACTGTGGCCTAATGGGAACACGAGCAACATGTAGGCACTGGCCAAGATGAGTGGACACCAATGTTGCTAGTAGATAAAGGAATGCAATTCCAGATTTACTCTGCAACACTTAACACCTTAGGTACTTACTACGCTGATGTAGAAAACCAATCAGATTTCACAAGATTCTTTAGTCAGTGTGCTGATAAAGCTTATGTCGAGGCTGATCACAAAACTGTATAAACATGGTATGTATGCAGGTAAGATGGGGCAGAATAAAAAGACATTGTCAAGAAACACAGAACTTGTAGAGCCCTACACACCCTTCCTCTGAACTGACAAACCAGAAGTTTTCCTTTATTTCACTATACTCCCTTTAGCCAAGAAGCCTCCAGAATATAACCAAGACACAGAGCATGAAACAAGTCTAGAGCATTAGCTCACAAACTTAGATGTACATTCACATTTAAAAACCTTAAAGCCCTACCAGAAGTGATCCCAGAATACAGTCAGAAATAAGCCCAGAGTACTGCCCCAGCACCAAAACAAAAACACTCAAACTTTCTTTATGCCTAACATAAAAATTGCTCTGCCAATACATTATGATATCATCAAATACTGGGCAGTTTCTATATCTCAATAAAACAGTTAAAAGGTGTATGATCATTCCTGACCAGCACAATCTGGCTCAAAAGTTATTTCAAACCCTGCAATGAAACAATTACTGAGTGGCAAACATTCTACAAACTGCAGAACGGGAATGCTCAGGAAATATACTTGTCCATAATGGATGATGAGTGAATTTTTAAGTGCAACTTTGCACTTAAGGCCTGCAAGGTGAATGGTTCGAATCTAGGCTATATCACTTATATGCTATACATCTTTGAGAAATGGCCTAACCTTCCAAAATCTTAGCGTTCTTTTATAAAAAGACAAAAGGGATTGGAGCGATAGTACAGTGGGTAGGACGTCTGCCTCGCATGTGGCCAACCTGGGTTCGATCCCCAGCATCCCTTAAGGTCCCCCCAAGCACCGCCAGGAGTAATTCCTGAGTGTAGACCCAGGAGTATCCCCTGAACACCGCTGGGTGTGACCCAAAAAGCAAAAATAAATAAATAAAGAAAAAATATGGACCAACTATTTATTGGTATTATGAAAATTAAGTTATTACTTTAGTGCATGAACGAGGAGTAACCCCTGTGCATCGCCAGGTGTGACCCAAAAAGCAATAAATAAATAAATACATAAATAAATAAATGTACTTTGCAAACTGCCTGGCATATAGGATGAACTCTGTTAGTGGTTCCTAAGTAAAACTCTAATTTTCACGGAGGCACATAACAACCCCTCTGAAACCATCTCTCCTACCACTGTTTTATTAGCTCCACTCCCTGTCATGCTCAACAAAGGGAAGGCTACAAAATAAAGGGGGAGCAGCACAGACTCTGGGGCCAGACTGGCTGGATTTCAACCTGTGCTCCTTCACTATCTAATAATTAGATTTTAGACCACATTAAGGAGGACACTGTGTAACTCACAGAACTGTGAGGGGCATTAAGTTACTAATGAAAAGCTTTTATAATTGACTTTCACATCTAGGAAACATTTAGTGTTTGCTTTTCTTTTGTTTTTCTTATTACCTAAAACACAGTATTTATTCTCCCTCTCTTCACCTTTTCATTTGTAATTGCCTGTTTTTTATCTTCCTCCAACCATACCTTCAGAAATACCACCTTTAAGAAGTGTCCACTTCCCTCCCCAATAAAGTCTTGTCCTGATACTCTGATGTCCCTAGTTCTAACATTAACCCTACTAAGGCACTTCCATGAGAGAATTTTACCCATGGTATAGTTCTGATTTTCTTGAAGACTCAACAAGTCCAGTTAATTTTCATATCCTTAATTTAGTCCCATTTGAAATATTACAAAGAATACAATATGCAATTCAATATGAATTAATCATCAGTGAAACAAATCACCCAGGAATACTAAGTAAGTATATTTGTCTGTAGATCAAATTTTCATTATATCAATGCTTTAATTTGTTCCACTTTTCTTTTTCTTTCATTCTAGGCTAATTTCATCCAAATCATTGGTCTGTACCTGAACATCTCTCGTGCCTGAACTGAAGTTAGCATTTTATAACTTTCAACAATTTCATTTAGCTTTATTTCATCACGTTTAATATTTAGATTCCAGCAAAGGGAATTATCACCAGCAACAACAACAAAAAATAGGCAGAGGGGGAAATGATAATAACCAATTTATTACTATTTTTTAAAAATGCATGCTTTGTGGACTTATGTAAAAAATATTTTGAAAAAATATTTTTGTTTTAACTCATACAGGACTGTGTTTGGATTTCTTCTGGAGTGAGCTGAGCTGGAGCTTTGGGCCACACCTGACAGTGCTCTGATGTGCTCAAGAGTGGACCCCTGGCAATGCCTGGGATTAAACCAGGGTAGGCACACACAAGGCAAACTCTTGATCTCAGAACTAGTTTAGTTTTGCTGCCTAGGATTAAAACAAACATACATATATGGTACTTCACCACTAATTTACATCTGGATGCTTTTCAAAGAAATACACAAAACAACATGAATAGTACATTTGTCACTTACCATATAAGATAGGATTATTCCTATAAAAGTAAGCAGCAAAAAAGAAGCTTTTTGAGTTGACTGCAAAACTCTAAGATATTTAAATCAATGTTTCTACATGAAAAAAGAAATACCCCTCTGCCATTAAGTAGTAATCCTCTTGCATAATCTTAAAGAAGAAACAAAAAAATAGATTCTTGGCCTTTCTGTTTAAAGTATTTAAAAGAGACATGAAAAACTGATGGATGAACAGGTGACATGAATAAGTGAAAGAATTTAGAAAAAAAAGAAAACAAAGAATAAATGAGCAGAAGATGAAGAAATTGCTTGTGGTGGCTAAATGCATCCCAGAAAATATTAACTCTTCTTAAACATTTAAACAATCCACAAGTGGGCAGAAGCTCACCTACAATAGGTGAAATCCACCCATAACTGTTAGAATTTACCCACAATTGTTGAGTCCCAAATTCCTGGCCTAATTTCTTCAGACTGTATTTAGGTAGGCATCTCTTCCAGTATGGCTGCTTAGGTTTTAAAGATAGGTATCAATCCTAACTCCAGCTGAGACTGTTTAGTCTATGCTCTGTGTTCAATAGCAAACGGTTTTTAATTCAAGTTTCCCAATACTAACAAACAGGGAGAGAATCACCCCACAAGTATGAAATCCAAAGGCAAGTAAAAAGGGACATTCTTAGACTAAGTGCAGCTGATCTGGGAGCTAAATTCACTAAACTGCCCTTGAGCTGTAATGAAGTAAAAGAAACATCCTTATAGAGCCCACATATATGTATCTGTAGTCATGAAGCAGCTTCAAATGCAATCTGCTCATAGCATATAAAAGGACTGGGCAGAAACTGCTCTAAACAGTACAAGAATATCTCTTGTTCATGTAACAGCTCTCATGATCATAACCCTTATGTTCTAGTTATCACAAAACTCAGTCACCTCTAGCAAGTACATCTGTACACTAACTTTAGTCCTGGCTTCATCTTAGTCTCCCTTTATCCTGTAGTTCTCATCTTCTAGTTTGATTCTGATCTGATTTGTCGAGTGGTAAAGATATACACACACACACACACACACACACACACACACACGACATGGGAAATCCTGGAAAGAATAAACAAAAATACAAATTCCCAAAGAGTAACATGACATGGTTCATTTCACCTGAATCTCAATACCTGGCTGAAATTCAGCAATACTTATTGATAGGATGATATTTAATAAAAATGCAACCTAAAGATTAAATCTACATCTATGTCATTTACTTCATGAGTTAATAGTCTTGTTTTATACTCCAGTTAAATGCATATCCTTCAATCTAGTCCCTCAAGTGTTTTATCTCCAAATTAAGTAAAATAACTTAATACAATCTAAAGATATAAAAATGCTAGTAAAGTATGGGTACTGTCTCCACTTACTCTCCTGGAAGAAGTCTTCTTGAGGGAACTAATTCATACCAAGTCTTGTATTCTAACTTAATGCAAACTTAACACCAGAAAGAGTCAAGGGCTAAAGGTTTGAAATGAAACAGTTTTATTTTTTCGTTTTGTTTTATTTTGGGGTGATGCCTGGAGATGTTCATAGGTTACTCCTGGTTCTGAACTTGGGAATCACTCCTGGCAGTGCTTGGGGGACTACAGAAGATGCAGGAGTTGGAGACTGAACTTGAGTCAACCATGTGCAAGGCAAGTGCCCTACCCACTCCAGGCCCCAAAACGAAAAGGTTTTAGCTTCCAAAATGAGTACCAATGTCCTCTGAGAATCCACCTTAAAAATTAAGGCAGATAATGTAACACTTAACTTCTAGGCTATACATACATAACTGCATGTGTGTCCACATGTGTTTACATCAGACTTGGAAATGCTCAGGAGTGAGCACACAACTCACAGAAAGGTCACTCAGGCCACACCATCTAAATACATGAAGAAGTCTGCAGATTTGGGGAGCTAAAAGACTTAAGCCATAGAGCATATTTAAATATATTAGTCTGCTTACAATTTCCATTGCAAATGTGATTAGTTTGCTTGAATAAATAAGAATATGATGTGTTGGCCATGTTTTCCTCTTGAGGGTTATCACCGAGTTTTGATTAAGGACAAATGTTTGAAATGTTGGGTATATTTAAGTTCACTGCACTTAAAATGAGCTACGAAGCTGTATAGGCTTGATTAAAGGGCTGCTTTCGTGAACTTAAAATTAAAAGCAATAAATTCCAATGAGTCAAGTGATTGGGACTAAAGATGGTATTTTGCCAGAAAAGTTGAAATGGAGTCCAAAGAGACTGAAATAGTGTCCAGGTTTCAAGAAATGGTGAAAGAGGAAAAGGTTAAGCTGTCAGAGTTGCCTTTCCTCTAGGTTAGTGAATGATTCACATTATGCAGAATTCCTTTTAAGTAGAACTTCACAGGAGTTGCAGGCTCCCAAGACAATCTGTTTTGTCATTTCCAAAAAGAAGCCTCTCAAAGGCTCCGAGGCCGGTAAGTGTTATCAGATGGGGAGAGAGGGGAGAAGAATGAGAAAGGTAGGGGGCGGAGGGTGAAGGGGTGGAGGGGTGGGGTAGGGGTGGAGGGGTGGGGGTGGAGGGGTCCCCGGCGTTCTTTGCCACACAAGTGCAGGCCAATCCTCCCGGGCAGTTTCCAAAACGGAAGTCAAGGTGACTTCCCCACCCGAGGGGCGGAGCCTCTGAAACCTCATAGGCAGCAGCCCGGGCAGTGCCCCTTAGAAGCCCGAGTAAACAAACCGGGGTCAGGGGTGGATGGAGTGCCCTGGGATGGCCGAGGGGACTTGCTGGGCCCGACTCCGGGCCCGGCCGGCTCCCCCCACCGGTGCACTGGGCCTCCTGCTCCCCGGCCTTAGCTCTGCCTGCCGGATGCCGATCAAGCCCCGACTCTCCTCCCCGGCTCAGGGGGGAGGGAGGATCCGAGCCGGCCAAGTTGCTGCTGCGAGCACTGGCCACTGCCTCTGCACGGGCCGCCAGCCCTGCCCGGGCGGTTCGGTCCCTGCTGGCCTCCCGCAGCTGCCAGGTGGGTCGGGCAGCGACCCCCGCTCCCCGGGGGCCCCCGCTCTGCGTGCAGATCTCCCCGGGCACCCGGCGAGCACGTGAGCGCCCGGCCGCCCGCGCGCTTCCCCGGGCAACGGGCTGACGCTTACCTTGGCCCCCGCCATGTTTCGCCCCCCGCCTGCGGTCGGCTGCGGGCCCCGCTCCCTGGCTCGCTCCGCGCGGCTCACTCAACTGGGCGTGCGGGCGGCGGCGTGGCGGCGAGACGGGCCCGACAGCGTGCGCGCCCGGCCTGCCTCCCCACGCCCTCCCGCCGGCGCGGGTCATGCGGGCGCCGCCAGCCCATTGGCTGGGCCCGGCCCGGGCGCCCGTGAGCTGGGTGGCCTCTGCCCCTGCGGCCGGGGCGGGCTCAGGCCCAGGGGGGCGGTGGGCAGCAGTCGGGCACGTGACCCCGGCTCCCCGGGACCTCTGCGGTGAGGACCGACGGGGTGATAGCTGGGTGGCCAACCCATCCACCGCGGGCAGGGGGCCTTGCAGGGGCTTGGGCCGGGGACACCCTATTGCTGAACTCCCCGCCCCCGGGACACCCTCAGGTAGGGCACAGAGCTTGTGGGGAAGCTAGAGAACTTTATGAGATCAGGTCAAGATTGTTTTGGTGAGTTCTTTCCAGAGACTTCCCTCTGCGCTGTCATAGTATGGACCCCAAAAAGTTTCGATACCAATAGCGTTGATCAGTCAAGGTCAGAAGGCAAAGTAATGTAGCCAGCAAGTCTACTTTTAAAAAGGTGAATTCTGGTCATCTCCAAATGTCAAACAGGTGTATATATGCAGTATATATTCGTGGGGCTGCTTCATTTTAGCCCAACATACTAGGACATTTGAGGTCAAAAGGGTCACACACCTACATACGTCCTGATAAAATAAACAAGAGAACATTTTAATTAAAAAATCTATAACCTCGAGATCGTATTTCTCTTGTCTCTTGATTTCATTTGTCTCCCATCAAAATTTTGAAATAAGCCAAGGAAAAAGACTTCAAAGGATTTGAAAACTGTGGCTATAACGCAAAAGGTTTTTTACAATCATTTCAACCAATCAACATTGATTGATTACCTCCGTGATGCCAGGCACTAGACTAGGTACGAGGAACACCAAAATTATGTAAGAGATGGCCCCAATTTTTCAGGCGCTTATAAGCTAAGGAAGACAGACATAGTGAATCTGGACATAAGGTGTTACAGCATCCAAGTGTTACCAGGACACTATGAGAACAGTGAGGATTGGAACAGCCTTCCTGAGGTGATGGTTCTAAGCTGAAGGCAGGAAGGTGACTGAGTCCAATGAGGTGGAGAGGGAAGAGTCTCTAGCCAGTGAAAATAAGGAGAGGCAGGAGAGCAGGCAATCACTGAAGAACCATAGCAAGTTATGAGAGTGGATGATCTTGAGCTATGGAACAGGAGTAATACAAGTCTAGATGGCCGATAGAGACCATTTCATGACAACTATTGGTTGCCATGCTGAAGGGTGTACACATTAATGGCAGGACTTTAAGTCAGGATGTAGCTTGGACACGTTTATAGTATAAAAAGGTGGTGCTACTTATATTAGGAGATATAAGAAGATTGGATGTGGGTAATATCCTGACAAGAGAGACTGTTCGAGGTGTAGGAAAGATAAAAGGAACCATCCTTTTGTGACCCTGGACTCTTGGTGTAGATGTAAACAGTAAACAGTAAACTGTAGACAGTAAAAGTAGTACAAGTGGATTATTGCAAGGTGTATATGTGTGTGTGTGTGTGTGTGCAGGACAAATGTGTAGCATGCATGCACATTTTATGGTTGCTTTTCAAAGCAAGAGTAACATTCTCTGAAACGGTCTAACAAAGCCGCATACGTAGAAGAGAAAGATCACAGTGAAAGAATAAAGACAGAAGCAGAATATAGGAGAATTGGTAGATGGCAGGGGAGAAATACCTAGTGGAGGATGTTCCCAGCTGCTACAAAAGGATTTAGAAGAAGAAATACTGTCTCCTAAAACTATAACATCATATGCAGAAGCTAGTACCTACTGTTTCTGCTACAGTGAGTACCTACTACAATGCTCTCTGACATGGTTGCTTCCATCTGTGATCTCTACTGCCTCCCCATTTCGACACATGTGATGGCATTTAAATCCATTAAAATAATACAACTTTTTTTTATGTTGTCATTGCTTTGTTTTTGGTTTTTGGATCACAGCCAGCTGTGTTCAGGGCTTACTCCTGACTGCACTCAGAGATCACTCCCTATGGGCTCAGGACATCATATGATAAAACCCAGGTCAGTTGTGCATAAGGCAAGCACCTTATCTGCTATCCTGTCACTCCAACTTTAAGAATCTCTCTGCCTCTTATCCTGACATTTGCAATGTCTCCGTCATCAAAGTAACTTCCAAGGATTAGGACATGGACATCTTAAGGGGCCATCAATTAACTTCCCAAACCTACTCCACTCTGGGTCCAAGTATATCTACCTGTGGATAAAAGTATATTTCAATTCATATCAGAAGTCAAACTCTATTAATAAAGTGTCCCTCCTCATTCAAGAACTCCTCCGATATGAAGTTTTCAAAAAGTTAAAATATTGCTCCTTTACTCTCACTTAACTAGGAAGCAATAACTGTGCTGATATGAACACTTCTGAGAACATAAATTGACTTAGAACCTATTGCTTTGCCTTCTGACTCATGGCTTTGTCCTAAACAGTCCTCTCCTGATAAGTGATTTATGTCATACTTGCCCCTCCTCCTGTCCCCAGATCACCCTTTTCCCTATCATTTAAAGGGTGCTACTGCTGAATTCTGACTGAAGAGGTTCTCTCATGCTTGAATGTGTCCCTCAAAAGCCCTAATCTCCATTACTTCAGAAGTGACTTATTTGGAAACTAAAGATCTAATTAGTTAAGAGGTGATCATCCTGGAATTGGGTAGACTCTTAATCCACCATGACTGGTTCCTTATCAGAATGGAAACATGCCCAGAGAAAGCATGTGATGAAAGACAGAGATTAGACTGACCAGACTGCAAGCCAAAGATCAACAGCTCTTACCTGACGCTAAAAAGAAATAAGCAAGGATTTTACCCAGAGTCTCAGAGGGAACATGGCCATGATGACACCTTGATCTGCAACTTCTAACCTCTAGATCAACCAATAAACACTGTATGAAGTCACCCAATATTTGATCCTTATTCAGGCAGTTTGAGGAAATGAATACAGGCCCCAAAGCCACCTGTCTTATATAGCACCAGATGCCAGGCTGGCGTGCTGGGAACAGAGCCAACCTAAATCATGGGGAAAGCTCATGGGCTAACCTAGCACGCAGCCTAAGCATGTGCCCCGGTCCTGGGAGCTCCGAAGAGCTCAGCACGTCCTGCCCTGAGCTTTCACCTTCCCCAGAGCAGCTCTGCATCAGAGATGCCCTTTGCCCAGGCTCTTGAAAGGTCTATTGTAAACAAATGCACACACAAAAGACAACATTCCCACCACCAGTATGCTCCTAGATTAGGTGACTGAAAATCAGATTCCCCCTTTTACAAGACATTTTTGACAAATTAACATAATGGGCCTTTGTTGAACTGCATTTTGAAGAAAAAGAAAAAAATGCATTTTTGCACTTTAATGCTAGGGGAAATAAAAAAGTTGTATAACAGAGAAAATGCAGCAGCTTTTTTTTGGGTTTTTTTTTGTTGTTGTTGTTGTTTTTGCTTTTTGGGTCACACCTCGCTATGCACAGCGGTTACTCCTGGCTCATGCACTCAGGAATTACTCCTGGTGGTGCTCGGGGAACCACGTGAGATGCTGGGAATCCAACCCAGGTTGGCCACGTACAAGGCAAATGCCTTACCTGCTGTGTTATTGCTCTAGCCCCCAGGAGCTTTTCAATAAGAGCATAGTGCTCCCAGGTTGGCCTTTTGGCAGAAGACTCAGCTAGTCTTTTGTCATTTGCTTCTGAAATTCTGTGGGGTATCAGATCAAGCATGATAGGGTTTAACTGAGATCAGGCTAAAGGTAGGTCAGTTGAGATACTTAGCCCCCAAAACAAGAGAGCTAGTTCCTAAAAACAGAGCAGACACACAGGATTGTGAGCATCTGTTCGCACCTTTAAGAGAACACAGGGGGACCCTCAGTTTCACCAACTATAAGATATGAGCATTAGTTTTCTCCACATGTAAGTGGGGCCATAATAGCAAGAGCTCATGGCCTGTTGGAGAAAAAGTATCCAAATGATGACTTTTCAATGTCATTTATGTCTTCCTGGTCAACGGCCCTATATCCCAAATAAATGAAAAAATGACTAAATTCACAAGTCTTCTAGCTATATAGAATTTTTTTTAATCTAGGAGTGAACATATATTTGCAATTTCAGTTAAAGTAAGTCCCAGTGGGGCTGAAGCAATAGTACAGGTAGAGCGTTGTCTGACCCCGAACCAATTCCCAGCATCCCATATGGTCCCCTGAGTACCACCAGGGGTAATTCCTGAGTGCAGACCCAGGAGTAACCCCTGTGCATCGCCATATTTGGCCCAAAAAGAAGAAAAATAATAAAGTAAGTCCCAACCCTGCAAAAGATTCTTAAATTTTAATTCTTTAAATTGATACAAATTCTTTAAAGTTTTTAAATTGATACAAAAGGACTGATGGCTATAATAGTTCCAAAAGTTCTCAGTTGAAAGTGTTAGTCATTACTCTGTGCCCTAAGAGGATTCTTAAGTAAGATTTAGCAGGCAACTGATGCTGCTTAGTAGTCAGTGTATTACATATACATAATTTATATTTCTGAAAATTAAGTGACTAATTAGATATTATTGCCTCTGCCACCAAGCCTTAAACTTGAGTGCTGAACATTTTTCCTTCCCTGCTTAGGACTGAACCCTGACACAAAGCAAAAGCATGTAATATGTAGACTAGGCTTTCAGAGAATTCACAGATCTGTTATTCAGGGCTTCATCAAATATAACCATGAAAAATCTTCTGCTCCCACTTCATTTACTTAGTGCTTTGCATTTCATTCTTTTCTTTATCATCCCCTGAAATACATTTAATTAGAATGAAAGCAGGAATTGAATCCCTGTTGGCTCAATGCTACATCTTTAAGCCTACAACATTAACTACCATCCAGAGCACTCAAATATCAATGTATGCATTCAAAACATGAATCCTTTTGCCCTTGCTATTAACTTCAAGACCAATAGCAATTGAGGAAGGTTATTTCAAAGGGACAATGAGTAGAAATTTAAATAAAAGATGATTTAGGGGCAAAGAGTTAGCTCAAGGGGGTGGAGCATATGTCTTCTACACTCTAGTATATATATATATATATGTGTGTGTGTGTGTATGTATGTATTATGTACTATTTTATTTCCTTTCTCATTTTTAAGGTGGAATTTCCTGTTTTCCAATTTTATTCAAATTTTATTCAAAATTTCCTATATGAAGATGCTAGAGCATAGCATTTGCTCTTCTCTGTACCTTATCTGAGTCATCAATTTACAAGAAAATGTCCCTGATATCTTACAAAATATTGGCAAGTGCCAGGGATATTTTAGAGAACATGTAATGGTATGAATACAAAGGCTGTTCAAACCATGCAAAAGCTGAAGGACTGGCTCAGAATCCCTGTGCATGTTTCCTGTTGCTCAGGGTCAAGTTAAAATTACTACTTACTTCATATATAAATTTATTATCTCAGAGTTCTATAGTTTGGAAGTCTGAAGTAATGTCAAGGTATCAGCAGAGTTTTGTGCCTTTTTAGAAACTATAGGAGATCCATTTCCTTCTATCAGCTTCAGCTGCTAGAAACTTTCAGATGTTTTTTTGACTCATGGCTTCCCCCCACACACACCCTATTTTCTCTTTTTTTCCTCCAATTTCAAAGCCAGAAATAACAGGGTCAGTGGTTCTCAGATCATATTAGTCTTATCTCCTCTTTTGTCTCTCCTACATTTAAGGTCACTTGTGATCACACTGAAATCACACAAGTAATCCAGAATTACCTTCCAGTGTTAAAATTAGTTGATTTGTTTTTTAGGGCAGGCACGTAAAAGTGCCATGGATTGATTATCCTCCTAAATAAGAGAAATTTATTTGCTCATAATTCTGGAAGTTCAAGGTGAGATCAAGGGCACAGCAAGGTTAATTTCTTCTCTGGCCTTTCCTTGGCTTGTAGATGGTTGTCCTCTGCCTGTGTCTTCCCATGTGTGCATTGATGCCCTTATCAAATAAAGATATGGTCACATTTGAATGAAGGAGCACCCTAGTGACCTCATTTTCAGTTAATTATCTCCTTAATGATCTTACTGTCAAATACAATTGCATTCTGACATGCTGGGGTGTTCATGTTTCAACATAGGGATTTTGAGGTTGACTAAATTGAGCCTGTAACAAATCATGACTTCAGTGTTGTCTATTTCAATTCTCTTTCCATGTCGAATTCAGGACCTAGTGAACATTTTCACAGGTTCTGAGAATGCGGATATGAATAGCCAGAGAACCATTGTACTGCCTAATACACCTTATTTTGAAAATGTTGTCACAGGTGTAGCGAATTGTAGAGAAATAATACTTCTTAGAGTACAATATTTGGCACCTTTAACCATGGCCTCATATGACTTCAGGAAAGCAAAGCTGACTGGCTGCCCAGGGGAATTTCATCAAAGTCTTCAAAGAGTGTAAGCCCAGTTTCTATGACCCAGAAACAGAATACTCCAGAGTCTTACACCACACTTATAAATGCTTATGTCTATGTTTATAAATCTGAATGAGTTCCCTTGGGCCTAGCCATGCCACTCAAAGCAGAGGCAAAGGAAAAGAAACCACTCTGGCTCCTAAGCACACTCGGGAGAGCAGTCAGGGGCCTGAGCAGCAGGCGGAGTCGGAACGGCAGTGAGCTCCCTGACCATTTGTAGCCTTTAACATTTCTGCTACTACAACAGTTTGTTTTGCAAAAATTAAAACAGGATCAGAGAAGTAAAATAGTAGTAAAGTGCTTGCCTTGCATGCAGCAGATTCAGGTTCAATCTCTGGCACACTGTATGTCCCCTGAGCCCTGCCAGGAGTGATCCTTGAACACAGCGCTAGAAGTAACCCCTGAGCACAGCCTGGTTTGGCCTCAACAAAAACAATTCCTGAAATCCTTTATTATTATTATTATTATTATTAATTATCAGGGGCTGGAGCGATAGCACAGCGGGTAGAGCATTCGCCTTACAAGCGGCCAACATGGCTGACCCGAGTTCGATTCCTCCACCCCTCTCGGAGAGCCCGGCAATTGGTTTGGGGTCTATACGCAGCAGGCTCGGTCCTCAAAGAGGACTCCTAGCAGTGCTCAGGGTATCAAATGTAGTGCCAGGGATTAAACCCCATACAAGGCAAGCTCCTTGATCTTTGTACGGTCTCTCCAGCCCCTGAGTGTTCTATACTTTCTTAAAATAAATTAAATGCTTAATTGAACCATCTTACTTAGCAATACTGACTTGATGAGGTTTTTGTTTTTATAAGTAACAAATATCAACAACAAAACTCTATTCAGTTACCATTTTTCTCTTTTGTACTCTTTTACAACTAATCAAAGATGGAGAGGAGGAAAAAATAAAGAATTGGTTGGAACATGTAGATTCTACTATTGACTCATTATTTTCTCATTAGTTCAACTGTCTCTTTGTCTAAGTAGCTTCAGCAAGCTGGTGAGTTAAAAATCAGAAATCCTTATCGCTTACTCCCAACTCCACCACTTAGAGCTGTGCAACCTTAGGCCAGTTCATATCCTCTCTGAAACTCAGTATCCTGATCTATAAAAGAGAGACGAAAAGTACCTATATGCAAAGGTGCTCTTGTATTTAACTGAAAGTGTTTAAATCAATTGGTACACATAACTATGTTATAAAATTAAAAATAGAACAAAAGGGTCAGAGCATCTATCTGCTGAGATTCCCTCCATATATTCTATTCTATTATTCTGTATTCTATTGTTAGTTTCTAGCTTTCTCTTACACACAGATAACACTTACGGCTCATTACCTCAGGATCTTTGAATGGCAGGAAAATATTGGAGGTATGGGATGGGGTGAAGAAAGGAAGTAGATCACTTTAGAATGGGAAAATCTACTTTTGGGGGGAGCACTCTTGGCAGTGCTCAGGAATGTAGTATTTAGGCAGGTGGTGCTTTGGCAGCTATGTGATATGAGGGGCCATATCTAGTGTTTCTCATATGCATGGCATGTATTCTATCACTTGAACCACTTCCCTGGTCCCAGAAAATCTGCTTTTGAAGCTGGAAATGGAAAATCCAATAAAGCAGGGAACATGACAGCGATTGAGTATTTAACAACAATCAATTAATGTGCACTCTGGGTGGCCAATTGGAAGACACTGGACCAGTGCATTAATGACTGGACTTAATCCGTTGGACACAGTTACAATTGCTGCCTCAGGACTACCAGTATGTGCTGTGTTTTATCTTACTTCCTGCTGCTACAGCCTGTGTCCATTACGGATCCTCTGGTAGACTAAGAAGCCACAACATTCATCTGCCAAGAATGCTTAGTCATAGCAGAACTCGCTCCTTTGGGGTCAAAGGTGGCGGAAAATATCTTTAAACATAAGTTTTGTTTGTTTGTTTTGTGGCCACACCTGGCAGTGCTCAGGCTTTCTTCTTGGCTCTGTGCTCAGGAGTCACTCCTGACTGTGATCAGGGACTATGTGAGGAACCTGAAATTGAACCGGGGCCAGTTGTGTGCAAGGCAAGTGCATTAACCGCTGTATTAGCTCTTTACCCCGAAACATCAAAATTTTAAATTAGAATAAAAACTCTCCAAATATCCAAATAGGAAAGAGGATGCTTCAGACTGAATATCTTACTCTTCTCTGTAAGACTTCACTTATGGAAAAAATATCACAGATGGTGACCCCAGTTGTCTCACAGAGCTTCCCTTTCATTCCAATTCCCTCTGTTTGGGGCACCTTGAGTCCCGCTCTAGGTTCTCTTTCTCTTCTTTCAGTTCCTCCAGGCCCTCCCTGACCTCCTTCCTAAACAGGCTACCTCCTGGTTATTTCCTCTCTCTGCATCCCATTTCTATTCTCTTTAGTATGGATCACAGGAAGTAGTTGTTGTTTGTTCATTTGTTTTCTCAGCTTTGGTAAAAAGTGGATTTGGGGAGATAAGGAAGGTGAATAGCCTGTGGTTAGCTCCAAGAACTGTCAACTGGTAAATGACCCAATTCATGAGCTCTGTGAGCACTGTGAAAAGTAAGTGCCTTAAGATGCAATGAACTGTGGACCAGGGGTCTTCTCATTCTAATCCATTTCTGCCACTTGGCCGCCCAACCACTCTAATCAAATCGCTTTTCACTTCTCTCTTCAGGACTCAGTTTCTTTACTAATAATGAAGTGAACCCATTTGTCATTGAATACAGCAAATCCTTATTTTGCCTGATACATTTAGCCAGCCATCCAACCTCAGACATAAAGTAAAATAGGAGTCACTGGCTTTGGAGATGATGGAATGATGTGCATGTTTTAAGACAGTGCTAAATGCTCCACTTGATTTGCAAACTGCGTTTAAAATGGAAGTTAACCTCTACTTTAGCATGTCACTCACAATGGCAAGACTCCTATGTCAGATAGGTAACTGCCTCTTCCTTGTGACTAAACAGCAAAGGGTTCTAACTTTCCTTCAATATGTATGTGTGTGCCCCAGTCTCTTGTGTCACTTCCTCTGAAGCTCCTGGTTAAATGTAGGTAGTTCATAGATTCAGCTCTACAGTCTAATGCTCTACCACTGAACTATCTCTTGTTGATCATAGATTCAGCATTAAAAGCCACCAGTGGACACGAGTGATAGTATAGCAGGTAAGACCTTTGCCTTGCACATGGCTGACCTGAGTTTGATCCCCAGTATTTCACATGGTCCCCCGAGCACCGCCAGGAGTCATTCCTGAGTGCAGAGCCAGGACTAACGCCTATGAATCTCCAGGTATTACCCCAAATGCCAAAAAATAAAAATAAAGTAAAATAAAAGCCACTAGTGACCAAGTATTTTTATATTCACAAAAGCCCCAAGCAATTGGGATGTAGAACAGAAGTTGTAGAGGAAAATGTCTCCCCAGACCAATGTGGCTATAGAATACATGAGGTGCACCTTGCAAGAACTAAAAATTACCAAAAAATACAAAAACGCAATATAAGTAGAAAACATTTTAGAATGGAGAAACAGGTATAAAATATCTCATTAGATAATTTTTAAATTTATGACCATTTAAAAAATAATATTCTTGACATATTGAGGTAATTAAAATAAATTATGAAAATTAATTCTACATGTTTCTTCTAAATTTTAATGTAGCTAATAGACCATTTTTGTTTGATTTTTATGATACTGGGGATGGAATTCAGGGTCTCACATGTGCAAATGCTTTGCTGCTAAACCTTATTCACAGTCCTTGAACTATTTTTTTTTTTTCGCTTTTTGGGTCATACCCGGTGATGCACAGGGGTTACTCCTGGCTCTGCACTCAGTAATTACCCCTGGCGGTGCTCAAGGGACCATATGGAATGCTGGGAATCGAACCCAGGTTGGCTGGGTGCAAGGCAAATGCCCTACCCGCTGTGCTATCACTCCAGCCCCTTTGAACTATTTTTTAAAATCACATTTTACTGTGCCGCCTCAGAGCTTACTGGAAAGCCAGGTATGAGTCGGTGGTAATGGGGCAAAGGCAACCTCATGGGAAGGGGGGCGTTACCGTCATGCCCTACGGAGGTCACGAGTTGCCCCCCACGAGCTCTCCGGCATGGCCATGGCTCCAGAGCCACAAAAACCAACCTCGTAATTATTTGGCTCTTGGCAGAAATCAAGCTCCTCGTGACATATTCGATATGCCAAACACAGTAACAACAAAGTCTCCAGTGGAGACGTTACTGGGCCCGCTCGAGCAAATCGATGATCAACGGGAGGGCCTTTACCTTTACCTCCAGACTTAATAAGCAAAATATTAGAAATCCAAAATCGCGTGGCCACTATTGCGGCTGTGCAACATCATATGGTTCTCATAACCAGCTTTAGAAAACAAATTATTTCACAATGCCTTTTCAGCAGTTCTGATTGTTGGGTAGAAACTCTAAACAATAATGTTGCATCTTTTGTCGAAATAATGAATGTAAGCAAAATAGATACAGAGTTAAGTAGAAATCATCTGCCTCACAGGCATTGGGAGGGGGGTATATCGGGGTTCTTGGTGGTGAAAAATAAGTACTGGTGAAGGGAAAGGTTTTTGATCATTGTGTGACCGAGACTTAAACCTGAAAGCTTTGTAACTTCCCCCACAGTGATTCAATAAATAAATATAGCAAGAAAGAAAGAAAGAAAGAAAGAAAGAAAGAAAGAAAGAAAGAAAGAAAATCACATTTTACTGATTTATCATTTGCTTACAATACTGTAAAATTTCAGACTAAAGTAATATGGCTTCACACCTAAAATTTCAAACTAAAATTTATGTAGCTTCACACCTAAATAAATGTGTAAGCTTTATTCTACACACCACCAAGCTCTCATGCCATCAACCTATCAAAAATGGCATTCTCTACCCATTCCTCCTATTCCCTTTCCTTTTCCCTTTGGTAACTACCATATGTTACACAGTCTAAGATTTATTTTTGTTGTGTTTTTCAGTTCATTTGTATGGGTTATAGCTGCCCTTTCTCCCCTTAAGTGAATTAAAACCATACAGTTGTTAAATTTCACTTCCTGAATTTTTTTATTAGCATAGTCACTTCAGATATTATCCATGTTGTCTTGAAAGGTACAACCTCATCTTTTTAACAACTTAGTAGTATTTCAACGAATATATATATATATATATATATATATATATATATATATGTCACAAACTCTTCATCTGGCAATATATGCTGATGGGTATTTAAATTGATTCCATGTTTGGGTTCTGGTGAACAATTCTGCTATGAACATAGGTGTAAATACTCTTTCAAATTAGTGTTTTAATATCCTTCAGGTCAACGTCTGGGAGGGGTAACTAGGAATATTTTTTACATTATTTAGTTGAAAATATATTGTTTTCGATAGTGCTGGCATATAACTAGAGTTAGAAATGTGTGAAAAGAGAAAGACAGACAGAGAAGAGGAGGAGGAGGGGAGGAGGAGATGATGTGATTAAGGGAGAAATTGATAAAGGAAATGAGAGTAAATTAAGATCCTTTGCAGGACCAGGGATATGCCTAGGTGGTAGAGCACTCCCCTTGCTCTCTGATTTTAATTCTCAGCACCCCTTATACTCCCACACCCAATTGGCACTTTGCTTAGTGAGACCCCCCCTTTGTTCTCAATTGCACCATTAGGTAGCAAGCTAAAACATTTTCCAAAATAACAAGACACTAACTGAAATTACCTTATGGAAAGTTTTTAGTTATGCCTAAATAAAAAAAAATTACTCCTACTCAGGGAGCCAGGAGTAATCCCTGAGCTCTGCAAGGTGTGGCCCCCAAGACAAAACAAATCTAGGAATTATCAGGACATGTTTCTTCACATGAGGATATGAGGGTGTGGTTTGTAGTGTCATAATAGTGTCAGAGGGCTGAGGAATCAAATAAGACTGTAATATCCCACTCCATCGCTCAAAACTGCATTGACAGTACACTTTCTTACTGGTGAAGAGAAAGGCTAAAATAAACCTGAGTGGAATTAAAAAAAAGTTAAAACTTCAGTGTAAGATAATTTCTAAGAATTGATTTTAATCTTATTGTATGAGTAATAATTTAAATTTTTATTAGATTATAAAGATCTTGATAATTAAGAAGAGAACAAAGAAGAAAAATTAAATCATCATATTTCCCTAACCCAGTTATAACTATTTTAAACATTTAAACATTTAAAGAAATGTTTCCAGTTCTTTTCTTTATACAAAGTGATAAAGGTTATAATGGTGTATTGTATTATCAGTATAACACAATTCTACTTACTGTTCTGTCTCACTGAACAGCACATTATAAACATGTTATTAACAATTCTTGGGAAGACCGGTGAATGGCTACCAAATTGTATCTTAAGAATATACTGCGGGGGTATAGTGCCACTAACAGGTCAGCCTGTACCTGTGGGGCGAGTGCATCAGCAGCCTGATGGGCCTTCAGTCTTCCTGACACCCCAAAAATTGTCACTGTGCCTTTGGCCAGAGCCCAACAAATTGGGACCGAGTTTACCAATAAATTAAATGGCCAAAAGTTAGGAATGTGGGAGCCATACCCACAAACCACCTCCGGCTCAGCTATACAAGCTCATTTATTGGCCTTATTTTAGAGACCCATAGCTAAATCTCAAAAGAGATCAAAAGCCACAGTAAATCTCGGACCTGTGCATGGCTGAACAGACTGGGGTAAATCGGAGGGGGACAGGTTGGTCTGTGCTTGCCCAAGCAAAGCCCCCAGCAGTCTCTTGCTTCCATAATCCAAAATTGCTGCCATACTCCAGGCCTGACCCCACCATCTCAGGACAGACCTCACCAAGATATAATCTGCTGGAAATTCAGGTATGCGGATTTTGTGACTGAAATCTTCAGATTTTCATGGAATTGGGGTGGGCTACCTGTCCTCACTTCCCAATATACATGAAAACACTGGCAGTCACCCCCATGAACCAACTCCAGTGCCACCCTGTAAATTCTATTATTGTCCTTGCTTCAGAGACCCATAAATAAATATCCGAAGAGATCAAAAGCCAGAGACACAGAAACAAGTCCCAGAAGTCATCATAGAGCCGGAGATCTTTCCGTACCCCATATCTAGCCAATTTCACCAGAGCACCCCAAATGGAGCAGGTGCTATATCCCAGCCTACTCCAGATGACATCCTGGCAACCAAGAGCTTCCATAAGCAAGATCCAGGTATGCAGATTCCAGGACTAAATCTCCATGAAGCATGACAGCAGAAGCGTGGGACTGTCCCTCCCTGGTTCCCCGCCTGCTCCTCAGTCTGGCTCTCTCATGCACAACGTGCCTTTGGCTGCCATCTTAAAACACCAGCAACCCTGGTCCAGAGACGCCCAATTGAATCCCAAAATGGATTAGTGCCCTACAGAAATGTCTCTGGAACCCAACCACTTACAATCTAGGATTCCAGAAGAATGCAGCTGCATCACCCATGATATTCAAAATGAGCAATGAACAATAAATAATCTAACATCTGCCACTGGCAGGCAGGCTTCAATGGTGGTGAGAAAATTCTAGCAAAACATAATGCCCAAAAGCAGAGAGAGAGTATTGGGAAAATTGTTTGCCATGGAGTCAGGGTGAGGACTAGGATGGAGGGAGCAGGGGCATTGAGATATACTGGGGATACTGGTGGTGGAAAGTGTGCACTGGTGGAGGGATGCGTGTTCAATAATTGTACAGCTGAATCTTGAACATGAAAGCTTTGTAACTGTATCTCACGGTGATTCAATTAAAAAAAAAGTAATATGGAGTTCTGCCCAATTCAATCAGCTTAATCAATGCCTGAATAAATAGCAGTACTCCTACAAAAAAAGAAGAAGAAAAAAAAGAATATACTAACCCTTCAACCATCCCCTAAAGGGTGAGTGTACAACACATTTTTAATTTTTCTATCATAAGTTAAGTGACATGAATACCATCAAATTTTTTCCTGTTTCCAAAAAAAAATGGAACTTTAAGAACCATTCAGAGAATACAAATAATAAATTAGTGTCTTCATATGCCTAATTTTTAAATTAAATTGAGTGAATTAATTTAGCAGGGCGTTTGCCTTGCATGCAGCCAACATGGCCGACCCGAGTTCGATTTCTTCGCCCCTCTCAGAGAGCCTGGCAAGCTACCCATGATGTATTCAATATGCCAAACACAGTAACAACAAAAGTCTCCAACAGAGATGTTACTGGGCCCGCTCAAGCAAATCGATGAACAACAGGAGGACAGTGACAGTGACAGTGAATTTATTTTTATGTTTTAATTCTCCAATCATATTTTATACCTGACTCCTGGGAAAACAATATTTAATTTGAAAAATTATATTTTTGTCATATAGGCAATCTTTTTTTACTTTTCTACATTGTGGATGATATAGAACAAACTATTTCTAAATCTCTTCAGACTTTCCACAACATTTTTAGAAATATTTTTCTTCTACAAAACTCTATAAAACAATGATCTCTATCCTATATTTTATTTCTGATGAGCCAAGTAGTCAAAACAATTTTGGGCCCTTCTCAACTGTGTTCAGTGGGCCGTGGGACCACTCTCAGTGACAGCTGGCTGACTCCGAAGACCTGATGGTCCAAGGCACTTGTCCCGCAGTGCCAGAGACCACCAGGGTCACCCCACAGTGTTTGAGGAAACATGAAGTGTGGAAGATCCAACTGAAGGCCTCTGAACAACAGCCATATGCTCTAGAACTTTGAACTATCCCCCGAGCCTGCAAAAGAAATATTTAGGGTATGGTAAATCTTAAAATAGCTTCTCTTTAATATTAGATGTAGTGATAAAATTTGTAAAGAGTGTAAAGAAAAATAACTCCTTGTTCATTGTTAGTGGGAATGTAAGTTGATCTAGCCGCTCTGGAAAATAGTATGGCAATTTCTAAAAAAAAAAAAAGTTAAAAATAGAATTACCACATGATTCAGCAACTCTACTCTTAGGTAACTATCCAAAGAACACAAAAAATTGAAATGATAAATGTACACTTATGCTCATTAAAGCACTATTTACAATAGCCCATATCTGCAAGCAATTCAAGTACTAAATGACAGGTGAGTGGATAAAGAATACTGGAATAGTACTCAGCTATAAGAAAAGTTGAAATATTGCCTTTTACAATAACATTAAAGAAAATAGAGGGGTGATCATGCTAAGTAAAATTAGAAGAAAAATGTTTACCGCAGTATCTCACTCATATGTGGTATATTAAGAATCAAAGTATGGGAATAGACAATAACTAGCGAACACAAATTCTTAGACTGATCACAGAACTTAAGTTACAGGAAGGAGAGGAAGAGTGGACAAAAAGTGTTTAATAGTGATATGGAGAGATATTGGCATTTTGGTGGTGAGTTTGGTGTGGTAACCTTGTGCCCCCAAGACAGGGAGAGACTGAAGAGATAGGAGAGGGAATAAGATGATTGTCTTGATGACCTCAGTTTGATGTCTTGCACCACATATGATCCATAGATGACTACCAGGTGTGATTCCTAAGCAGAGAGCCAGGAGTAAGCACTGAGCACCCTGTCTGTGACCAAAATACAGAACAGGGGACCATATGGGATGCTGGGAATCGAACCCGGGTGGGCTGCATGCAAGGCAAACACCCTACTCACTGTGCTATCGCTCAAGCCCAATTCCCAAATTCTTATATGACAGTTTGGAGCCAGGCTGCAAGAGATCAGTTGTGAAGAATAATCTGCTTTTATATGATAATGAGGATAATATTGGGAACTAATTAGAGCATATATCTGTACATTTTAATCATGGACTATTTTTTTTAAATATCAGGACCATCCTGAAGCTTCTTTGTTGTCTGGCAGAATCTATTTTATTGACATATTTCTTAAACAAAGAAGCTAATGTTTGAGGCAAACTTAAAGATAAGTTTGAGGCAGCCAAATCAGATTCATTAGTAGAACTTATCTATTCACATTCGGATGTAAGAGTTACACGTCCAGATCCATGAGAATTAGGAAAAACCATCTCTGCTCTGCTAGCAAGACTTAAGGGCTTGTGAAACAGGTTAAGTGAAGGGATGCTCTCTTCCTCCCCCCGCAACCCGACTCTTCCTTCCCACTAAGGGGATGAAAGCGATAACACCCAGAATCTTTATAAACTCTCTAGAATAGCCTGCATCCTCTGGATATGGCTGAAATACCACTGATCACCAGGAAGAGTCTAAAAAAGAGGTCTCACCAAAAAGATTTTTGTTCCCTAAGGGGAAAGCCTTCATAACATTGGCATGAATAAGTTATGAAAAGCCTTCACAACTGAAAGAGACATAATCATCATTCATGTATAACAGATTTGTTTATTCTGTAAAGATTCATTTCAGTTGATTAATTATCAGTATGTGCTGATGGTGGGGGTAACAAGGCTTCTCTGATGAGAGAATTATTGAAGTACATGCTTAGAATATTTATCACAGAGCACATATTGTATAAACTTGGCATATTTATCATGTTCTTTTTGTATGTGCTCCTTCCTTCCCCAAATAGACTAAACAGTATTGCTATACTTTACACACTTTCCCCTCTAGATATGGTACTTCACTCTTTTTTTAAAAGAGAAATTTATTGTTTTTAGATCTGATACTAATACCTCAATATAAATTTAGGTCATTTTGTAAGTGGTTCCTGTGTCTTTCTCAGCTTTAAACTGAGCTATTCTAAAATAGAATGTAAATAGACATTGCTTGCCACGAAAAATTTGATACTTGGCCAACCAATTCCCAATAGTATAACCACTATTTAAAGAGAAAATGGCATTTGGTGTAACATAAAATCGAGCCTCCTAAACTTTAAATGTGAATGTAACTAAGTTTAAGTATTAAAATTTATATCTTCCAACCTGATGTAATAATTATCAAAGAAATTTTTCCTTCTATTTATTAAACATGATAGTGAGGATTGCTATTTAAGGGCTGCTCCCACTGAGATAGATTTTTATATATCCTTTTGCACTTAATATCTATGACTTTGAGGTGCTAATATTATTATCTCTTTCCCAGAGTTTAAAAACAGTAAGGCATAAAGAGTCTAGGATGCTTGCCTAATATCTTATGGTTTAGTTGTAGCCAAATTGGTATTCATACCACTCTGCTTCTGGAGTCGTCAGAGCTTTCAACTACCTAACTAGGTGATAAGTGACTCTGTGTGTGTGTGTGTGTGTGTGTGTGTGTGTGTGTGTGTGTGTGTGTACCTTGTGTACTTAGGCAAGCCATAATACATGCAGTCAGAAGATCTTGGTTGTGGTCACAGCTTCACAATTAGTATTTTTTTTAAACATTTGTTCCTTCTTAGCTCTGAGTTTTCCAGTGTCTAGTCTCATTTCATCTACTCCTATAGCTTCAATGTCTGAGTCTCAAAAATTTACCCTCTTCCCTTGTCTTTCTTCCTGAGCTTCAAGGTCATAATAATTTTTATATTTGTACTCTGATGTTTCATAATTGCATATATCCAAATTACAGATCATCGCAACTAGATTTCCCCTATATTAATTTTTATTGTCGTATATGGCACTGTCAACCATCTCCTTTGCCCGGAGCAGAAACTCTAGATTCATCCTGAACTCCTTTTCTTTCTTCTCTCCCTGCATTCATTCAGAACAACTATAGATGAAGTGCTGTAGATTCCATCATGAAATGATCTCTTCTCTTACCCGTAGATGCTGTTACGGTGCATGGTTATCTCTCCTAAGTAATTTCAACAATCTCTTAACTAGTTTTTCCTGCCTGTAGCTTTTTCCTTTACCATACCATTCTCCACCTTACCACTCTGCTTCTTGAGTCAGAGCTTTCAACTACCTAACTAGGTGATAAGTGACTCTGTGTGTGTGTGTGTGTGTGTGTGTGTGTGTGTGTGTGTGTGTGTGTGTGTGCAGCTGAACCAATTTTGGTTTCTTAACCAAAGTAAGTCTTCAAAACTCCAAAGTTTGCTGGAGATATGGTACAGAGGTTAAGGTGCTTGGAAGCGGCCAAACCCAGTTCAATCCCTGAGCACCACAGAACCAGGAACTCCACTTGAATAGCTAAGGAGTATAATCATAAGATATTTGGGGTGCCCACAAACCCAAAATAAATAACAAAATTAACAAAACCCAAAACTTATTAGCCCTCTCCTTTACTCAGAATCACTTAGATAAATTTATATAGTCACATAGATAAATTTCCAATAACTTGTTTACTGGTTCTTATCAACAACTTCAGTCTTTTTTTACACTTTCCTCCCTGCAAACTCTACTTCAGTGCAGCTGAACCAATTTTGGTTTCTTAAACTTTCTCTCTGTTGCCTTTGCTCTTCTCAAATTTTGCTTGTTCCCCGTAGGGAAGATGTACTCATAGTCTTACAAATATCTCACTTTTCTGAAATGATTGCCTTCGAATGCCTCCTGGAAAGGAGATAGCAGAGTTTTATGATCTGGTCCTATTTAGAACACTCTAGGCTTTCTGTTTTCCTGACATTATAGCTCCATTTGTGGATATCAATAACAGCTACCCTACTCAAAGGAATAAAGTCCTTTTATTATCCCTCTCTACTGAAACTCTTAAATATTTTAAAATATAATTGAATTATAACAAACATATAAAATAGTTGTGGATGTTTACATAAACAGCATTTCCACAATAAAATTGATATCTGATTTGTTAGGATGGCTGTTAATTGATGAATGGGGTGCTGGAGGCTCAGAAGCTGCAAAGGATTTATGGTATCAAGTGTTTCCTATAAGCCTGATGCTCCCAGATATAGTAAACTAGAGGCTAAAATTTGCTTTATTGCTATTAAGCCTAGAGATTTTTCATGCACCTAAAACTTGTCAGAGATTCTCAGCCATTATGAGGCTTGATGTAGCCACATGGAGCTATATGAAGCCCCATTGTTTATGGATCACTTTCTCTTCCATTTTCTCCCTCTCGTGACTTTTTTCATCATTTTTTCAGCTTCAGAAAAATGCATTCAAAAGATTATAAACAGCAGTTGGTAATCAGTGCATAACAGCTTTCTGTGTATAATACAATCATTAGGTGTACATTAGACATTTGGCATAATAAGAACACTGTCACTGTAATAAAACTCTGTCAAAGTACCAATGCCTCCTGCTTTGAAAATACACAGATCAATTTTGTAATCCCTATGGATGGGGAAGAGTATAAAACCTGTATGGCATTACAGGTCTATTACATTGTGACAGAGTTCAGCTGATTTTGCTTAGCATATTCCAAAGACAGTACGTGCAAATGTGTTAATATTAATTTCTTCTCCATGTTATTTAATAACCTTTAATCCCCTTATTATTGAAGTTGTATTTTGTTGGATATAAGATAATCTTGAACATGATCTTAAATTATGTTTACAGTTTGTACTAGAACTGGTAAAAGAAACTTTAATGTCATTGCCTATTGGTCATATCTCAATTAAAGCTAAAATATATGATTTTGATAAATATGCAACAAAGGCAGCTCTATAGAAGTTGAAAACTAATTTGTCCATGTCTGGAGATGGGAACGGGGTGTGATGGTAAATGGGCAGGAAGAAGTCTTTCATGGCTAAAATCGCATTTCAGGGATGGCTGTATGACTAAATTTTCTAAAAATTATTGACATTTACATTTTAAATTAGGTAATTGTGAAGTACATAAATTACTGTTCAACAAAACTCCTAAAAATGAAATCATTGTGATTGTTCCTTTTGTTTGTTTGTTTTTGTTCTTCTCAGATGTACTTCTAGCTCTGCTCAGGGATCACTCCTGGTCATCTAAGGTGTCATCTGTGGAGCTGGGGATTGAACTCCAGATGGCTGTGTTATCCACCATACTTTCTCTCCAGCCTTATACTGAATGTCTTTATTCATATCTTTGTCATCCAATGTAAGTATACCCATAGAACTAGTTCTGACCTGAGTTCTTGGCGAACCAAAGGGATGGCTATTTAGAGTTATCATAGAATTAATCTAATTATCTTTCAAAAGTAATTCATCAGTTTACTAACCTATCAACAATGTATGACTATTTCTTTCTCCAAAAATTTTACTAGCATTGATTTTATTAATCTTTAAAGTCTTTGATATTATGGAAAAATGCTTGCCATTAATTATTGTATTATAAGACTACTAACCATTTTAGCCCTTGGCCAGTTGTATTACTTTGTGAATTATTTCTCTTGTTTATTCATTAAAAAGTAGGTTTCTTGTCATTACCTTATTAACTATATTGTATGACTTGCATAACTTATGCATATTACATTATTCTTATTGTATACACTGTTAAAGATTTTTTTCCTAGTGGTTGACAAATTACAGCTCATGAACTAAATACAATCCACTGGTTTTTGTTATTTTTTTCCCTTAAATTTTCACTTTGGAATAATAATAAACTAACAAAAATTTGTAACAGTAGTACAGAATGATGCACATAGCCTTGACCCAGCTGTGTTTTGCATACTTACAGTTCAGTATCATACAGGTACAATATGTATATGTTGTAAGTGTGTGGTTTTTTCAATGCTAGATGTGGTTACCACCTCAACCAAGACACAGAAATGTTTCATTATCATGAAGATTCCTCTTTATGGTCACAAGAATGCTTAGAATATAACCATCCCAAACTCACAACCACTAATCTGTTTTCCATCTCTGTAATTTTGCCATTTTGAGCATGCTATATATAAATGGAATCATAGAGTATGTGATCCTTGAGATTGACTTTTTTTCACTCAGCATCAATGCCTGCTCTTGAGAGACATTCAAATTGTTGCATATATCAAGACTTTGTTTATTTTTATTGCTGATTTTAATCCATGATTTGGATATATCCACCATCTGTCTAAAATAGCCTATGAGTTCAAAATGATTTTTACATTTGTAATGGCTAAAAAAACTGAAAGATGAATAATATTTTTGCAATGTGAAAATCATCTGAAAGTCAAACTTCAATGCCCATAAACATTTTATTGTAGTACAGTCACACTCGTTTGCTTGTGTACTGTCTAATCTACAGCTGCTTTCTCAGTATAGTGGCAGAGTTAAGTAGCTATGTCAGTGACAACCACCATGATGAGTAAATAAAACCATAAACGGAAAGTCATGCCTTGACTTTCTAATCTTATCTTCCTTGCAACCTACCTATTTGGACTTCTGGGCTTCCCCCAATAGCTAGTGCAGTTTCCATTTATTCAGTATATTACTCTACTTTGCTAAGGGAGAGTCTTTATGTCTCTTAAATTGTCTATTTTAAATTGTGTTTATCAGAGCCTTATTTCCCATTTTACATTGGATACAGAACTTATTGAAAATATTTATTATTCTGGAACTTCAAGGCTCTGACAGCATGCATTTTTAATACTTAGCAAATATCACAAAGCATTACAGAGAGGCAGTATATTATAGAAAAGTCAGTGATCTTAGGAAGTTTATTTAATCTCCATTAAAGTCAGTTTCATAACTATAAAATTGGATGCATCACAACTTATTTGTTTCCTCAAAATTCTGTTCTTTTACTTCTCTTTCATGTCATGAATTACTGTTTTTTTTTTTTTAGGTTGGCATTGGTTGTGGTTCCCTATAATAAAGCCTATGTTTCCTGGCTAGATGTAACCATGTTGCTGATCTTTGAGAAACAGCCTGTGAGCAGACTTGATATGTGCAAGAAGAGGTTATTGAGATGGGATAGAACTCCATCTTAGATTACACAAGATGCTCCAGGAGTAGCTAAGCAGCAAGACAAAAGGTGCCAGAATTGGGGCTGGAGCAATAGCACAGCGAGTAGAGTGTTTGCCCAGCATCCCATATGGTCCCCCCGAGCACCGCCAGGAGTAATTCCTGAGTGCAGAACCAGGAGTAACCCCTGAGCATCGCTGGATATGACTCAAAAAGCAAAAAAAAAAAAATAAGTGCCAAAGTCCCTGGAATAGAACTGACATGGAGTACTGTTTGTGGATTCTTTTAAGAGAAAAAAAGAAATTCTTGTCTTTTTAAGTACCAGTACTTTTCTCTCACTGGATAAAGCTCAATCTTTAACTTTTAAGGATTGCTAAAAAGAAAATTTCAGAAACAAATCAGATGTGTGGAATGGATTATAAGCCCTGGGTTTGATCCCCACCATCATCCAAATGTATAGTTATGATGAATTGAACTGATTTAAGCATTCTGAATTAAAGATAGATTTCAGCCTTCACACCCTTAGACACTTGGCAAAATATATACCATGGTTTATATTTCTAAATGAAGGAGGCCAACATTCATTCATGTGCTTGATTGGGGGAGGATCCCTACTGTTATGTCTGAATTATTTTTGCAAGAGTTTGAAATCAGTTCATGTTGCCTTTGAAATTCCAGGCATTAAATTCCATCTATTGTGCCCACTGAGGTTCCATGTGGGTCTCAGCAGGCAAATCTGTAAGGCAGACTTGATAGTTATTGTGTGTTCAGGGGAAGCTGTGCTGTGGTTAATAGCAGCCCCAGCCATTGCCCATCATAAATCATAAAAGCTCATCCAGGTTCTACCCTGCCAAGCATGACTCCGCAGACCCTTTTCCTTGCATTTTCCATGGCTCCAAAAGGAAAATAACCTATTCTAGATTCCTAAGTTGCTGGGGAGAAAATGTGGAAGACATGCCATATTTACTGAGATTCTTTACTCAGTGGGAAATTTGAATTTTCTGAAAAGCCAAAAAAAAAACCCTATGCAGAAATTACAGATGAGATACCCCACCACACCACCACCCACTGCACAGCTCTGGTTTTAGAATGAGAAGTGCAACCCAATACATTTATATTTGGGAAATAAAAGAAAGAAGACCTTTCTGTTCCATACTGTAATAACTCACCATTTAGCTTTCAAAGAATCAAGAGAATAGTTCCTTCTTAATTATTCTCATCAGCTGCTGAGAATTAAGAAGAGGTAGTCAAGAAACACGACAACGCGCTTTAATGTGCTAGTAAACAGAAAATTTGGTATAGTGTTTAGCATCACAATTTTTGCTAGATAGAATCAGCTGCCTTTCTAATCAGTTTTACAGAGTGGTATGAGAAAGAAAGATACAGTTGAAAATAAACAATTGGGGTTCTATGCTGATGCATTTTTAAAAAGGACATCAGCAATCAAAATTGCCCTAAAGAAATGTAACTCAACCATCTTGACCACAAAGAAGGAATCACTGTGCCCTTATATTTCTGCCTCATTCTGGTGCCCCCCAAACCACATTTGTTGTATATGTGTGTGCATGTGTGTGTTTGAGAGACTCCTAACTAACCTCCAAAACCCTTTTTCTGGCTGGGGTTCAGACCTTGAAGGGAAGTAGGCAAAGAGAAACCCTAGCTGACAGAATGGTTTGGCAAATCATTTGAGTACTGAGCAGAAATTACAAATTTGGAAATGGAGAAAGGAGTTGGGAGATGTGGGAAGCACAGTTCTTCAAAATAAGATAGCTCAGCCTCAGTGACTCCTGGTGCTGGAAAGTTGGGAAACCATGTAGTTTCATAAACATTGCCTTGAATATTGAAAACAATGAACCAGATCCTAAGTTATTTTTGCTGCTCTACTGAAAGTTCTCCTTTGTGCACATTAAAAGCTCTTATTTACATTATCTCACTCAATTATCAAAGATCTATTGCATAGATCTCCTTGACCCCATTTTACTGGTGCAAAATTAGAATAATTACTACAGATCAAAATGAGTAAAGTACTGATAGATTGTAAGTTAAATGCCTTAAGTTTTCACCACTGTGTCCATAATGCCTTTCTTTTGAATTTCCAAAATATTACTATTCTGTTTGCATTTTAATTGCTCAAAAAATAATTTTGTAGTCAGCATAACATTGTTACTCATATGACTGAATTGAGATTTTCTGATTTCCAAGAGGAGCATTTATATCTCTCCATGCCAGGTTTCCAACTTACCTGGACCTAGTAGATTCCTGAGAACACACTAGAATGAATACACATTCCTGGTCCCTGTTGTCACTGACTAAAGTCAAACAATTTCAACAACATTATTAGTAATTCATTTACTCAGTAGGTCTCAGTTTGAAGACATAACTCCTAGTCATGTGGAGCTTATAGATGATGGTGTACTGAAGGGACAATCATCAGACAAATCAGTTGAACAATGAGAATTTCTGTTAGAGAGAAGCAGGGGAGAAGTAATGTGTGACTTGATGTATTAGTTTTCTATCAGTGCTGTAACAAATGTCCACAAACATAGTAGCTTAAAACACAAATTTCTAATCAAATAGTTCTAGAAGTCGAAAGTCCAAATTGCGGACTGGAGAGATAGTAACGAGGGTGTTGTGTTTGCCTTGTGTGCAGCTGACTGGATTCGATTGTTGGAAGGCCCATTATCCTTGACTCCTGCCAAGAATGATTCCTGAGCACAGGGCCAGGAGTAAACTCTGAAGACTGTTTGGTATGATGAAAAACAGAAACAGAAAGAAAACCAAATTGCTAACTAAAATCAGTCTGTCAATAGAGTGGTGTGCATTTGGAGGTTCTCGCAAAGAATCTGGTTTTTGTTTTATTTTGTTTGCTTTTTTCCAGCTTCTAGAGGTTGACTTGCATCCTGAACCTCACAGTTCCCTTTTGTACCTGTGAAACCAGCAACATAGCAACATGGTCATCTTCAAGTATCTTCTTCTTCTTCTTCTTCTTCTTCTTCTTCTTCTTCTTCTTCTTTTTTTTTTTGCTTTTTTGGGATCACATCTGGTGATGCTCAGGGATTACTCCTGGCTATGCAATCAGGAATTACTCCTGGCTGTGCTCAGGGGACCATATGGGATAGTGGGAATTGAACCCAGTCTGCCGCATGCAAGGCAAATGCCCTACCTGCTGTACTATAGCCCCAGTCCCCAAGTGTCTTCTTCTTTTTTTTTTTTTTGGCTTTTTGGGTCACACCTGGCGATGCACAGGGGTCACTCCTGGCTCTGCACTCAGAAGTTACTCCTGGCGGTGCTCAGGGGACCATATGGGATGCTGGAAATCAAACCCCGGTCAGCTGTGTGCAAGGCAAATGCCCTATCCACTGTGCTATCGCTCCAGTCCCCAAGTATCTTCTTAAGACTCCTATTTCTTGATATATATATTGGGACCTTTGTAATTATGTTAGGCCTACTCAGATAATTCAAGGTAATCTCTCCATCTCTTTAATTCGTCTCATTTGCAAAGTTTCTTTGGTATGTAAGGTAACATAGTCACAGGTTTCTAGTAGTTGGATATGGATGACTCTAGGAAGCCATTATTCTGCCCATCACACTTAGTGAAGGGTTTCCTATTGAGAGGGCTAGGACAGATCAGCTTGCAGACAGACTGCATTTTGGAGTTACGTACTACTCTACTGTGCATTTGAATTACACACAAAACTTTTACCAAGATAGAGACGTTAAGTATTTTTCACATGGGCCAGAATATGCATACAGGAACACTAGGTATAGTTCCCCAAATACCTCAGGAATAGTATCCAGAGTGTTGCCATATATGGCTGACAAAATAAAAGAAGAAGACTTTTGTTTGATCTTGTGAGAGACAAAACAAATGTTTTGGGCAATGACTGTAATTGGATTAAAAAATGAAAAGTCACTTAAAGCTTAAGATTGAGAAGCAAGGTCATTTATTAAAAATTTTTATTGAAAACACAGTCAACGGATATCCTTATAAACTTTACCTCCATACCTATATGTCCTCATTTTTCAGGAATAAATACAATTAACTTTTTGCAATTTCTAAGGAAATATGTGTAGTACTATTTGTCCTCTTATTAGTATAGAAAGTGACCAGGGTCATAAAATTCTTCATTAAAAAATTTAGAATTACGGGGCCTGAGCGGTAGTACATTGGGTAGGGCATATGCTTTGCATGCAGCTGACCTTGGTTCAATCCCTGCATCCCATAGTGTCCCCCATATCCAACAGAAGTAATTCCTGAATGCAAATCCAGAAGTATCCCTCAGCATCACCAGTTGTGCCCCCCACTTATACCCCAAAAATCAGGATTAAATTTGGCAACTGAAGTCCTTAGCATGCATCTTTAGCCACCATAGTTTCTTGTTTTCATTATTATTTTAAGTCACAGGATGGGAGCATATAGATTTGGAATACATTTGAATGTGGTAGAGATGGTGGAGGATGAGGGTATGTCTTGCGAAGAAACAAGAACAAGGTCACATTTGTAATAGAACAGGGAAGATCAGGTCACAAACCTGTTGAGTGTTGATGGGAGAAACTAGCAGAAATCTTTGGGCCCACTTTGACTCACAGAGATCGGGATTCTGGGAGTACAGAATAATTTACCTAAATATCTGTCAAATGACAAATTCCTACTTAAAGGTCCAGTTTGGCAAGGCTTAGTAGTAATTCTGCTTCCTGCCAAAGTGATAAAATAGACAAAGACTGAATAATTCTGGTTTCATCTTATCTTTTTAATTTTATTATTATTTCAGAAGGTGAAAATTTCTTCTCTTTTCAAAAACTTCCCCTTCATTATCTAACCTGGCAGTGCTGGGGCTATTCCTGTCTCTGCTCAAGGGTCACTCTGGGCATTGACCATGTGGTCCTGGGGATCAAACCTGGTTCCCCAGATGCAAAGCATGTACTCAGCTTGTTGAACTATTTCTCCAACCCTGGTTCACAAATATTAAAAATGAAATTTGGCTCACAAATTCTAACACCACTACTTATAATTTATCTAAATATTTGTGGAGTGAGGTTTGGGGCTACACTTAGAGGTGTTCAGGAACTATTCCTGGCTCTGTACTCAGGGTTGCCAGTACCTAGGCAACCATATGGGGCACTGGGGATCAAATTGGAGTTGGCTGTAAACAACACAAGCAGTGCTTCTATACTATCTCTCTAGCCCCCAAAACAAAAGTTAAATCAAAAAGTCAACCATTTAAAAAATAAAAGGTAAGAAATGTATGAAAAATTACAATTTGCCTCCTAGAGGTAATCACGATTTAATATCTTTTGAAAATTTTCAGTCATTAATTATGCCTAATTTCTGTGCGTGTGTGTGTGTGTGTGTGTGTGTGTGTGTATGTGTAAGAGAGAGAGAGACATGAGCCAAAGGGTTCGTACTGTACTAAACCTGTACTTTCGTATAAACCTCCTTTGCTTTCGTGACATTATTAATATGGAGAACAAGAGCCACAATTTTACTATTTCTCAGTTGGGATTTCTAAGTTTGAGAAGCCAAATTAAAGGTTTATATAAGGGAACTGGAGAGATTGTCGTATAAGACACTTCCCTTGCAAGCAGCTGACCTGGTTCAATCCATTATATCATATATGATCCCCTGCCAAAGTAATCCCTAAGCACAGAGCCAGGAGTAAGTCTTGCAGACTATTAGGTGTGACCCAGAACCCCTCAAAAGTTAAAAATGTAAAAATAAATAAAATTTTTATTCAAGAATAGATATTAGGCATTTGTGTAATTAATTAGTGTGAAACTGAGTCATCTAGGCTTTCAGAATTTAAATATAGGATTTCCCCATAATTCTTTCTACTATGTTGGCCTGAGCAAATTAAACCATTTCGTTAAAAAGAGGAAAATGACGTATTCTGAGGACCTGTTGTTAGGAACAGTGATACAGATTTTACTTCCATTATTTCTCATAGTAATAAAATGAAATCCCTAGTACTCCTCCTATAATATAGATATGGGAACCCAGAACTAAAGTAGTTAAATGATTTTCCTAGTCAACATATGGTGGATAAATAGAGCTGGTCCTCAATCTGTGTCTTTCTAAAACATTCATTTTTTATTATTCCAATATCTCTAAAGTGTTCTTCTGGTATAGTTGTTAAGGGTTGTTAATTTCTGGGGAAAAAACATTTAAAAATTTTCTGTAAACTAATTACTCTCAAGAACAAGCATTCTCTGCTTCACTTCGCTCACCTCTAATCCGTCACACTTTCTTTTTTTGAAAGTAATTCCTTACTTGGTTTTCAAGATTCATTCTCCCTTGTTCCTCATTTCCCTGTGTCTTGCATTAGGTGGAACTCACGGCTCTCTTCGGGTCATGCTCTTATCTAGTGTCACTCGTTTTTTTAATTTGTTGCACCCATCTGCACACTTGGATTTACATGTCATCTCTATCCTCATGACTCCCAATTTTTTATTTTTACTTTTTACTGCCATGAGCTCCCAACAAGTAATATCTAAATGTCAAATCAACATTTCTATTTTGATAGTGTTAGACAGCACCAATTTAGAATGTCCAAAACTGAGCTCCTGATTTTATCCACAGAAATATCTGCCTTCTATAAGCTTCCTTTTCTCAAAAAGTGACAACTCTTGTCTTCTAACTGCTTGCATCAGAAATTTTTTGAATGACCAGAACTCTTTGTCTTTAACTTCCATTCAATTCATAAGCAAATCCTGTTGACTCTTCTTTCAGAATATACCCAGAAACTGTCTACTTCTCATTAACTCATCATTGTCTACTTCTCATTACTTTCATCACTACTTTATTGGCTCAAGCCACTATACTTGCTTACATATTTACAACATTCACCCAATCTTTTCTCCCTCCTTGGGTCTTTTGTTTGCCTCAAATCTCTCTTTGCAATGGCAAGTCTAGTGCTGTATTTACCAAAGTGGCTCTGATACACCAAACTGATAATATTCCTTTCCTATTGATGGCACCTTCCATTTTTCTTCTTTTTTGCTAATGATATTCCTGATACCTTGTGACCTTGCTGTTTCTAGAATGTGCTAAACATACTTATTCCCAAGTCTTTGCATTGCTGCTTTTTTTTTTTTAACTAGACCTCTGTCCTTCAGAAATGCATGTGGCTTACTCCCTTACCTCTTTCCATTCACCATCTCGGTGATTGATCCCTAAATTCAAGAACCAAAATGGCCTTATTCCAGTCACATTATTCTTCTCTTTCCTACTTTTCACAATATGTTTATCTTAAAAATTATTTATCAAGGCCTAGCATATGCTGTTGTATTTGAGTTCTTTATTTTGGACAGTATATGTATCCAGCTTTTCCTAAAATTAAACGTTCTCAAAGGCAAGAATTTTAATCTGTTGCAGTATTCCCAGAGATGGAGTTGGAAAGATATTATAGTGGATGCAGAGTCAGAAGTGAGCCTTGAGCTCACAGACTGCCAGGAGTGTCCTCTCTCCTCAAAAAAATGTGTGTGTGTATGTGTGTATGTGTGTATTCCAATTGCTTAAATATACCTGGCACATTGTAGCTGCTCTTAAAAGTGTGCTAGAAGAATAAATACCTGAAAAGTTCCTTATCTTATTTCGTTTGATCTTTTTAAAAAAGTTGTTCATTTTTATATGAATAGCCTCCAAATATCTGCCCATTTAAGTATGCATCTTAAGTAAGTTTAATTTTTTTCCATTTTAAAGAGACTGAGAAGTATATGAAACTATAGAGGAATTATAGGATTTCTGATTATGAATGTAGAATGATTATTATAGGAAACGTGGAAAATGTACAAAAAAAAATAAAATTAACTTGTAATCCAACCACCCAGAAATTGGTAACATTTTAGTAAACTTCTTTCCAGATACATTTAATTTTGGTGATATTTTATTTTTAAGTTTCCTTATCCCCATGACAAGTTAGACAAGTAATGGAACAAACAAACTGAGGAACTCAAAGCTGATTGTGGTTTCATGCTTCTAGCAAAATGCTATCCTCACAGTTCATATCCAGCCGCAAGCACTTCCATGGAATTTTTGGGCGCTACTATTTTTCTTTTCCAAGAAAGCATGCCATAATTTGGATATTTCGGTTATCCAAGTTTTCTCTGAAGGATATCCCTTCTAAAGTGATTTTAGAATTTCCATAAAAGTAAATATTTGGAATTTGAAAAACTAAGGTTGATTAATATCATGACCAACTCATTGGACTAAAGGCCAGAAGTCTAGTTCTACAATTTTCTGGTTTTCAGGTTTTAGACAAATCACTCTCTTTTAGGTATGGGTTTCATAAGTAGAATATGGGGGGGCAAAGTTTCTGTGACAATTTACTGAGAGGATCAGGTACAATAAGAGAAACTGCCAAGAAGCAACGTTAAGTAGAGAGTATTACAATTGCAATTAAAGTGTTGTAGATTTTAGGGTAGCGAGGATTTCAAAATGAAGCAAACATGCCTCCATGGCTAAGAAATCCAAGGAGAAAGGCCGATGAGTTCGAGTAGGATTCCCCATTTTTCCCCAGAACATTTTTAATCTTGTTTTCCCTAGCACAATATTGACTCCTGGAGGAGAAGACTTCCCTTCCCCATTCATTGGTGTGTTTCTTACTTATTGTAGTGATTCTCATATGAAATATCTTTAAAAACATTGATTTCAGAAGCTGTTGTTTCTGGGCCACACCCAGTGATGCTCAGGGCTTACTTCTGGCTCTGTGCACAGTGGTCACTATTCGGGGGCCATCATCAGGGTGACACCATGAGTTGCCTAGGAACAGACCCAAGGGCTAATCATACCAGACATGGGCTCTTGCCCTTTGTACTTTCTTTCCATCTACGAGTAAGGAATTTTAATACATCACAGACAATTTGTTGCACAGTATTGTGAGTGCTTTTACAGACATTAATACAGAGATAGCACCATGTTATAGAGGGTGACTGAGATCAAGAGCCAAGAAAACTGTATCTTCGTCAGCCCCTTGCTGGCAAATATGAAACAGGTCAAGACAGTTTCTTTATCTGTTGATGAGGGGAAGACACCTCTCTTAGCAACAAAATTCTGTGAAATTTGCCCTTTGCAATGATAAATGTAATCTTCTGTGAAGCCAATTTTTAAAAAGAAGGTTTGGGTAAATTATTAGCTTAATCTATACTTGGCTTTATAAAAATAAAAGCATCAGTTCTCTGTACTGTGGGATGATGTTTGGAATTTGTTAAATCATTAACAGTCAGTTGTTTACTGTTTGGAATGTAACAATAGTCTTTGATGTTCCCTAATTATCATGCACGCTTTAAAATGAGTTCTGAACCTCTTCCCTGCCTAATTAAACCTCATTGAAAATTTGTTGAATTTTAAAGAAACATTTGATTTGCAAAAATAAGTCATACTCCAGTAACCTTCAGAATTTCACAAAGAAACTATAAAAGGAAAAAGAAAATGAGAGATCACTAGTACTAAATATAAAGAAATTTTAAAAAGCACCTTTTTTCAAACTATATACTTTTAACCCCACAAATTCCTATTGATAATATTTACTGTTTTTTTTAAACAACCATTATTTTTCTATTTTAAAGCCCATGAAATGTCTATAAATCCTTAAAATTCATGAAATTGCTTTGGAAATCATGAAATAATCATTCTGTGGTAATGTCAACTGTGGGACTCATCAGAGAAAAGCAACGAAGTAGAAAGGCACATCCCCAGCACCTCATATGGTCCTCTGAGCACTGCCAGGAGTAATTCCTGAGTGTAGAGCCAGGAGTAACACCTGAGCATCTCCAGGTATGGATACCCTTCCCAAAAAACCCAAACAAACAAACAGACAAAAAAAAAAACCAACCCCAGAACTCTTCTAGGAATTTATCCCATAGTATTAAGTGTTTGATTCTTCCACCCCTCTCGGAGAGCCCAGCAAGGGAAGAGTATCTCACCCGCATGGCAAAGCCGAGCAAGTTACCCGTGACGTATTCAATATGCCAAAAAACAGTAACAAGTCTCACAATTTGTTGTGAGACATTACTGGAGTCTACTCCAGCAAATCAACAAACATTGGGAGAACACTGCTACAGTGCTACAGTATTAAAAGTATAAAAATAATTGTCAGGGGGAAGAGAGATGATACAGTGAGTAAGGTGTTTGCCTTGCATAAGGCTGACACAGGTTAGCTCCAAGTATCAATAAGGTCACCTGAGCAACACCAGGAGTGATCAATGAATCTGAAGCTTCCTTAGGAGTAAGACCTGAGCACCACCAGCTGTGGTCATAAAACAAAATAAACAAATTCTCATTACAGCATTGTTTCGAAAAACCAAAAACTAGAAATAATCTCACTACATGTCAATGGGATTGTGGACAGGTGTAAAATTAAAGTTATTTTATATAAAATGGTAGAAATGCAGATGTTTAAAAGTGTATGCTGATGGGAAATGATCTTTAAAATGTTTGACCAAATTAGAAAACAAGGATGCAGAACATGGTGTTCCTCTTTATAAATAAGTGGCCTGTAACTATTTACGTATTTATCTCTGTAAGAATATACAGAAATTTTGGTGGTGATAGTTACCTAATATTTTAAAAATAATGAATAAGGCTGATTGTTATTTCGATTAAAATTATTTTTTGATTAAAATTCTTTTATTTAAAAAATTATTCTCGGGGCTGGAGCGATAGCACAGCAGGTAGGGCGTTTGCCTTGCACGTGGCCGACCCAGGTTCAAATCCCAGCATTCCCATATGGTCCCCTGAGCACGGCCAGGAGTAATTCCTGAGTGCAGAGTCAGGAGCAACTCCTGAGCATCGCCAGGTGTGACCAAAAAGCAAAAAAAAAAAAAAAAAAAATCCTCATTTCCTTCTGTTATTAACAAGTACTAACTAAACCTTAGTAAATATTCTTCTGGCTTTAACACTCAGCTTTTATCTTTCAGTCTTTTGTCAAGCTCAACAAAACTTTAGTCTGGTTTGGAAATGATTGTTTGCTCCAACTGTTAGATTCTAATGTGAATTCATTGTACTGAAATGCTAAAGAAAGTCTGAATTAGCTGTTATGCAATGAGAACATAGCAACAATGAAAAGATAAAGCATTTAAAAATGCTCATATGGCACTTTAGATAACAGACCACACTTTAACTGATTTAAATATGAACTAATAACTTTAAGCAAATTTAATGTAAATTATAATATAAAATATAAATCACTAACCTATGAAGATTACACAGTATTATTATATAATTTACCATTTGTTACAAGTGAGTCAACTAAACAGGAACAATCTCTGACAAGGAGTATTGTATTTTTTTTTTAATTTATTTATTGAATCACTGTGGGAAAGGTTACAAAGCTTTCAGGTTTATGTCTCAGTCATGCAAATATCAAACACATTTCCCTTTACCAATACTTATTTTTTACCATGAAGAACCCCAATAAAACCCCACCCCCCACCCCTCCCCGTCCCTGTGAGGCAGATGAATTCTAGTTAACACTCTATCTGCTTTGATTAGATTCATTGTTTCAATAAAAGATTCACCACTATTATTTAGAGTTTACCCCCCCCCCCAAATCAGACATGCTGAAAAAGCATTGTGAAGTGATTTGCTTTCTACAGCTGGGTTCAAGAATTAAATGTTGGTTTTGGATTTCTGCTATTTTACCTATTGACCCTGGAAGTATTTCTACTGAAAGTCAGATAGTTAAGAAATTGGTTTCTGTGTTCTGGAGTCGTGGCCGTGCTGGAGAGCCGCTCGCGGGGGGCAACCGGTGGCCTCGGTAGGGCGTGAAGGGCGGAGCGAAACGCCCCCCTTCCCATGAAGCTTCAGTCGCCCCCACACTCCCGGCTCATACCTGCTGTCCACAAGGCTCCCATGCGGCCGCCATCCCTCTTTCCAGAGAGGAGAGGGCGAATGGGGCAACACCCTTTCCCCTCCGGCAGACTTGATGGGCTGGATCAACGCATAGTCCGTTCACTTTTCTGCTCCAAGCTGCTGGGTTCTGCATTAAGTCCTTGTGCTTCTGGGGCCATGGCCGTGCTGGAGAGCCGCTCGCGGGGGGCGACTGCTGACCTCGGTAGGGCGTGAAGGATGGACCGGAACGCCCCCCGACCCATGAGGTTTTAGTCGCCCCCACTCCCCCGGCTCATACCTGCTGTCCACAAGGCTCCCATGTGGCCGCCATCTTTCTTTCCAGAGAGGAGAGGGCGGGAGTATTGTATTTTAATTAATAGAAAGTTATTAATGTCCAGGGCTGAAACGATAGCACAGTGGTAGGGCGTTTGCCTTGCACACAGCCAACATGGCCGAGCCGAGTTCGATTCCTCTGCCCCTCTCGGAGAGCCCGGCAAGCTACCGAGAGTATCTCGCCCACATGGCAAAGCTTGGCAAGCTCCCCATGAGGTATTCGATATGCCAAACACAGTAACAAGTGTCACAATGGAGACATTATTGGGCCCGCTCGAGCAAATCGATGAACAAGGGGAGGACCGTGACCGTATTAATGTCCAGACTAAAATAAATATTTCAGCCAAGAAAATAAAAAAAGCCAAACTTAGCTTTCTTGTCAGCAAGAAAGTGGAGCTTCTGTTGAACTGATATTTGTTGTCATCCTTAAGCAATCTACTAATATATATTTGCCAATACACAAGTTTAATTAGATCATTCTTTTTCTGCTGACAATATATAAGTAAATATTTTAATAAAGGACCCAAGAAAGATAGATAATATGGAAATGATTACTCTGCAAAAAAAATTAGAAAATAAATTTAAATTCAGAAATTGGAGAAAATGAAAGACTTTAATAGTAAAATTAGATTAATTTTTGTGTTTATTATGATAATTCTATAGTGTATTTTCATAACTTATTTTAAAACAATAACTCTTACATGTCTACATATGACTAGATATTTCTAATTCAATAGATTTAAGCTTCTTGGTTGATAACCTGGCACCCATTTCATCTCAAATAATTAGTCAATGTCAATCATGAAAATTCTGTCCAGCTTGTTAGTAATTTACTAAAAATGGATCTGTGGCATAATTCTATTTAATGCAGCCTAGAAATTCTTCTGGGGAAATGCATTAGGCAGTTTCCCTACTCTTGAGAAAGCTAGAGATATCTATGCTTTAAACACTTGCTATTTCATGTCTGAATGTTAAGTACTAGAACTACTATATTCCTTGTTATAAGTGAAAAGTTGCAGTTCAAGAGACCAAACGTGAAAATGTAAGTTTTTTTTTTATATATAACTGAGCTGCTAGATCAATCTGTCTTATTTTCAGAAGTATTAGCTTATGTTTCTCCTATGTTAACTCACAATACCAAAATCTCACTACCTTAACCAACAAAACTCTCTCTCTCTATTCCTTTCTCTCTTTGTCTCTCTCCTACTCTACCTCTCCTACTCTCTCCTACTCTCTCTCTCCTACTCTCTTTCTTCTACTCTCTCTCTCTCTCTCTCATTCTCTCCTACTCTCCCAACAATACTATGCCAGGAATCAGGGTACCATATGTGGAGGATGAACCCAGGTGAACCATGTACAAGGTAAGTCCTCCCAGACACATTGTTTCTCATACTCCAAAGTTCTAATTCTTTTTTTAAAACTTTTTTTAATTGAATCATTGTGAAATAGACCCTTACAAAGCTGTTCATGATTCAGTTTCAGTCACACAATATTCCAGCACCCATCACTCCACCAGTGTACATATCAAAGTACCAGTGTCCCCAAGGTCCCTCCCATTACCCCTCTTTTTTAATACTTAATAAGATTATTTTATTTTAGGTTTCGTTTAGGTAACATGGTTGCAATATTGTTAACTTTCATGGTTTTGATGGACAAAATTACTGTACTTTCACCATCAAAGTGCCTAAGACCCTCCACCACTGTCCTTGTATCATTTTCTAGTCTTCCCTTTCTCCTGCCTTTCTCTGATTCTTGTGGTTTTCATTCTTGCTCACATTGCAAATCCAAGGTCAAACTTAGGGCCTCACACATGCAAGGCATCTGCTCTGCTACTACTGAGCATGCATTTTTTTAAGTTGGGTTGTTATTTAGCTTATAGACATTTATTTCTTTTTTAAATTTTTATTAGTGAAACACCATGAGGTACAGTTGTAGACTTACAATTTTTTGTGCTTGGATTTCAATTATACAATGATCAAATACCCATCCCTCCACCAGTGCCCGTTTTCCAACACCACGGGTTCCAGTATCCCTCCCACCCCCCATCTCCCCCATCTCACCCTGAACATGCATTTTTAAAGAATAAAGATATTTCTCCAGTTTCTGGCTATTGTAAAGAGGGCTGCAATGAACAAACAAGTGCAGATGTCACTTCGACTATACATTTTTGCCTCTCCGGGATATATTCCCAGGAGTGGTATTGCTGGGTCAAATGGGAGCTCAATTTCTAATTTTTTGAGAATCGTCCATACTGTTTTCCAGAAGGGCTGAACCAGTGGACATTCCCACCAACAGTGAAGGAGTGTCCCTTTCTCGCCACATCCACGCCAGCATCGGTTGCTTTTGTTCTTTTGAATGTGGGCCAGTCTCTGAGGTGTGAGATGGTATCTCATTGTGGTTTTGATCTGCATCTCCCTGATGATTAATGATGTAGAGCATTTTCTCATGTGCTTTTTTGCCATTCGGATTTCTTCTTTGAGAAAGTTTCTGTTCATTTCATTGCCCCATTTTTGGATGGGGTTGGATGTTTTCTTCTTGTGGAGTTTAACCAGTATTTTGTATATCCTGGATATCAACCCCTTGTCAGATGTGTATTCGGTGAATATCCTTTCCCATTCTGTAGACTGTCTTTGTATTTTGGTCACTGTTTCTTTGGAGGTGCAGAAGCTTCTTAGTTTAAGATAGTCCCATTTATCTATCTCTGTTTTCACTTGCTCGGCCAGTGGCGTGGCATCTTTGAAGATACCATTAGCTTCAATGTCATGGAGGGTTTTGCCAACTTTATCTTCAATGTACCTTATGGTTTCTGGTCTGATGTTGAGGTCTTTAATCCATTTTGATCTTACTTTTGTACATGGTGTTAGGCAGAGTTCTGAGCCTATTTTTTTGCATGTAGCCGTCCAGTGATGCCAACACAATTTATTAAAGAGGCTTTCCTTACTCCACTTCACATTACAATAGCCAGAAACTGGAAGAAACCTGAATGCCCAAGAACAGATGACTGGTTAAAGAAACTTTGGTACATCTACACAATGGAGTACTATGTAGCTCTTAGAAAAGATGAAGTCATGAAATTTACATACAAGTGGTACAATATGGAAAGTATCATGCTAAGCGAAATGAGTCAGAAAGAGAGGGATAGACATAGAAAGATTGCATTCATCTGGGGGATATAAAGTAACAAAGTATGAGATTAATACCCAAGAATAGCTGAGATCAGCACCAGGAGGATTACTCCATAACTTAGAGGCCAGCCGGGTATCCTAGAGGAAAGGGCTATTCAGATAGAGAAGGGAGCACCAAATAAAGGATGTTTGGAGGATCCTCCCAGGAGGGGAGATGCATGTCGAAAGTAGACTATGGACTGAACATGTTTGCCACTCAATGCCTCTTTTGCAGACCACAACACCCAAAAGGAGAGAGAGAACACAGGGGATTGCCCTGCCACAGAGACGGGGGGATGGGGGGATGGGGGTGGGAGGGATATTATCCATGGTGGTGGAAAATGGGCACTGGTGGAGGGATGGGTATCTGATCATTGTATAATTGAAACCAAAGCACAAAAAATTGTAAATCTACAACTTTAAAAAAAATAAAATAAAATAAAGGGGAAAAAAAAAAAAGATATTTCTCTACAAAAAAGCACTCAATAAGTTTTATATTAATTTAATAATTTCTATTATAGTTTATATTAAAATTTTTCTGTCTCCCAAATATATTTTTGCAGTTTTTTTCATCCAGGATGGAATTTAAAAATCACGAATAATATTATTGTCATATATTTTTATTTAGTTATTTAAAATATTTTGGGGGGTCACACCCAACAATGCTCAGGGGATACTCCTGGCTCTGAACTCAGGAATTACTCCTGGCAGTGCTCAGGGGACCATATTGGATGCTAGGGATCGAACCTGGGTTGGCCGTGTGCAAGGCAAATGCCCTACCCACTGTGCTATTGCTCCAGCCCCTGTCATACATTTTTAGTTCCTTTAATCAAAAGTAGTTCTGTCTTGTCTTTCATAGAAATCACCTTGCATAATGTTCAATAATCTAGATTTGTTTACTTGCTTTTTTGTGATTATATTTTAGTCAAACTTTGGGGTGAAAAATACTACATAGGTTATATACTTTCAGTAACATTAAAGCAAAAGTCATATGATGTCAACGAACTCCATTACTATGGGTGTTATTTTTATCATCTGGTGGTGACTGGCTGATTTTTGTATTGTAAATTAAGAAAAAACTATTACTGTTAAGTTTTTTCCATTTGGGGGGCACATCCAGCAGTACTAAAGACTTACTGCTGGTTATTTATTTAGAGATAACTCCTAGTGGGATTTGGGGGGCCAAATGGGGTGCCAGGGATCAAAACTGAGTCCATTGCATGTAAGGCAAGTACCTTGCCCACTGTACTCTTTCTCTGGCCCTAGGAAGGATTATTTCTACAATTTTATATAATGGCCTATGTTTAACATAATAAATTTAATAAAATGATAATACTTTAAAACAATTTAAGTATCATAAATATATTTAAAATTTGCTCTATAACTTTCCAAATAACCTTAATCTACATAGATGTATCCTACTCTATTTTCCCAAGTCATCACAACTTCATTCAACTGATGTTTTATTGGCAAAAAATGCCTCAATTGAAATCTTTGTTCTTAATATTTTATCTCCATTAAATTTATGTTAATAATGCAAATATTCATATACTACTTTATACAAAATTTTCAAGATTATATTATTTCAGACTCATGGAAATGGAGAAAAGAATGTGTGTGTACAACAGAATACTATCCAGCTGTTAGGAGAGATGAAGTCATGAAATTTGCTTATAAGTGGATGGACATGGAGGGTATCATACTAAGTGAAATGAGTCAACAAGAGAGGGACAGACATAGAAGGACTGCACTCATTTGGGAAATATAAAATAACATACTATGAGACTGACACCCAAGAACAATAGATGTAAGGGCCAGGAATATTGCCCCCTAGTTGGAAGCCTGTCCCATGAGCTGGGGGAGAAGGCAGCTAGAATAGAGAGTAGGGATCACTAAAACAATGATGGTTAGAGGAATCAATCGGGATGCTGAAAGCAGATAAACGACCAAACATGATGACCTCTCAGTATCTGTATTGCAACCATAATGCCCAAAAGTAGACAGTATGGGTGAAATTGTCTGCCGTGGAGGCAGAGGGATGGTTGGAAAGGGGGGGAATATACTGGGAACATTGGTGGTGGAGAAAGTGTACTGGTGGAGGGATGGGTGTTTGATCATTGTATGATTGAAACTCAAACATAAAAACTTGCAACTATATCTCACGGTGATTCAGTATTTTTTTTTTAAAAAAAGAATGTGGAACTGGAATGATAGCACAGCGGGTAGGGCGTTTGCCTTGCACGTGGCCAACTCGGGTTCAATTCTCAGCATCCCATATGGTCCCCCAACCACTACCAGGAGTAATTCCTGAGTACAGAGCCAGGAGTAACCCCTGAGCATTGCTGGGTGTGACCCAAAAAGCAAAAAAACAAAGTGAGTGTAAGTGTGTGTGTGTGTACATATTTTTGCACATATGCATATATATATATACACACACACAAATATATTGTGAGTAGATGTTTCATTCTCCAGAAAAAATAACTTCTCTTTTTTTGAATTCTCAATATTCAAGCCCAAATTCTTTCCTTCGCTCTGTATATGTTTCAAGTAATTTTTGTTATGACTAGAAAGAAGAACTAATGTTGTGTGTATATTGTTATAATTCGTACTGTGAAATGATTCCCTTATTCCATTTGGAACTTTGGAAAATGCTCTTGTTTCATTATTGCTTTGATGCTTGAGGACCATTCTTTGGCTACTTTATTAATCACATCATTTTAGAAGCAAGTTTGTTTGGATTTCTAAATCTACCCCACATTTTCCTTCATTGTCCTTCTTGATTCATTTTTCATGTTTTAGTTCTTTGAGTGCTCTATGAATGTGTTTATACATGCTTTCCGTTGAATTACCTGCCCAAAATATTTTGTATAAATTGCATATTCATTTATGTGATAACCTTAGTTTACAACAATTCTGTTAATATTGGACATTCTACAAGGCAAAAAACTGGGTACTAATTGTCTTGAATAATGCGAACAAAAATTGGTTTTATGGTGTAACTAATTTTTATAGATTCTTTATGAAAAGGAATTTTATCACAAACGTTGGTTCACACTTTGATGTCATAGGCCTTAACTATAGCCAAATGCCTTTAAGGCCCACCTTCAGACACATAGTCTAATATGATCCCCTACTTGGGGTCTCACATTACTTCCTATTTTTCCTTTTATCTACCACCCTGAAGTCAATACTACTCCATCCATAGTCTTCTGGATTTCTTATAAGTTTGCTGGCTAACATTTGAGGTTACAAGCAAAATTATTACTTATTTAAGTATATTTGACCAGTCTTTTAAAATAGAGTGTATTATTTGGCTTGCAATACTACTTTTCATGCCCCATCACACTTTTCTACATGGCAATGGAGAAAGGAAATGTAGCAGGAAATGATTTGGACCCAGACTACTGTGGGACAGCCACAGGAGGGCTGAGAAACAGGAACTTAGCACCTAGTGATTCTTGGCCATTTGTCAGAACACTGTGGGGGACCCCAAATTTAAACCAATCTGGTGCAGATATCTGTTAAGAATGATCTGGGAGGCAGCATTCTAGCTCTGAATCCATAACAGACTTCTGGCATATCAGCTCATTCCCAGAAGCCTCTGTTTCAGATTCCTGGGGCTACACCCCAGCTATCTTGCTGCAGTCTTCAATAAATCCCAGATACCATGGATCTATTTGACCAAGAAATCTGGCCCAGCAATGAAACCAGGTGACAGTTTTATCTAATAGAATAGTTTTCTCTCCCTGGAGTAAACAAAATTGTGTTCGATGGATATGAATGGCAAAACTAATTTTCTGGGTTGCAGTAATATTCTCTTTTATATGCTGACTTACTTTTCCTGACTATTCTTCAGAGGTAAATGATAATCATCCTTCAAGTCATTCAAAAATTAAAAAATATTTTGTTCTTATAAGGCTCTCAAACGTTTTTTGCCAAATGTCTTTCACAATGTACCATAAAAATAAAAACATGCACTGCTGTCTCCTGGCATATGCCAACACATTGCTGTCATTTTTAGTTTTCCTTTTTGGTCATTTTAAAGCCACTATTTTTGAGAAAAAGAAAAAGCGTTGTTTTCATTCAGAGCAAAAGCTCAGTGCCAACAAAAATGGAACACAAAAGCAGGTATTCAACTGTTTGTTTATGTTTTGAAGTCTTGCTTCCTCTATAGAAAGGGAAGCCTGACATTGGCATATTAACATAACCGCAAATAAGACACTGGGAACACAGCTTTATTATCAATCCTTTACATTTTTCATTGAACAGAAGAATTATGAAACAAAACTACAGCCACATGTATTTGGTTCCCAATAGAAATTTCTTTAAAAGGGAGAGAATTCTATATGTTTTGTCAAAAGCTTGCCTTCTACATGTAAAGTATAAAAAATAGTCATCAAGCTGCAATTTTTAAAAAATAAAGACAAATTAAGGGGCTATAGAGATAGTACAGTGCCTTGGTGTGATAATCTGGCTTTGATTCTGGCACCACATATGGTTGACTAAGCACCATCAGGAGTGGTGTTGGAATATAGAATCAGAAATAAGACCTGAGCACGTCTGGATGTGCTACCCCACACAAAGTAAATAAATAAACAAATAAAGGTAAATTTACAGGACAAAGCAACGAGTCAATTTATAGGTCAATTTTTAAGCTTTTACATGATAAAACTATTAGCTTGGTGTCTGAAAGAGGTTCATATAGTAGTTTCATAAATAGAATTTAGGTTGTCACTTAGAGATAGGTGAGCCACCTTTTCTGTGCCCCTGAACTACCAACTCATAAAACTCCCCTTAAACTCACATGTAACCCAGAAACCCAATGATTTATTTAAGCCACTGTCTGTTTCTTAGGGGGAAATGGTTGTGGGGGAGGAGGGGAGGGTTGGTTCAGGATATCTTTCTTGCAGCAGTTTAGCTTTCCCTCTCACATAAATTCTGTGTATGTGACCACACTTTGCAGAACATGGGGATTGGTGAAAGCCTTCTGAGATCATCATGTGAGGGAAAAGTTACATAAAATTAAACAAGAAGTATTGTGGTGTACTTGTTGTTTTTCATATTGAGGGGCTTCTTCCCAATCAAATGTGAATTCAATCCTTCCTGTCCTGTTATACAGTAAGGATGCTCCTGAAGCACTAAGAAACTAAACTCAAGTTAGATAAACTTGATACCTGCCACACAATTGTGCAACTAGTAATTGTTGACCTCAAGAGTCATTTGTGGTATGAAAAAAGCAGAGGAAATAGAACAGTTATCCAAACCTACTCTGCAGTACTTCCTTTCTAATTAAGATTTATATGGTTCTCTTAGTAGAATATAGTTTTTAGGATCATTTTAACATCTTCATAAGCCAAATAATAGGAGATTATACTGCCTCTATATTTATATTTTTATCTAATATGTCTATATTTTGAATCGAGATACACTCTTTTTCCCCTAAATTGTCTTAATATTGAGGTATACCCTTTTGCTCCTTAATTACCCCATTTAGCAACCCTATCATCATTAAGAAACTGATGCCAAGTGAGAGTGAAAAAACCATCATCTCTTGCAGATTTCTGTCTTAATCTGGTTGATGTTTTATGAAGCATAGTACAGATAACCCTAATATTGCTCCTCTGTGTGCACAAAAGACTGAATTATCAGGGATACTCCACTCCTTTCTTTTCAATTTATAAACGAAGAAAATAAGGCAGTAAGAAAAGAGGGCAATTTTTTCAAGTCTTTCAACATGCCAGGGTAGAGCAGAGGTCAGATAAGTGTTGGCATGTGTTACCAGGTTGGGCTAGATTTATGTACAGATAAACTAGGTAGCTGCCAATGTGGTATAATATATGAAATGATCTTGAAAAGCCAATATTCTCCTGCCATGTTTCCAGGATGAATGAAATATCTACTCCTAATGAAAGACACATGCACCATTCAACAAAAATATCACATTAGACAGTGGCCTACAGATAACATGCCCACATACATAATACTTTTCAGGCTAACTTTGCATAGCTGAGAAAGAATAGCTTGTAGGAATGATAAATATATTAAGGATGTGAAAGCAGTGTCAGTAATTGTTCAAAATCTGCTGTAAGGATGGAAGTATCTTCAAAAGTAATCCTATATAATGAACCGCATTGTGTGGAGCCTGAACTCCCAGAAATTCAGGCTTGCTAGAATAACGCAGCACTGATGAAAGGAAGATGGAATGGAAACAAATCAAAATATACCAATGACACAATTTTGCTTAGAAACAGGTTTTTATTTTACTAAAGTACTTTAAGAGCTGGTGTAAATCTTTTTTTACAGTTCTCATGGAAGGGATGGTAAGAAGTTTACCAAGATTTATGATTTATGATACTAATGAATCCACTTTATTCACCTACATAGCATTTAGATAATAACTGTTTTAACATATGGCATGTCCAAAATTCTTTCAATAACCTTTAAATAAATTATTGTAATTATATTTAATTTGTGTTGCATCTATTGATTTTTTTTGTAGACTAAAAAATATTTTTAACCTATTATGTGCAAGAATAGAGATAATCATGAGGAACAAAAGAAACAAATATCTTTGTTATGAAGGGCCTTCTTATAGCTTTGGGTTTATTCAGCTACCCGGAACCTTAAAAATGTTGGGACATTTGAAAAATAAACTATGGTAAGAATGCCTTTATTCTTTGAGGACTATTTGAAGACTAGTTGGGAGCATGTATCATTGTAGCATATCTGGAAAGCTTCATATTTAGAGGAAGTGGATGTGGGTAACGCCAGTGAGGCTGAGGTCTTGAATTCGATTCTGTCCAAACTAAGATTATTACCCTTGAAACAGATTTGTTGCAATATGGTTTAATTCATATGCCAGTACTAATAATCTCTGATAGCTCCCTATTTCTGTTTTATTATTATTACCAAACTTATGTTACCATTCAGGAGCTAGTGTTACACCATAGGATCATTTGTAAAGCCAAACTGAAGGTCTTCAGACACACGAGACCCAGGAATGTGAAAAGCCAACCTCAGTCTCCTGGAACTAAATAAACCCACAACTGAGCTCAGATTTGCAAAACCCAGCAAGCAGAGCAGACAGTCCAGATTGGGAGCAGGCCAAATACATTTCCCAGACCTGCAAAGTAGCCAGCCATCATTTAGCAGCAGAGAGACTTTGGTTAACCAGTACGGAAAGCAAAAAAAAAAAAAAAAAAAAAAAAAAAAAAAATCAGGAGTTTCTCTGCCCAGCAAGACCTAAACAAACAACAACAAAAAACTTCATTTCTAGCTACAACGGGGGTTCCTTGATAAGCAAGATATTAAACAAAATGTAGTTCCCTGTAACCCCACTTTGATTAGAGTTTAATGGTGGGCTTCAGTTTTCACCAAGACTCAGTCACTAATGGTAGCTGAAATGATATCTAACTTCAGGTCCCAAGAGGCCTAGAAGATTTAATGTCACTGTCTTGATAGTGAAGGATTTCTTTTTCTTTTTCCTTTTTGGGTCACACCTGGTGATGCACAGGGGTTACTCCTGGCTCTGCACTCAGGAGTCACTCCTGGCAGTGCTCAGGGGACCATATGGGATGCTGGGGTTGGTCGCGTGCAAGGAAAACGCCTACCTGCTGTGCTATCTCTCCAACCCAATAGTGAAGGATTTCAAGGATAACATGCTAACTTTTTATCAAAGAATAAACCAAGACATACTGTGAGCATGGATTTTGGTGAACTTCTGTCTCATTCCCCCACCCTTTGTTTCCCTGAGTTATTTTCAGGGCGTTGGGATGTGTGTGTGTGTGTGTGTGTGTGTGTGTGTGTGTGTGTGTGTGTGCATAGAGGGTGTTCCATAACCCCTTTACATTCTGGTATGGCATACAGAAAACTGTTTAGGATAACCTACGTCTATGAAATCTAACAGCATTGTAGAGATGACTACATATATTTGAGAGACAGTTATTAAAATATTAAAATATGACTAGAGTGGATATATAAATTGCCATAATTTCAACATAGTGATGAGCACAGAAGATCAGAAGATATTTTGACATGATTCAAAACTATAATGTGACATTAAAATATTTGTGATTTCTATGGGTGATAGCTATAGGTACTTCTAATACTGTTACTTGTTGTAGATAATCATCATCATTATAAGAAAATGCTAGCTTTATATGTTAATCATAAAATGTATAGTTTATTTTCTATTTAATATAACGTTACATTATATTTAAAAATGAGTTATTTTCCCCTATTCAGTTAACAGACTCAAATTCTATCCTGGACTTGAAGTTAAAGTCTGCTGAGGTAGAGCAATTGTACAGTGGGTAAGGCATTCACCTTGCATGCAGCCGACTTGAATTTGAATTCCCAGCATCCCAGATGCTCCCAACCCCACTCCCAAGTCCACCAGAAATTACTCAGTGCCAGGAGAAACCCTTGAGTACAACCAGTTATGGCCCCAAAGCTGTAAACCAAAATTAAAACTGCAGAGGGCTGGAGAGATAGTATAGTGGATAGGTTGGAAGAAACTGGATTCAAGCCCCCAAAGCACATGTGGTCCTTAAGCACTGCCAGGAATGATCTCTGTGCTCAAAACCAGTAGTAAGCTCTGAGCACCATCAGGGATGCCCCTAAATTCCCAACAACCACTCCCTGCAAAAAAAACTAAAATAAAAACAAAACCCAAACAGCTCCCTAGAACAAACAAAACCCCCAAGTCCCCTGAATCAGTTTCCTCTCCATTAAATTCTACATTTACTGAGCAGTTACCAACCATCTAAAATTGCAGATACGTAAGTTGCTATCCAGGTGATCACAAATTTGAGGAATAGGGTTGGGTTAAGATTAGAACACTTCCTGGGAGTCTTTCTATGTCTATCCCTCTCTTTCTGACTCATTTCGCTTAGCATGATACTTTCCATATTGTACCACTTGTATGTAAATTTCATGACTTCATCTTTTCTAAGAGCTACATAGTACTCCATTGTGTAGATGTACCAAAGTTTCTTTAACCAGTCATCTGTTCTTGGGCATTCAGGTTTCTTCCAGTTTCTGGCTATTGTAAAGAGGGCTGCAATGAACAAACAAGTGCAGATGTCACTTCGACTATACATTTTTGCCTCTCTGGGATATATTCCCAGGAGTGGTATTGCTGGGTCAAATGGGAGCTCAATTTCTAATTTTTTGAGAATCGTCCATACTGTTTTCCAGAAGGAGGGGAGATGCATGTCGAAAGTAGACTATGGACTGAACATGTTTACCACTCAATGCCTCTTTTGCAGACCACAACACCCAAAAGGAGAGAGAGAACACAGGGGATTGCCCTGCCACAGAGACGGGGGGATGGGGGGATGGGGGTGGGAGGGATATTATCCATGGTGGTGGAAAATGGGCACTGGTGGAGGGATGGGTATCTGATCATTGTATAATTGAAACCAAAGCACAAAAAATTGTAAATCTACAACTTTAAAAAAAATAAAATAAAAAAAAAAAAAGAAAAAAAAAATTAGAACACTTCCTATAAAATGTCAGTAATCAATTGATATTCTGGGTATTTAAGATGTGAATCATGCTAACTACAAAACCAAACCAGGCCATATTTGTTTACTATTCTGGAACTTTGCCAAATACCTTTCCAAAATTCAAATACACTCTATTACTCCTTTGGATAGATTGTGTAATGTATTATAAAAAGGAAAAAAAAATAAATTTGGTTCTTGAGTGCCTCATAGCACTAGCCTTGGGCACCATATACTTACTTTCCCGCTTCTGTTGGTAGGTTTCAAATAAACTGAATAATAGTAAATGGGATCTGAAAAATTGCAAAAAGTAAAATCTGACTGAAAGTCTATGTTCCTTTCAGAGTAGAAAGAGTTTGGGGCTGAAAAAAACTGATAACAGAAGCAAACTGCTGACTAAAAGAGAAATCTAAGGGGGATTTCTGAGAAAGACAAGTGAAGAAGGCTTTCTTCATTCTCATTTGTAATTTTCCGAGCAATTCCAAAGGATTTAGTCAGAGAGTGCAGTACAGTGTGGAGGGCCTTGTATGGTGTTGTCTTAGCAACAGCTGTTTGCTTCTTGACTCAGCCAGGTAGGAAATTGAGAGCAGCCTAGAGGAATGTGCTAAAATTTGCAAGAGGTTGGTTTCCAGTTCCCCCAAACAAATTAAAAATTTCTCAGTGTATGTGATATTCTCATTAGTAAAATTTTGGGTTTAAAAAATTGATGTAAGCAATCTTCCGACAATCGGTGGTGATTGACCTTAACCACACATTTACATGTGGTACTTTCCTCAGCTCTGTTAACAACAACAAAGGCTCTAATGGCTATGCTAGGAAGACCAACACATCTTACATTGACTGCAACTACAGTGAAATGTTAATAGTTCTCTCGGGCTACTGCTCATGTTTATCTAGCTGCTATATTGATTTCTCTAAAGCAAAAGCCTTTTACTTGTTCAAATGTTTTGATGGTGACCACTTTTCTCTAGAATAAGGGCTAGGTTTTTAAAATAAAGTTGTATTCATCATCAATTAAAAGATATACACTGGGTTCCAGGGAGATAGCTCAGTGGGTTTGGGTGCATGCTTTGTGTACAGGAACTTGGGTGTACTCCCTAAGCTTTGAGATGGGAGAAGCCCCAGCATGGATGACTTTGGCCCTCAAACAAAAAACAATACAAATTACTATGTGGTTTGGTTTCTAGTCCTGTAGAATATCAGGGGGTATAGCTTTACAACGTTGTAGGTGTATGACTCACTGTACAAACCACTAAAGTTCTAGTGTCCAGTGAAAGTGACTCTGTATTCCTCTAATCTGAAGAGCTAAACTTCTTAACTTGATGTGTAAGGGATGGATAATGTGGCTGAATTATCTTTGATCACTCCCCACTTTAACTATCTTCAAAACCTGCTGATTGTTTCTTAATTCCACCAAAATCCCTCTTACCACCATTATCTTCTGCTCTTGGGAGGTCCTCTCAATAGCTTCACCTTATCTTCTAGATATCAGAGTTGTCATCAAGCCTATTCCAACATTTTAACTGGTAATGGACACATATTGCATTACTTTATAGTACTAACTCTAGTACTATAGAAGATAAAGTCACAGTATTTATAAGCTTTCTATTATAGCAATAGACCCTAGTGAGAAGTTTATTTACTACACAGTTTGTTATGGGGGTGGGGGGACTATAGCATCTGTCTATAGAAAAGAAGTGATTCTGAAGCACCAATGACTTCACAAACTTTATGATCCATAAATATTACAAATAAAACTGGGAGGGAACTCTTCCCATTTCCATCCTCAGTTCCTACACCACCACTGATTCTTAGTGTGCAATTTTCTTTGTTCCTTTTTGCTTTCATTCTATATAACATTAATTAGTCTTGTAGTCAAGTCCTTTAGCCTCCTTTTGACTGTGAAACTTTCTCTGAATTTTCTCTTCCTAAATATTGTAATTATTTAGGTCACGTGTTTACAATAGTTTTAACCTTTATGGTTTTGATACACACAATTACTGCACTTCACAGCCCAAGTGCCCCAAAGTTCCTCTGCTGCTGTCTTTATGTTACTTTCAGTCCACTTCTTTCTTCCCCTTTCTCTCTAGTGCTTGGTCATCTCAATTTTGTAATTCAAGAGTATGTCTTTCACTGTTGTTTTGTTTTATTTTGGGGGTCACACCCAGCAATGCTCAATGCTTACTTCTCACTCTGTACTCGGGGATCACTCCTGATGGGTTTCAGGGGACCATATATTTGCCAGAAATTGAACACAGGTTGGCCATATGTAAGGAAAGCAACTTATCTACTCTACTACCTCTCCAGCCCTTATAAGTCTTTTATTAATTTACATTTTCAAAGGCTTTCCATATTCCTTTTGTCCAGAATAACTCTTTAATCAATAATGTTTACTGTAACTTATCTGTGTTTTCATATAGAAAAAAAACCTAGACAAATTTTGGTTCTTCTAATCCATTCCTTAAAAAAATCACCCCTTTATTTAAAAAAATTAATTTTATTTATTTTTTAATTGAATCATCATGAGATAGAGCATTATAAAATTGTTCATGATTGCAATTCAGTCATGCAATGTTCCAACACCCATCCCTCCACCAGTGTGACTTCCTAGCACCAGTGTCCCCAGAAAAGCAACCCTTTAAAGAAAGGGTTCATTTTAGCATTTAGTGTTGCTTAAAAGCATTTAACCTGGCCAGATAATTTCCTGAACAGCCACAATCCAGAGATCATTGTTCTTCTCCCTCAGAAGAGAGCATAAAACAATACCACTCGTGCCAGACGCTTTCATTCAGGGCACCCTGGAGTGGGGCAGGTGAGGCCCCTCCCTGCCCCAACGGACCCAGCCCCAGCAGCCTAAAACTTCCAGAATTCAACTGCCACCATGTTCATGGCTGCTCTCCACACACTCAGGCCAAACCTCACTGACAGGTAAATCTATCCCTGGACCATCTCGTACCTCACACCATTTTTACTCCAAGAGTAGCAAACTGTATTTAATGGGGTTTAAAGTAGAAGGCAACCAACTGTAGAGGGAAATATATTTTTACACACACACACACACACACGCACACACACACACTCACAAAAACACACATATATACATATGAGCACACAAGGCTCAACGTTTAACAACATACTAGTAATCTCATATAGATGGGCTTAATGGCCACTGGGTGAAATACAACAATCTTCACATACTCTCCTCTAATAGAAGTTTTTTTTGGAACATTTTTAGCAGTTTATTCATAACAAACAATACAAAATCAATTATTTCAGTTCTTCTTGAGACAGGGGCTGGAATTCGGGATGAAAACATCCAAAATATGGTGGTGGGAAGGTGTAATGGTGGTGGAATTGGTGTTTGAATATTAAATGTATTCAAATGTTGTGAACTTCTTTAAAAAATAAAATTAAATTTAAAAAATCATTTAACCCATTAAATTATATTATATTAACAAAAATTATTACTTGTTTAAATTTAGGAAGTTTATGTTATTCTTTAAAATAGTTGTTTTTGAAAATTGTAATTTTCTGGTTAAAAATGAGATCTCTAAGTATGGTGGATATTGCTAACTTTTCTTATTTCAGAAACCATTTATTTGTGTTGTCTCTGACCTTACTTCAGTCACAAGCATCTGCTTTTTACTTTGCTTTAGCTTCACACTTATTTTCTTGAACTTTTCTTTTGGGGGATACTTTTCTTCCCTTATCTCGTTCAAGGTTCAGCTTAAATGTCATTTCCATGAGTCATCCACACACACTGATATGAGAGGTATATGCCTTCTTTTCATACTTTCATTCATACTCAAGATCATGTATTTATACTTCTCTAGAGCATATGCCTTCCCTTCCTTTTGGGTATTGTTATTTGTTTGTTTTGGGTGCACCCTTAGAAACTACTCTCAACTTGATATGACAATGGCCCCTAAGTGCTCTGGGGACCTTATTTTTTTTTTCCCTTTATTTTATTTTATTTTTTTTAAAGTTGTAGATTTACAATTTTTTGTGCTTTGGTTTCAATCATACAATGATCAGATACCCATCCCTCCACCAGTGCCCATTTTCCACCACCATGGATAATATCCCTCCCACCCCCATCCCCCCATCCCCCCTGTCTCTGTGGCAGGGCAATCCCCTGTGTTCTCTCTCTCCGTTTGGGTGTTGTGGTCTGCAAAAGAGGCATTGAGTGGCAAACATGTTCAGTCCATAGTCTACTTTCGACATGCATCTCCCCTCCTGGGAGGATCCTCCAAACATCCTTTATTTGGTGCTCCCTTCTCTATCTGAACTGCCCTTTCCTCTAGGATACCCGGCTGGCCTCTAAGTTATGGAGTAATCCTCCTGGTGCTGATCTCAGCTATTCTTGGGTATTAATCTCATACTTTGTTACTTTATATCCCCCAGATGAATGCAATCTTTCTATGTCTATCCCTCTCTTTCTGACTCATTTTGCTTAGCATGATACTTTCCATATTGTACCACTTGTATGTAAATTTCATGACTTCATCTTTTCTAACAAAAATATGGAACGCTTCACGAATTTGCGTGTCATCCTTGCGCAAGGGCCATGCTAATCTTCTCTGTATCGTTCCAATTTTAGTATATGTGCTGCCGAAGCGAGCACTGGGGACCTTATTATGCTGTGTTGGGGATATCATCCTGAATGTAAAAAACCCAGCTATCTCTCTAGCCCCTGATATTTATTTTGTTAAAAATAATATGTATCCCACTAAATATAGAGGTCTATATTTAGGCCTCTATAGGCTTTATTACACAATTCTCAGGGCAGCATTCTATCTAGTAACTAGGAAAGTAGACACTACGAGAGGTTGAACAAAATGAAATATTTTTTAAATCAGAAAGTAGATAGCAAAAAAAAATATTAATTTAGGCAAAGCACCGTTCCTTCAGAAAATGTAATAAGGTGAAGTCATACAGATTGCCTTATTAATGTAGACTAGGAAACTCCAGGTTAATTGGTAAATTCAAATTTGGGAGAGATAAAAATTGAAGTTAAATTTGATAGTAAAAGGTAGTAGAGGGGGGTGGGGGTAGAAAGTGTGCACAGTTTAAATTCCACTTGGGACTACTTTTAAAAATTATTTTTTTAAAAAAAACAGTGTTCATTATTTCTATATGCTTTCCCCTTCAAGTTAAGTGGAATTTTCTTCAAAGAGAGAACTCATTTTTCCTAGTGTATCAATATGATTACTAAAATAGTTTGAGTGAAGTAGGTGATTAATAAATCTCAATGAATTTTGAAAGGAAGGCACTCCATTCTGTGTGAACAAAAGTCACACCGTTTTTGTGAAACTTACTTCATTTCGTGTGTGTTATATTTAGATGGTAAGTTGCTTACAAGGCCACTAAAAACCAGACATGGACCTGGTTATCAATGCTTCCTTGAACTCTGACTGGCCAATTTGCTTGATGACATTCCAAAATAATTGGACGATGGGCCCTTAAATGACAGGCTTCTGACAGTGCCTGTCAGACTCTGAAGGAAGCTCAGAATCTCCTCCCTGTCTCCAACGTACTTTGTACCTGGGTGAACCTCTGGATTTCCGCCTTGCTCCAACATGCCTGAGATTGGGATGGACTCTCAGGGATTGGGAGGACTTGTCTCCAACCCGTCCAAGAGATGGCACGGCTGATGATACCCCTCTCTTGTTGAATTCATGCATAACCCTAAGATGAGACTGTGGAACTCACCAAACACCTAAACATGTCACATTAAAAGTGCCTATGTTTGAAGGGTTCAAAAATGGCTGCAAAAAAGCCATCTGCATTTCTATGTTCATTGCAGCACTACTGACAATAGTCAGAATCTGAAAACAGTGTGAGCGCCTAAGAATAGATGACTGGATAAAGAAACTATGGTACATCTACACAGCAGATTACTGCACAGTCACCAGGAAACATGAAGTCGTGAAATTTGCTTATAAATGGATAGACACGAAGAATATCATGCTGAGTGAAATGAGTCAGAAGGAGAGGGACAGACAGAATGATTGGACTCATTTTTTTAATATAAAAAACATAGCATGAGACTAATACCCAAGGACAGAAGAAACAAGGGCTAAGTGGAATGGTTCATGGTTGGATGATTGCCACAAGTGGCCGTGGAGAGGGCAGCTAGGATACAGAAGGGATCATTATGACAATTATAGTTGGAAATGTTTGCTCTGAACAATAAGAGGGGATGTTTGTCCATTGTCTATCTTCTGTTCTTAGATTATTCCTGTGGTTTAGACAGGCTTGTCTACCTTTACATGATAGTCTTCAAGATTTGTCTTTTCCATATATACTTTTTTTTTGAGAGATGTTAGGTGAAGGGTGGCCTTTGGGCTACAACTAGCTGTGATCGGGATTTACTCAACCTGTGAAAAAGGCCCATTTCTAAAGCTGGGAATGAGTTCTAGGGACACTGTAGAAAAAAAAAATCTCTTGTACACTGTTGATAGGAATGTCAGCTAATGTAATCTCTATGGAGAATGGTCTAAAGAATCTTTACTAGAGACAGAAAAGTCATATAATAAAGTTGCTCTTTTCCTAACTACTTATCCAAAGAGCGATAGCACAGCAGGTAGGGCGTCTGCCTTGCACGTGGCCAACATGGCCGACCCGAGTTCGATTCCTCCGCCCCTCTTGGAGAGCCCGGCAAGCTACTGAGAGTATTCGATATGCCAGACACAGTAACAACAAAGTCTCCAATGGAGACGTTACTGGGCCCGCTCGTGCAAATCGACGATCAACGGGAGGGCCTTTACTATCCAAAGACTGTGAGTACACAGATTTGAAAAGATATTTGCAGCCCTAAATTCACTGCAGTACTTTTTACAATAGAAAGGGCATGGAAAGGGTGTATGGTGCCGCCAGCAGGTTAATCTGTACCTGTGAGGTGAGTGCATCAGCAGCCTGATGGCGCCTTCAGACTTCCAGATACCCCAAAATTGCTGCTGTACCTTTGGACAGACCACAAAAACTTGGGACAAAGTTTACCAAGAAAGTAAACGGCCAAAAGTTAGGTATGTGGGAGATACACCCGCAAACCACCTCCGGCTCAGCTATATAATTGGAGGCATGGTCTCTCTGGTTCCTGATCGAACTGCTTAATGGCCATGATCCCAGAGACTCAGAAACAAATCTCGGAACCCAACAGCTTTTGGCAGAAATGTGTCCAGTCCTTTCAGTACGTTACAGGCGCTGGACCACCCCACATGGGAATAGGTTTCGTGCCTTGACCTGTTCTCCCTGGTGGCTCGGTGGCCGCCATCCTCCAGAGGCCACTGGACAGTCATATTTGGGTCTACAGTGACGAGACACATGGGGCCTCACAGGATGGGGGTGGAGCCGGCCCTTTCTTCCCCATCCCAACAAGATCCCGCATCGCTGCCCAAGAACAGCCTCTCTGGCTCCTGATCAACCTGCTTAACGGCCATGAACCCAGAGACTCAGAAATAAATCTCGAAACCCAGAGACTTTTGGCAGAAATGCGTCGGGACCATGCAGTATGTAACTGTCACTGGACCACCCCAGGGAGGAAAGGGTGCTGTCCCTCCACCTGCTACCCCTTGGCAGCTTAGTGGCTGCCATCCTCAGAGGCCACTGGACAGTCAGATTTGGGCCCGACAGTGACGAAACATGTGGGCCTCACGGGATGGGTGTGGAGCCGGCCCTTTCCTCTCCGTCCCAACGAGGCCCTGAGTCGCCGCCCATGAATGGCCTCTCTGGCTCCTGATTAAGCCATTTAATGACCAGGATCCCAGAGACTCAGAAACAAATCTTGAAACCCAGTAGGTTTTGGCAGAAATGCATCCGGACCCCGCAGTAGGTTACTGTTGCCGGACCACCCCAGGGGGGAAAGGGTGCTGTCCCTCTGCCTGCTCCCCCTTGGTGGCTCAGTGGCTGCCATCCACCAGAGGCCACTGGACAGTCAGGTTTGAGACACATGCTGATGAGACACATGGGGCCTCAAGGGATGGGGGTGGAGCCAGCCCTCCCCCCACCCACCCCAACGAGACCCCTAGTCGCCTCCAAGGAACGGCCTCTCTGGCTCCTGATCAAGCCATTTAATGGCCATGATCCCAGGAACTCAGAAACAAATTTTGGAATCCAGCAGCTTTTGGCAGAAATGCATCCAGTGTCTGCAGTAGGTTACTGGCACTGGGCCACCACAGGTGAGAATAGGTTTTGTGCCTTGGCCTATTGCCCCTGGCGGCCCGGTGGCCACTATTCTCCAGAGGCCACTGGACAGTCAGGTTTGGGCCTGCAGTGGCGAGACACACGGGGCCTTCAGGGATGGGGGTGGAGCCGGCCCTTTCCTCCCAGTCCCAACAAGACCCTGAGTCAGCACCCATGAATGGCCTCTCTGGCTCTTGATCAAGCTGCTTAACGGCCATGATCCCAGAGATTCAGAAGCAAATCTTGAAACCCAGCGGCTCTGGGCAGAAATGTGTCTGGACTGGGCAGTAAGTTACTGTCGCTGGGCCACCCCAGGGAGGAAAGGGTGCTGTCCCTCCGCCTGCTCCCCGTAGGCGGCTTGGTGGATGCCATCCTCCAGAGGACATTGGACAGTCAGGTTTGGGCCCTCAGTGATGAGACACGTGGGGCCTCATGGGATGGGGTTGGAACCGGCCCTTTCCTCCTCGTCCCAACAAGACCCCAAGTCACTGCCCATGAACGGCCTTTCTGGTTCCTGATCAAGCTGCTTAACGGACATGATCCAGGAGACTCAGGAACAAATCTCAGAACCCAGCAGGTTTTAGTAGAAATCCCTCCAGATTTAAGTGTTAAAATTTCTGAATTTCAAAATCAGGCAGCCACTACTGCAGCCAAGTCACATCATATGTTATTCATAACCAGCAATAGGAAAGAAATTGTCTACTGTTGTCTTTTGAGCAGATCTAAGTGTTGGGGTAAAATCTCAAATAATAATGGTGAGTCTGTTGTCAAAATATTGAATGTAATGAAAGTAGAGAGAGAGTAATGTGGAAATCATCTGCCCCACAGGTAGGGGGAGGGTGTGTAATGGGGGTGAACTGAGGTTTTTGGGGGTGGGAAATGGGCCTTGGTGAAGGTGTGGGTGTTTCATTGTATGACCAAGACTTAAACCTGAAAGGTTTGTAACTGCTCTCATGGTGATTCAATAAAAAAAATTATAAAAAAATGAAAAAAAAAAAGTAAGGTGGAGTTCATGCCCAATTGAATCAGCTAATCGGTGGCTGAATAAATAGCAGTACTCCTGTGTTATACAATCTCTCTTTCCCCCACCCTTTGATTATGGGCATATGCTACTTCACAGGGCTGGAGCAATAGCACAGCGGTAGGGCGTTTGCCTTGCATGCAGCCAACATGGCCGACCCGAGTTCGATTCCTCCGCCCCTCTCGGAGAGCCCGGCAAGCTACCGAGAGTATCTCGCCCGCATGGCAGAGCCTGGCAAGCTCCCCGTGACGTATTCGATATGCCAGACACAGTAACATCAAAGTCTTCAGTGGAGACGTTACTGGGCCCGCTCGAGCAAATCGATGAACAACGGGAGGGCCTTTACCTTTACCTTACCTGCGTTAAAAAAAAAAGGGGAGGAATGGAAGCAACAAAACACCCAGTGATATTACTAGGTAACCAAGTTGTGATATATATATATTATAATAGCTCTCCTCTACTACAAAAAAATGAAAAATTGCCTTTTGAAACAGCATGAGATAGGCTTGAAGTGATCATGCTAAGTGAACTAAGTCAGAAAGAAAAAAGACAGTTTCGAAATGACTTTATTTAAATGTGGAATGTTAAGAAAAGAAAATGAATGAAAAATAACAGACTGTCTAAAGTATGTATGGTATTTTTCAGAGAAGAAGTGGGAAACAGAGTAGACCAGGTCAGTTTTGCAATAGTGACAGTAGTTGAACAATGGCTGTGGTTGTGATGGAGCAGTCACGGTGCTCCCATTGTTCATCGATTTGCTCGAGTGGGCCCAGTAACATTGTGAGACTTGTTACTGTGTTTGGCATATCGAATACGTCACGGGTTGCTTGCCAGGCTTTGCCATACGGGCGAGATACTGTCGGTAGCTTGCCGGGCTCTCCGAGGGGGGCAGAGGAATCGAACTCGGGTCGGCCATGTTGGCTGCGTGCAAGGCAAATGCCCTACCCACTGTGCTATCGCTCCAGCCCTGTGACGTAGCATATGCCCATAATCAAAGGGTGGGGGTAAGAGACATTGTGTAAGGGTAAGACGCTTGCCTTGCATGCAGCTAATCACTGTTCTATATGATATGGCACAGCAGCTATTATCCCAAACACCACTAGAGGTCATTCTTGAGATCAGAACGCTGAGCACTTCATAGTATGGCCCCCAAACCTAAAAACAAACACACAAGGAAACAACAGCAGTGAAGTGTGAAGCTATACTCTGGAAGAATAAAGTTCAGTAGAGCTAACTAAGTGGTTAGCAGATGTGAGATAATGTGCTATGGAAGAAACAGATGAATCATTTTAGAAGTGTCACTGAGGAAGCAAGGTAGGCCTGGAAGTCTGCGTAGGATTTTTTATGGCAGGAGGGGCTGAAGAACAGGTTGAACAAACAAGGCTTAGAAAGTTGGGCTGGGTTGGGTGGTGAGGGGCTGGGGGCTCAGTCAGTGAAAGAAGAACAGGTGGGAACTGCTGTTCTGAGAAGTCTCACATCCTTAAGCCTCTTCTGCCTCCAAAATACTTCAGAAAGAAAATATTTTCCTGGAAATATTATCACACATTTTAACTAAAATAAAGGCCAAACATACCTTTTAGTGTGTCAGTTGTTCCTTTGTGAATGCAGAAAAAATGACAGTGATGGAAAAGGTCAAAGGAAGGGCACCTTTAACCATCTGAAGGGCAGAGGCATTTCTGGGAGATGATGACAGACTAGGAAATGAGGGGTTTTCCCCGCTGCTCTGACAAAAGAAAAGCGGGAAAGAAAAAGACATTTTTTGAGACACTCGCTGAATCTCTAAAGCATTCAGAAAGGATACATATGAAATAGCTGAGCAAATTTTTTTTTATTTTAATGGGGTTAGTAAATAATTTCCTGAAAATCCCACTGAATTCAAGTAAAAATTAAAGACAAAGAAAAATAAACTAAAATTATTGTCTGATTTCTGCTGTTGCTGGATGCTCAGGCAAGAGACAGTAAAACCATGGCTTTCTCAGGAAGCAGCTTTCTTGAGCATGTGCCACAGGCGTTCAGAGGATTCAGATCTGAAGTCTAAGCCCTAAGAATAGAAGGCGACTGTTGAAATATAGCACCAAATATTTTAGGCCTAACAATTGATTTGTCCTTTCTCCCTTGCCACAAGGAGCTTAGGTTTATCAGGTTACACCCATCACAGTGCTCCCAAGTCACTTCCATTCCTTTGTTTAGCTGTAACCACTTCTTTATGCTCTCTTCTCCAACCAGTTAATTAGCTTTCCCCCCTAATCAGAATCTGTTAATTTGTAAGGTCAGATCCTTCTAGGACACTGAACTTGTAAGTTAATATTGCTTTCTCCTCTTCTTATGTCTTTTGAATAGTTTACTTTGATGCAATGTTCTTTTTGTATAGATACAGGAAGACAGTTAATATTATGCTTTGTAACTTAGGATTTAATTGGCTTTGAATATTATTCATTCCCGGGCATCTGCTTTCTCAACTTAAGCCTCAGTTGCCCTCTCTTCCTAGTGCCCCCAAAAGCAGGGTCCTGATGAGGGACTGGATGGAACCAGGGCAAGCAGTAAGCTATGTGCTACCCTGGCATCGAGATGAGCCAAGCCAAAGTGCCACAATTCTTTTTTTCATTTCTTTGCTTTTTGGGTCATACCCAGTGATGCTCATGGGTTACTCCTGGCTCTGCACTCAAGAATCACTCCTGGCAGTGCTTGGGGGACCATATGGGATGCTGGGAATCGAACCCGGGTCAGCCGCGTGCAAGGCAAACGCCCTGCCTGCTGTGCTATTGCTCCAGCTCAGCTCAGTGCCACGATTCTTAACTATAAGTTATGAGTTTGATTATAGACAAATGCTGTCATGATCCAAAAGTAACTACGAGACTAGGACCCTGCTAGAGATAGGAAAGACTATCTGGCCTGAGCACTGTAGTCTGAAATCGAGATGGCCCTAAGAGAGCAATTCTATAAGCTTAAAGTATTTCTTACTGTGTCCATACAAAATGATTTATATTATGTATGCTTATATGTTTGTTGGACATGGAGAGGAGAAACACACCCAGGGGATTCCGTTCTAGATGGGTTGATCTGATAAATGAGAATCTGTCCTAGAAGGGGCTTTCCCATGTGTTCTGACTAGTTTGGATGAGGCTGAACATTTCTCCCCTTCAGACTGCCTTCAGTAAATAATTTTGGTATATTGTAAGAGGCAATTTTCTCACAGAAACCTGGCTGATCTTTGACATGCAGATCTCAGATGCTAGCCAGGCCTGATCTTTGGGATGTAGATTCCAGGCTCTAGCTGGACTAGTCTTTGGGATACAAATCCAAGTGCTTGTAGCCCAAGAAAAGTTTCAGTTTTGGTTTTGTATCTTCTTTCAGGAGGCCAAAATTACTGGCCTGCAGGTGCAAAGAAACAGTGTATGCTTTGCTGCCTCAGTGTTCTTTCTGTAACTCCTTTTGTTGACATCACTGCATTGAGCCCTTTAGAGGTACCATGATCTATATAAGGAGATTTTGGGGCTCTCTAGAGGGAATACAGGCTTGAGAGAACCTGGGGGTCACAGGTCTGAGAGAACCTTGGCCCTCCATGACATAAATTTCTTTTATGGGATATAATGATGATGTAGGCAGGTAGATAGGGAAAGGTTCTTTGCAATGAAACAAAGTTTCATGGAAGAAGAATTCTAGGAATCCACCTTGTGGATACAGAACAAAGGCCTGATAAGACCATCCGCAGAACCTGAGGATATAGGCCTCCTCCTCCTCCCCATGAAATTCCTCTTTTTGGACCTCCCTGGTAACCTCCTTAGCAACAGACTTTTACCTGGGAAGAAGCCCCATGTGGGGGCAGGCTGGAGAAACCCTATAAAGGCCACCTTGAACAAAGCTTCCTGAGCCCATGTGCTGCTTGTGCCCACGTGGCCGAGCACATGTGGTGCCCGAGCACATGTGTCGCCCGCATCTCCCCTCTTGAGATGTGTACTTTCATGCTTTCATCTCTCTCTCTCTCTCTCTCTCTCTCTCTCTCTCTCTCTCTCTCTCTCTCTCTGCCCCTCCGCACCTAAAAATCCTCCAAATAAAATCTATTTACTTCACTGCTTGTCTACTCCTGGAATTCCTTTCTGCAAGGCGAGACAAGAACCCAGTAACCCTGGGTCCCGGGTGGCAGAGGCGGGTGGGGAGAATGTGACTGTCTTTCTCCTCCCCACTTCACATAAGTCACCCGTGTGGCCCACCGACATCAATGAGACTGTAAGAGTGGGCTGAGGGAGGCAGAGGAGAGACAGGAGTGAATGGAGAGAGGATTGGAATAAACTGCAACTAAGACCAACCAGCCAAGATCAACCTCCCTGGAGTGGAAAAACGGCCTGAGACTACAGAACACAGGCACCGGGAGAGATAGAACGCTGCTGTCCTTTCATGCTTACACAGGCGACCAGTTTAAAGTCACTTCAGCAGGCTTGCTTACAGAGGAAGGAAGCAGGATTGTACTAGATGAGGACATTCCTTCCTACAAGCTAGGTAAGGAGACTCTTGCCTCAAGAGACTGTTAGGTGTCTGGTTCACTAAAGAAGAACCTGTTCAGGCTGGGGTCCCTTCTTTGAGCAGTGCCTCACACACCTGTGTTCCTCTCTGTGGTTTCCTGCCATACTGCAATTTAGTATCAGACTTTCTGTCTTCTATGTAGCTTTGGTTAATTTCATAATTCTGTACCATTGATCTCTGTGTTAAAATCTCACTTCCCTATCTACTTTGTAATATTACTGTGAGGATCTGAACCAGTAAAACAAGTGATGGGGCATACAGAAAATTGTCAGACTCTCTGGAGCTAAGGAAGCAATCTGCTCTCTTAGGACATGTTTTTGGAATGTGGCAGAATTAGATGCTTGGCAGTTCTGACTTGGGACAGTAGATGTAAAATAGAGTGGAAATCCCTATTTGTAGGGTAATGGCTACAAACAGAATGCTCCAAAGTTTGGTTCAGGCAAACTAACTATAAGACTGCTTTAGGCATGGGATAAAGTTGAAGGTAAAATTGGTAACACAGAGAAAAAAGAATTATTCTATTAAAAAAAAGTATGGGAGTTATGCCAAGATTTGTGGCATGGATCTCGGTGTGCCAATTAAGAGAGAACTAAGAAGAGAAAAATGAAATGCAGCAAAGAAAAAAACTTTTAAGAAAAAATGTAATGATATAATTTGCATGTTTAATCTCTGAGGTTATACTTCATTACAGTAAAATTGTTTAATACTGGCATATGTTTATGGAAGTGTGGTACAGGTGGTGGTAGATGTAGTATCCAAAGAGAAAGGCAAAGAATATTTCAGGCCAAGAACACACAAAAAAATTACTAAAAAATGCTTCTAAACAAGAAAGATTTATTTCTGAAACTTCTCTTTGGAAATAGGGTATGTACACATATTAGGGAATTCTTTGAACACTAAAGGAAATATGCTTTACATATTTGAGAGACTCTATCTCTGAAAAATGAGACTAGTTATACACTCTTCTGGATCATTTTAAAATTGTGGGCTTTTATTTGTTTGTTTGCTTTAGGGACACACCTGGCAGTGCTAAAGGGTTACTCCTGGCTCTACACTCAGGAATCACTCCTAGCAGGCTCAGAGGACCACACGGTATGCTAAAGATCAAATCACAGTTCAGCTCTTTACAAAGTAAGTGCCTTACCCATTTTATGATCTGTCTAGCCCATGGCTTTGTTTTTGATTATTACAGTGATTGAATGTTATTATTACCATTTGGTGGGTGAATGGTAAAAATGTCAGCTTTATTAAAATTTGCAAGAGTACTGCTTAATGGAGAACTGTTCTGTTTATTTGATGAATTAATTTTGGAGAGAGCACCACTGGCAGTGCTTGAAGAGAGATCTCTCCCAGTGGTGCTTGGGGGACAATCAGTGTCGGGGATTAAATCATGGAAGTTTTTTTTTATGTATATTGCAGTACTATTCACAATAGCCACCATCTGGAGACACCCCAAGTACCTGAAAACAGATGACTGGATAAGGAAACTATGATACTTCTACGTTATGGAACACTATGGAGCTCCAGGAAAAATAAATTCATGAAATTCGCTTATACATGGATGGATATGAAGAGTATCATGGTGAGTGAAATGAGTTAGATGGAGAGAGACAGAGAATAATCACACACATTTTCAGGATATAAAAAAAAAGTATGAGACTATTCCCAAAGACAGTAGAAACAAGGGGCAGGAGGAGGACTTGTCCATAGTTGGAGGCTTGCCACAAGTGGAACTGGGTGGTGGAATGGGTGAGAGGGGTGCAGTTATGACAGAGTAGGGACCACTGTGACAATGATAGTTGGGAATGACCACTCTGGAAAATTACTGAGTGATGAAAGAAGGTAAAGTGATATACATGATGACCTTTCAATACCTGTATTGTAAACCATAATGCCTAAAAGGAGATAGAGAGAGACAGAGGCAGAGACAAAGACAGATAGAGAAAGAGAGAGACAGACAGACAGAGAAGAAAGAGAGAGAAGTGTCTGCCACAGGCTGGTGGGGTGATCTTGGCAGGAGGGAAACTGGGGATATTGATGGTGAGAAATGAACACTGGTGAACGTTGTTGAAACATTGCATGATAGAAACTCAATTCTGAGAAACTTTATAACTGTGTATTTCATGCTGATTCAATTTTTAAAAAAAGGAAAAAAGAAACTGATCAGCTTCTAAAAAAAAAAAGGTCATGCAAATATGCACTTCATCCCTTTGAGTCTGATCCACCTCTGATGAAGAATTGTTCTGAATTCTATTCAACTTTTGAATGTCCAACTAGAACATCATGATTTTTTAACTAAGTTATATGATATTCTGATCAATTAATTGTAATTGATATTCGGCAGAGTCTCCTGCCCCCGCGCCTGGCTGTCCTTGCCGGGGCCCCTTGCAGAGGGGTGGGTTGAGTTTCCCTCCCCGCCCCGAGCAGAGCTCCAGCAGCCGAAGACCTCCAGAACCAGTCACAACCATGCTGAGACCACTCTCCACACTCATGAAGGTACCAGCAGAGAAACAAAGGCATGTGGGTCCTGGGGCTGAGATCTCCAAGCCTGCTCGGATCAGGGCTGAGCATCCTCCACCCAGATCCTCCATCTTCCACTAGGCAGGGGTCACACCCGCCAACTGGCCCCCTGGCGCCGTGTAATCCCATCAGCGGCCAAGACCCAGACTATAAAACCCAGCCCCCAGAAGCGTGCTTAATAATAACGACATCTTATTATCTCATTCTTACTTTGAACAACCTGCCAGGCTATGGAATATAACCTGTCCTCAAGGCAGATCTGGCAAACTCCCCATGACGTACCCAATATGCCAAATACCAGTAACAATGATGAGTCTCATTCTCTTAATCCTGGAAGAGACTTGAGTATGGCACTTTTTAAAATCTCAGGGCTAGGACGAAGGAGACATTACTGGGGCTTACTCGAGGCGATCGACGAACAACAGGATGATCGTGACCGTGGTTGTATGATATTCAAAAGGAAAACCAAACCAAATGGCAAATATGAGCACTATGTGTACTAACTATAGTTTGAATACACTTACATTTTCTAAAAAATCAAACTTTACATTTTGTTTAAAACTTCTAAAAAGTTATTTTGAAAATTTGCATAATTGTTGGTAAATTACAGCAATGTTCAAGTGATTTTGTTGTCTATGTAACACACTTGTCTTGGTTTGTATCTAGATTGAATTCAAAAATGATTCTCCAGCTTCTGACTATTTCATTATTTCTTCCTATGTAGTTATTCCTAAGAAAACCATGTTATATATTAATTTATCAAAATTATTATCATTTAATAATTTATATAACTCTGTGGCATTCCTTTGACTTTAAAAAGTCATGAGTATATTCATAAAAGTTATATCATAAATTTTATTATAGGATAAAAAAGAGGACTAATGAGTATCTGTAGTAAAAGGTGGCATTAAGTCAATAAGGTTGAAAAAAATAGACTAAAGGGTATTAAACTGAGAGATGTAAAAGCATGGGTTGTTCTGAATATCCATTGCCAATGCACTCTACCTTCTCAACTGAAGGAAAATTACAACAAATAATCAGGTCGAGGAGAGGAAATAAAGGTTTGGGGTTGACCACAAGTACCTCAAAGTAAAACTTTCAGTCCTTTGGCTTAACACCAAGTCTGTCAGTTCACAAAGCCAGAAGATCTGAAAGAAAAATAAAAACAAAACCCCAAATCTCTTTGGCATTCTTAAACAATAGGGAGAGTCTTCCAAGTGCTCAGGAGAATGTAAGTGAAGCAAAGCCAGGGAAGATCCAGGACTTCTGCTTTTTTACTGAGGGTTAACAAAATTGGAGAACAAGTACTAATGTTAATAAAAATTCTGACTTCACAGCTAGAAATGTCTTCTTTAAGTAATGAAACTTGTACAAATGGGCCAGAGAGATATAGTACAGTGGTAGGATGCTTTCCCTGTGTGTAGATGACCACAGTTTGATCCCCAGCACTGCATATGTTCTCTTGAGTGTCACCAAGGGTGATCTCTGTCCATCACTGAGTGTGGGCAAACCTGGAAATAGAAGAGGAAAGGGAAGGGAAGGAGAGAAAGAGGGAGGAGGGAGGAAGGGAGGGAGAGAGGAAGATAAAAGGAAGAAAAAAGGAGAGAAAGAAAGGAAGGAAGGAGGGAGGGAATAAGAGAGGAAGGAAGGAAGGAAGGAAGGAAGGAAGGAAGGAAGGAAGGAAGGAAGGAAGGAAGGAAGGAAGGAAGGAAGAAAAAGGAAGGAAAAAAGGAAGGAACAGTTTGGGTAGAATTTGGATATAGGCTGGAGCGAATAGCACAGCGGGTAGGGCGTTTGCCTTGCACGCAGCCAACACGGCCAACCCGAGTTCTATTCCTCCGCCCCTCTTGGAGAGCCCGGCAAGCTACCGAGAGTATCTCGCCTGCATGGCAAAGCCTGGCAAGCTCCCCATGACATATTTGATATGCCAAACACAGTAACAACAAAGTCTCACGATAGAGACGTTACTAGGCCCGCTTGAGAAAATCAATGAACAACGGGAAGACAGTGATTGATTGCAGTGCTGCAGCATAACTAAATATTGAAAACATGAAAGAAATTAGACACAGGAAAACAAATAGAATACAATTCCAGTTTGTATGAAATGCCTGGAATATGTAAATTTATTAACGAAAAATTATTTAGGATGGCCAGGGAGGTAGTATAACAAGTAGAGCACTTGCCTTGCACACGGCAGATCTGGGTTCAATCCCTGGTATCCCATATGGTCCTTTTAGTTCTATCAGGAGTGATATCTGAGTGCAGAACCAGAGGTAAGCCTTGAGCACTACTGAGGGTGGCTTCAAAACCAATATATATATAATATATTTATTAATATAATTTAAAATTCTTAATTTTTATTTTTTTAATATTTTTTTATTTGAGACACCATGAGTTACGACACTGTTAATGATTATTTCATGCATACAATGTAGAATACATACATTTATTTAAAAAAGAAAGAAATTCTGATTACCAGGGTTAGCAGAGAAATAATGGGTCATCATCATTTTATAGAATTGATCTTTGTTCATTTACTTTTGGCTACACCCATTATTGCTCAGAGCTTACTCCTGACTCTATGCTCAGTGGTTACTTCTGGCAATGTTCAGGTAACTACATGTGGTGATACGAATTGAATCAGGATTGCAGTTTGTAAAGCAAATGCCTTATCTGCTGTATTATTTCTCTAACCCAGATATTTCTTTATTAAATTGAATGTAATAGAAAAATGTTTTGGGTATAAATAGCAGTTATGGTGATACAACATTGTGAATGTATTTAATGTCACTGAATTGGACTGTACATTTACAAAGGTTTAAAATGATAAATAATATGTTTTGTATATGTATGTATGTATTTTTGCCACAATAAGCATTTAAAAATCAATTATTTATTTGTTTTTATTTTCATAAAGTTGTTCACAATAATGGATTACATTCATTATTTCAACACCAGTCCCATCATCATCACACCTTCCCACCACCATTATTTTGAATTTCCCACCACCACTCAAACCTGCAGATGCTAGATAATTTATTTGTATTGCCCCCTATGAATAACATAGATTGTCATGTGAATGGCCACACACTCCTAGAAATCTAAAATTTTAGATAATTAGGGTCTGGAGAAATATCTGCAGTGAGCTGCTCGGTTCTGAGATTTTTTTGTGTGTCTCTGAATCATGGCCATGATTTAAATAGTCGCTGGAGACAGCTCGTGGGCATGACATCCAAGGTCCCGTGGGGATGGGGAGATGGGAAGGGCCATCCAATCCCCTATCCCATGAGGCTTGAAGTTCGCATCACTAATACTGAATACCCGGGCTTTTCACTGGGTTATGGAAGATGGCAGCCATTAGGATTCCTAGGGGTCAGGTGGAGGAACAACGCCTGCTCCCATCTGAGGCACCCTGGTGAAATGGGCCTGATGTAAAGTCTGGAGGCATCTTTGCAGCGAGCTTCTTGGTTCTGAAATTCTTTTGTGTGTCTCAAAATCAATTATTTATTAAGGCGCAATAACTTACAACGTTATTTATGGTTGCATTTCAGACATACAATGTTTCAACAGCAGTCCTACCACCAGTGATAATTTCCCTCCACTGGTGTCCCCAGGTTTTCTCCCACTCTCCAACCTAACTTTTTCACAGGCACATTTTTGTTGGTTGCTGCAACTTGGATCTCATGGTTTTAGTGTTGTTGACTCTGTGGTTTATACATATTAATATACCACACCTTTTTAGAACTGATGTGCCATAGAACCCTGTTCCTGTTACCTCCTATCTGCCTTTTTACTATAACCTAAATCTCATTTCTTCCTTGTATTTGTTATTTATAATATAGGTACCTTTGATAACAATTTCCTCATCATGTTAGTCTACATACCATAGATAAGTGAAATCATCCTGTTTTTGTCCTTCTTCTGTCTCACTTCCCTTAACATGATATCCTCCTGTTCCATCCAAGTTGCAGGGAATTGCATGATTTCACCATTCCTTGCAACTGCATGGTATTTCATTATGTATACATACTACACCATTATTTACTCATTAATTGTTGGACACGTAGGTTGATTCCATATCTTAGGTATTGTGCTAAGAGCTGCAATGAATGGTGTGCATATACCCTTTTGAATAAATCCTTTTGTGCCTGGGAAGTGGGGTTGCTGGATCATACAAGTCCATTTTTACATTTCTGAGAAATTTCCATGCTATTTTTATAGTGGTAAGCCAAACAATATTCCCACCAGCAGTACATGAGAATTTCTTCTAATGACATCTCCTACCAACACAGATTACTCCTATTTATTTATTTATTTATTTAATATGTGCTTTTCTCACTAGTGTGAGATGGTATCTCATTGTCTTGATTTGGATTTGGACCTTTTGGTCATTCATCTATCTTCTTCAAACAAGTGTCTGTTCATTTCCTCTATCTATCTTTTGATAGGGTTTCTGGATGTTTTGTTGTTGATTGTTTTGAGCATTTCATGTATTTTTATATCTATAATTTTATCACAGATGAGTGTTAATGAGTGTTAGGTGCTAATATTTTTCCCTCACTCAGTTGGTTGTCGTTTAGCTGATAGTTTTTATTTGTTTATTTGGTTTTTGGGTTTTATTTTTTTATGCAGAAACTTCTTAATTTGATGACATCCCATTTTAAAGATTTTTATTTCAGTTTCTTTTTGCCAATGGAATCATATCATTGAAAACACTTTTGAGGCCTAAATCTTAGAGCATTCTGCCTATATTTTCCTCAATGTGCAAAAAACAATTTGTCTTTAGGAAAAGATAATAATGTTATTTTCTGTCTCCTAATACAGTTTGATTCCTAGAGTTTTTAGATTTTCTTTTGTTTTGCTTTGTTTTTATGCCTTCTTCCTCACATTCCTTTTTTTCACTTCTGTACATTAAACCAAAGAACAAGAAAGGCCTGTTAGGAAACTTTCACATTGTTGTTGATGTTCAGATCTTCAAATGCTGCCTTTTTAAAATTTTTTTCTTCTGCTGCCTTTAAAAGAAAGCATAAAAAAGGACTATTTAACACCTGTGGAATATTTGTTCTCCAAACACATTTGAATAAGTGCAAGAGCCTAAAACTCTTTTTTCTTCAATTGCCTAGTGCCTGCCACTTGAAGCAGTTCCATTTCTATAAGCAGAGACTGCCTGAATTTGTAGACACAATCTCATATATCACCATTTCCTATCGAAAGAAGAACAGTTCATAAAGAAAATAATATTTTGGAGACATTCTTTTGTTTGGTTCTCTAGCCTTTTTTTTAAGTGAAAGCTGTTTCCTAAAAATTTTTATTTTTCCCATATGCTTTTTCTTTCATGAAAGATTTTTACCCTGACGATTGAAAATCAAGAAAACACCAGTCTAAACAAGGTCCTAAATTTGACCAGATTTGGAAGGTGACCAGGCTGATTTGTCTTCTCCACCAGCCCCTATTTTCATCCCTTTAGGCCCATCTGTGACTAAAGTTAGCCTTCCACATATCACTTGGTACCTCCCAATTGGTGCTCAAGAGTAGGTTCAGCAATTTTCATCAGCAGACCAGTGGCTTTCAATGCAAATGATGCAAGACTACTCAGCTGGGGACTAATTGGGTCACCCTCACAGATCTCAAAGTCTTCCAGGAGTATTGCATCTGGCAATATTCAGGGACCATGTGGTGCGAGGGATTGAACCTATGTGGAGCTCATGCTAAGCATGTATCCTGATTACTATCCTATCTTCTGACCTCACATTATATATTTTTAATACTCTAATATTCTGAGTCGCAGACTGCTTTGCATGAGATACCTCTCTTTGTAGTTTTGCTGCCCTGTGAATAAAAAATATGTCTATCTGTCTTTTTAAAAACCACAAAATCATCCTTTACATGCTGCTATTGATCTGCCTTATTGCATTAAACTATAGATTGTGAACATTTCCATGGCACACAATTTTTTTGACATTTTAAAGACTGTTTTTAGAGACCAGAATGGTAGTATTGTGAGTAGGTTGCTTGCCTTGCATGTGGCCAACCTGAATTCCATCCCTGGCACCACACATAGCTCCCTGAGCCCTATCAGAAGTGATCTCTGAGTGCAGGGCCAGAAGTAAGCCCTATACATGGCTGTCGTGGCCCCAAACCAAATAAAAAGTAAATATGTGTTCTATTCAGTTAAAAAAATGTCTATCTGTATAATATTAGACAGAGGTATAGCACCTCTTTGTTCCAGTAGTTAAGGTGGACCATTAACTATACTTGGAGGGGCAGACTGTTTTTGTTGAGTACTACACAGAGTTGCTGAGCTAGGCTTTTCCAACACAGGTCAGAGGCCAGCAGAGGCAGTATCATCCTCTAGGTCATCTGGACAGAGCAATAGAAACTTCAAAAACACCCAAAACAAATCCTGCTTTCTTGGGGACATCAAAGGTCTTTTATTTTCTTTTTTAATTTTATGGCTAAGGCAAGAAGATAATAGAGTCTTTGTGTTTTATCAGAAAAAGTTAATGAAGTTTACTTCTTTATAAATTGGAGGGAATAGTAAACAAAATTATGTTGTCATTCTCCCTGGAGTCTATCCAGCGTTGTCAACATTAAAAAGCAAACATATTTCTTCTTGTGGGAATACAGTACTTGGTGGTGTGCGCAGAAAGAGCTGAAGACTTAGAATAATGTTGTGTGTTGGGAACACGTGTGATGAGAAAGATCAGCAGGATGGGCTTTCAAGTGCCTGTAATTTTAAGACCTTTAAAGAAAGTGATTTTGAGCCAAGCTGTGTTCCGGGGGACTTGGTTGTCAGTGTAAGAGCCCTAACCCTGGACACTGTCATTGGTGGTGGAGGACAGGCATAAGAATCACTCCGGACAGCTGTGGCACTTTGCTGGGTGTGGTGTGTGTGTGTGTGTGTATGTGTGTGTGTGTCTGTTGGGGGGGGGGTAGAATTAAATTGGGGAAGCTTTGGAGATTCTCATGTGACCACAATCTGCTTGGCACGAACTGAGGAGATGGAATAAACTTAAGAAGAAGAATAAAGAGACTGGCTAGCCTAAGAAGAAGAATAAAGAGACTGGCTAGCCCCATAAGGGCACGTTCTTCTTGTACCCTGATTCCTTTCCTCTGCTGCTCTGATACTCTACTTACGACTTCTGAGCAAAGTCACTGCCAATCAGGATCCTAAGTGCTGACAGGAGAAGGCATGGAAAAGGCTTGTGGAAACCCCCAGCCCATTTGGGAAAGTTGTCTTCAAAATGGCCAGAGACTTTTTGGGGAGTAAACAGTTTGGTTCATTTTGAGAAAAATATTTATGATCAAACATGACAGATAGAAAATGCTGAGAGAGACATTTTATGGACTGCAGCAAAAAGAGGGCAGCTTACTCACGGGCCAGTTCCACTCCTCAGAGGATTAAACCCTGTTCTCCCCACTTGTGGTCATTGGCAGGAGATGGTCCTCGCTGGCAGCAGACCTGGTTGTATTTCTTTTCCCTTGTCCCAAGAAACGTTGCTCTGGATGGACTCTGGCTGGCGTCCTGTTCGATCTTCACTACTGACTACATTTCAAGTGGCGTGTGGGGTGTAGTTGGCGGGAGAGCTGGGTTCTCTTGTGGTCAAGGAACATTGAAAAGAGCAGGAGAAGGAACAGCCACGTCAAGGCCTGGCTTGTCCCTGGATGGTGATTGTGCCAGAACCACAGGACGCCCGACCCTAACACAAGGAAGGCCACGTGGAGAAACTGGCAGAGGAACTGACCATCGGCAGAACAAAGGAAAGAGCTTCTGTGGGTTGCTGAAGTCACTGCACTGCCAGAATTATACTATGTGATACGATGGGGGAGAAAAGAGATTTGTTTTTTCTTGCTCTTCCAAATTAAGATAACATTTATTTGAAAAATTGGATGTTAAAGACTCTGTAGAGGGAAGAATAATGAGATCAGACAATGATCTGCTGAAATAAACGACCTATGAATGTTTGAAAGGGAAAAGAGTAAAATGCAGTTTCACTCAGCTCATGCTGAACCCTGAGAGAGAGGAGTTGGTTTCATCTTGGTCAGGGGTATATGGTTTGATGGTCAGAGGATGGGGCAAGGGAGTCAGAAAGTCTGGGTTGCATTCCCAGCTCTGCTGCTGACTCACTGGGTGACCTTGACCAGTGCTTAAGCCCTCTGTATCCACATCCAGAAATCAGGAATTTAATGATAGAGCCCAAAGAGGCATGCATGAGCATGGGGATAGATATTTTTGAGTCCCAGGCAGGCAAATAAGGCAAGAATTTCAAATTGTATATTCTGGCAGGGGGCAGCGTGGTTGAGAGTTTTTTAGAAACAATAGGAACAGAGAACATGATAGATCTTCATCACTGTCAGAGGTAGCTTTTGATATATACATTTCAAAAGTCTCCAATCGTGATAGCCATCCTGTCACCTTCCACAGTTTCATATTATTAGTGGGCACCAGTAGGTTTATTTGAAAACCATTTAAAATTAAATTCCATGGCAATGACTCATCTCCTGGCAAGCCACTAAACACTAAGATGAAAATCTCTTGTGACATTTAGCACAATGGCTTTTCAGGGGACTTTCATTAGATATATTAAAGACTGTTATATTTTGGTTTGCTGCCTCCCAGAAGAATCTCAATAATTGGAAACACTGCTAATTATTCTTCAGCCAGGAAACAAATACTTCAGATTTGGGATAAGGATAATTCTCTTTTATCGGGTGATGTAGTAAATCTACAGATTTCTTATAAGGAACCCAGCTGGTGCTCTGAAAACAGTCCTGGGCAGAACAAGTGACTGCCTACCTTGCTGCCCTGGCATCTCTGTTTGGGTGAGTAACTTAGTCTTCCTTAGCATCAGTTTCCCAATTTGTAAAATGAGGCTGCTTCTCTTCTTAGACTTTAAAACCTTTCTTTCAAAAGAAGCTTTAGGCATCATCCTGGGATTTAAAAGGTGAAAGAGAGCGACCTCAGCTGCCCACCACTGTCCCTGTCCCCCCCCCCCCTTTTTTTGGCTGACAATCCCTGGTCACGAGCAACATTGTGAGAAAGCAAGCGCATTACTGCCACTGGTTAGAGTTCGTTTTAGGGGGAGTTTCTAGGTTCATCAGTAACTCTGGGCTGCTCCAGAGACTAAAGGCAACCAGGGTCAGCTGCGTGGGAGGCAAGTGTCTTAAATCCTTTCATTATCTCTCCAGCTGGCTTCAGGTCAGTTTTGTAAGAGTCTGCTGGTGTATGTTTGCAGCTAAGAACTTGAGCAGTGACAACTGCTGAAGATTTTGTTTTTGGTGCAGTCACTAAAATAAAAGGCTTTTAAAAGGTTGGATAAAAGACACTACTACTCCAGTTTGAGGTGCTCTTGGCCTGTAACACGCAGTTTGTAGAATGACCATTAGTTATTGTAACACCCCATTGCTTCTGCGGGATATATCTTATTTCAATTTTCTGTTGTTAAGTACTATGTTTTCCCCTTATAGTGAAACTAGCTTTACAAACTATGATGAAAATAAAGCACTAAATACAGGACAAAATTCACCTCTGATCCAGGATATATAACACCAGGAATGACTAGTCATTGCTAACATTTTGACATTAAAAACAAATTGTTTTCTATACGGGTACTCTTGTACACATCACATGAAATAGTTTTTGAGAAAACAAAAAATTCATGCATTGGCTGTGCTTATGTATTTCATGATACTTATATATACATTTAATGATATTATTACTTATATAGCACAGCGGGTAGGGCGTCTGCCTTGCACGCAGCCAACATGGCCGACCCGAGTTCGATTCCTCCGCCCCTCTCGGAGAGCCCGGCAAGCTACCGAGAGTATTCGATATGCCAGACACAGTAACAACAAAGTCTCCAATGGAGACGTTACTGGGCCCGCTCGAGCAAATCGATGATCAACGGGAGGGCCTTTAGTTTTTTATGATATTCAAATGTATATATGAAACTTTTTTATTAATGAACCCCTTATTTTATCAATATTCATTTTTATGAACAATAATGTATTATTTATATAAATACATACCGGAGGCACCCCGGACTCGGGCGGGCCTTGCATTGCAGGTTCCGTTTTGGGGGACACAATCCCCACCGATGGCCCCACAGCGGCTCCGGGGGCGGAGGCAGGAGAAGCCTCGGCTCCCACAGACCGTCTGCCGGCTGCCTGAAGGAGGCCAGCATGACCTCGGGAACGGACTGGAGTCATGACCCTCTGGACCTTAGGGTGGGGACAGGCTGAGGATGCTGGGGACGTGGACCGGTCGCTACATCCTCCTTCCTGCGCACCAGGAAGGAGGCCCTTGCTTGCAGAGTCCAGCCCCTCACCTGCGGGGTCCCGGGGGCCGTGCAGACCCATGATGCTGTTTCTGCCAGCGGATCTCCGGGTGCCCCTAGGTTCCATAGGACAGGTCCAGCTTCTGGTTCAATAGGACTGGTCCAGCTTCCGGAGGAGGATCGCGTCACTCCCACAGCTGCCGGAATCTGCTGCGCTGCTCACTCGGACACGTGCAACCTTTGTTCATGACTGTAGTTGGAGGATGACGCACCGGGTTAGACTGCCTGAACTAGACTGTCCTAATTACTGGTTTTAGGCTGGAACAATAGCACAGTGGGTGGGCGTTTGCCTTGCAGGACTATTGGGGTTCGATTTATCCCTCCGAGCGCTCGGCAAGCTACTGAGGGTATCCCGCCCCATGGCAGAGCCAGGCAAGCTCCCTGTGTGGAATTCTATAAGCCAAAAACAGTAACAACGAGTCTCACAATGGAGACCGTTACTGGTGCCTGCTCGAACAAATTGATGAACAATGGGACTACAGTGCTATAAACAATAACGTAATAGCACCTTTGAACTATATGTTTCAGTATATGCACTTGGGTTGGAGGGGTAGCATAGCGGGTAGGGTGTTTGCCTTGCATGTGGCTGACACAGCCGACCATTCCTCCGCCCCTCTCTCCAAGATCCTGCAAACTACCAAGAGTATCTTGCCAGCGCCAAAGCCTGGCAAGCTACCTGTGTAGTATTCGATATGCCAAACACAGTAACAAATCTCACAATGTTACTGGGTCCACTCGATCACTTGGTGCACAGCCAGAGGATGGTGACAGTGATATGCACTTATTTGTATTGTCTATATTTTATTAAGCTGGAATTTGAAGTCAAATTGTATATTTATGGATTTAATTAATATTAGGTATCAGAATATATGATGCAAAATATATTAACCAAGTATAATACTTTGTCAATATATTTTTTACCTGTTTCTATGTAAAGACTGAATGTTTCTTGTCTTCTACTGTCACTGTCCTCCCGTTGTTCATCAATTTTCTCAAGTGGCCCAGTAACATTGTGAGACTTGGTACTGTGTTTGGCATATCGAATGTCTCATGGGTAGCTTGCCGGGCTTTGCCTAGCGGGCTAGATACTCTTGGTAGCTCTCCAAGAGGGGCGGAGGAATCGAAGGTGTAGGAATGAACTCGGGTTGGCCACCAGCGAGCGAGGCAAACGCTGTGCTATCACTCCAGATCCTTGTCTTCTACTAGAAACAAAATAACATTGCTTCTTGAAAATGCTTGTTTTAATGATTATAAAAATGCTTGGTTTTTTAAATTAATAAACGATGAAATTTAGTGCTCTGGAAGAAGTAATAATTAACTAGAAATGTTCTTTTAAGAAATTGGCTAGAGAACTCATGATTAGATTTTCATTTGCAATACTGTGTCTAAGACTCATGGCCATTTAATAGTGATAGTAATAGTAGTAGAAAGCTTTGGGCCACACCTGATGGTGCTTGGGTTTACTTCTGGCTCTGTGCACAGGAGTCACTCCTCTCAGAGCTTAGTAGACCATATGCAGTTGCAGGACTTGAACCCAGATTGGCCATTTGCAGGGCAAGTACCTTACCCCTGTATTTTCTCTCTGTTCCTGACTCTACTTTTTTCAGAAACTCCAAGAATATAGATCCTTTGGCTTGTTATTGGAAATAACTCCTTCCTTCTCTACTTTTTAAGTTTTTAAATACTCACAAGACTCTTTCTATTTGTTTACTCCTGGCATCGTAATTGGCAGGCTCTAAGGATCTCCTGGGGTGTTGGAGATCAAACCTGGGTCAGCCATGTGTAAGGCAAGTGCCTTACCCACTGTGCTATCGCTCCTACCTCAGCACATGACCCAGCACTTTAAAAAGACGATTATATATTGGCAAAGTAGAATAATTTTCATGCATACCAGTGTTAACATTATTTTTTCTTTCTGATAATATTATTATGACATAATCGATCTTATAGATTTGGATTTACATTTTAAGACAAACATTCATTAATTGCATAAGGTTAAAAAAGATATATTGTTATCAAGTAATTCTATTAAGGTAATTCAAATTTTGTGTTCTAACCTATTGTCGAGGGAAGACCATTCACATAAATTTAAAGGACAACCACTGATTGTAATGATTGGTTACTTATACTCATTACTCCAGTCCATTTATCTTCTCTTGTATTTGTTAAATTGCCTAGAGATATTAACACTTAAATTATTCTTTTTGTCTGTGGAGAAGGTTGGTTTTTTGGTCACACCTGGCAGTTCTCAGGAGATCATATGAGGTGCCTGGGGTCAAGCCCATGTGGGTTGTGAATAGCACAAACACCTTACCCGCTGTAGTATGTATTCAGTCTCCTAAAATTATTCTTGAAGAGCTTTATTTAATTAGATTGATTTCCTTTTTGTTGTGGTAGCAATGGTTTATATTGCTGTATTTGTTTCAAAAGTGTCTTATCCTACCTCTGCAAAAGTAAACTCACACACCACAGCCATTAACAAAGTGTCTGGATTCCTCTAGCCACACCTATTTGGTAATCACAGTTCTGCAGTCAGCATTAGCTTTGGATGTTTTTTTTTCCCTCTTGCTTTGTTTCTTTATATGCTATAAACAGTGGTTTGTTTTTCTATTTCTGACTCATATTCGCATTTCACCCTATAATTCTCCCTTTATTAGAAATGATAAGACTTGATTTTTTCCTTCACTTAATCACTTAATCACTTAACTTCCCGTTAGTTGTCGATTTGCTCGAGCGGGCGCCAGTAACGTCTCCATTTGTCCCTGTCGCGTGCTAGTGTAGACCAATGGCATCTGTTCGCTCTGGGAACATGAAGGGCCTCAAACTGATCGTTCATGATCTTGATGAAGAAGTCTGACCATCTGGTAGGTGGGCGGCCACACGGTCTCTTGACATCCTGTGGAATCCAATCAGTAACAGCTCTAGTCCAACGGTCGTCTTTAAATCTCATTACGTGACCAGCCCATCTGATTTTCGACACCTTGGCAAATGAGACAGTGTCCCTGATCCTTGATCGTCAATGGATGTCAGAACTCCGGATTCGTTCTCTCATTTGAGTGAAACGTGATATTCCAAGCATAGCTCTTCTATTCTTCTTTGGGAGACCTGAATAGCGTTCTCATCTTGTTTGCGTAGGGCCCAGGTCTCTGAGGCATATGTTAATGCAGGAAGAACAGTGGAATCAAAGAGATGTGCCCAGAGCCGGAGGTTCTTCGTCCTCTTAGCTATTTCTTCGACGTTCTTGAAGGCGTTCCAGGCCACTCTCTTCCTCCTGCGCAGCTCGGGTGCCAGGTCATTTCTCATATTGACCTCTCGACCTAGGTACACATAGCTGTTGCATTCGGAGATGGTCGTTCCATTGAGAGCGAATGGGGCGTCAGGAACGAGGCTGTTTCTCATAAACATTGTCTTCGTAAGATTCAGCTGTAGTCCTACCTTTCCACACTCACGGTCAAAGTCGGCCAGCATTTGTGCCGCTTGGCTGATGTTTGGTGTTATTAAAACAATGTCATCAGCAAAGCGGAGGTGGTGTAGTTGCCGACCATCTATCTTCACTCCCATTCCTTCCCATTCCAGTCGTCGCATGATGTTCTCGAGGGTGGCACTGAAGAGTTTCGGTGAAATGGTATCACCCTGCCGCACCCCTCTCTTGACATCAACGATCACTTCTTTGTAGAATGGTGAGATCCTGGTAGTGAATCCGCAATACAGCTCACGGAGGATCCTGATGTATTGGGCTTGAATGCCCTGATTGGCTAGGGCTTCAATGACTGCTTCCGTCTCAACAGAATCAAAGGCCTTCTTTAAATCAATGAACGTTAAGCAGAGCGGCATCTTGAACTCCCGAGAAACCTCAATGAGCTTGGTTATCATGTGGATATGGTCGATGGTGCTGAATCCTTTGCGGAACCCTGCTTGCTCGCATGGTTGTCCTTCATCTAGTGTTCTGCCAATCCTATTCAGGATGACTCGAGTGAACAACTTGTAGATGACAGACAATAGGCAGATCGGGCGATAGTTGCCAATGTCATGGATGTCTCCCTTCTTGAACAGTAGTATGGTCCTGCTGGTTTTCCTTTGGGACGGAACCTTGCATTCAGACAGGTAGCGAGTGAAGAGCCGAGCCAGTGTATTGATGAGTACTGACGGCAGGTTCTTCAGGTGTTCAGGTCTGACCTTGTCTGGGCCGGGTGCTGTTTGTTTCTTTACCAAGGAAATGGTGTGTCGGATTTCGGAAGGGAGAACTTTGGGAACGACATATCCATCCTGTGGAATTTGGTATGTCGGCAAGTGGACATGGCTATCAAAGAGATTTGAGTAGAAGTCATGGATAATCTTCTCCATTGCCATTCTGGAGGATGTGATGGATCCATCAGGACGTCGGAGGGCAGTCATCTTGGTCTTATAGTTGGCGAAGGACAGGCGGGCGTTACGAATACTTTCCCCGGCTTCTGTCGCATCTACCAGTACTTCTGCTCTTCTCTCTTTGAGGTCTTCCTTGATCGCATCTCTGCACTGCTTTGCAAGCTCGGACATTAGCTTGCGGTTGCCTGAGGCATGCGCCAAACCACGCTGGCGAATTAGCTCAAGAGTTTTCGAAGATAGGCGACTTTTTGTGGCTATCTCTCTCTTGGCGTTCCTCGCACATTCATGGAGGTGCTGAACCAGTCGATCGTATTCCTCGTCAATGTTGTCAACAATGGCATCTTCCCATGTTGCCGCAATAGTACCAAAGAGTTCCCAGTTGGTGGTCATTCTGGGAGTTCTCTTTTGAACTTTGCAGCCCTTTCTCCCCGCTCTGTGAAGTAGAATTTTGCACGAAGGAGACGGTGGTCGATCCCGTTCAAAATTTTGGGACAACAGCGACATCAGTCAGGCAAAACCGTCGATTGAATATGATGTGGTCTATTTCGTTGTGGAATCGTCCACCAGGAGACTCCCATGTCCATCGTTTAGATTCTGCCTTCTGGAACTGTGAGTTACCATGAATGGTCTTGGTCGACATGATGAACTCAGACAGTCTCTCACCCTGTTCGTTCCATTCTAGGCCATGGGTCCCGATGTGAAGTTCTTCAGCTGATCTCAGTCCTATCTTGGCATTAAAATCACCCACAATGATCTTGTAGAAGGTGTGGTCTTCTTTATAGAACTTCTCTAGCTCCACGTAGAACTTCTCGATTTCTCTTTCATCATAATGAGATGTTGGTGCGTAGACAACGAAGATAGAAACTGCAGGCAGTGAGCCACATCTATTCAAATGTAAACGTCCGATTCGGGTTGTTAGGCATTCGAATGAATCAATGCTCTTGGCCAAGTTTGTGTTGACAAGGACACCGACGCCTCCAACACCTCTTTTATCGCATGTTCCGAGGAACAATTCTTCTCCAGTGTCGAAAACGGCATGGTGAGATTCGTGCCTTCTTGTCTCGGTCAGACCAATGATGTCGTACTTGATCATTCGCACTTGTAGCATCAGGTCCTCGATGGATGCACCTGATGCTAGCGTACGTGCATTGAAAGTACAGATGATCTTTTTTGTCTTCCTTCGTTGTGGCAGCCTAGGTCGGCCTTGAGATTTTGTCGGCCTCTCCTTTCTCATCCTTCTCAGTGCTGCCATGTCGGTGACGCCTTCAGGGTCAGGTGAATGGTGATTTTTTCCTTAGAGCTGAAAATTATACATTCCATTATGTATGTTTACATATCTCTATCTAATAATTTCTCATTGGGTTGTTTCTATATCTAAGCTATGTAATAGTCCTGCAATGAAGATAGGAATACATATAGACTTTCAAATGTGTGTGTGTGTGTGTGTGCGCATGCGTGTGTGTGTGTAACTATATAAGGGACCACCCTCTCAAAAGAGGTCCTTTGGGCACCTGACAAATGGCCTAGCAGTACTGGTCTGCCGGTTTATTCTTAGACTAGTGATGCAGTGTTGATTTAGCTGGGTCATGCTGGGGGATATTGGGACTACACCCAAGGGAGCCTTTGGGTCATGTGGTGCTAAGACTGGAATGTAGGGTTTACTACATGCCATGTGAGGCTCCATCCTTCTGATTATCTCTCTAGCCCTACAAATTAACATTTTTATATTCTTCAGGTAAGATACCTGGAGTAGAATTCAGATTATTTTTGTTTTTTTTCCCTTCTGTGGGGGTTGAGGGTGGGGAAGTGTTAGGCCATACTCAGTAGTGATCGGGGCTGACTCCTGGCTCTGTGCTCAGGGGTCACTTTCTTTTTAATTTTTTTTTACAATAATGTAGGAGTACTGCTATTTATACAGCCATTAAGTTGATTGAAATGGGCATAGAATCCACATTACTTTTTTATTCTATTCTGAATGTCAACTTAACTTTATTTTATTCCCCCCCTTTTTTTATTCACTGTGAGATGCAGTTACAAAGTTTTCATATTTGAGCTTCAGTCATACAATCATCGAGCACCCATCCCTCCACCAGTGCACATTTTCCACCACCAAAATCCCCAGTATTTCCCTACCCCATCCCCATTCCAAACTTTCCCCTGCCTGTGGGGCAGACAATTTCTTAGGGGTCACTTTCAACAGTGCTCAGTGCTACTCTTCCATGCGGCTAAATTGGATCCAATCCCTGGGATGTCAGTGATTAGACCCAGATCAGTCACATGTGAAGCAACTGCTTACCCAGTATACTATCTCTTTGACCCCTTGGAATTTTATATTGTGTGGTAAGTTTATTTTTAGCACCTTGAAAACCTTCTATACTTATTTCCAAAGAAACTGGACTAGTTTATATTCTCACTAATGGTAAATGACAGTTATTTTTCCTCCACATACCACCAACACTTATTGTTTATGGTCTTTGCAATATAGGCTTTAAATACCCATTTTATGTACTCCTGTACAAATTTACATGGGAAAAACATATTAGTTCTAGCCTCATGGGTTTATGTATTTATCACAATATCCTAGTTATCCCTTAGCAGAGTAGCCTCATGGGTTTATGTATTTATTACAATATCCTAGTTATCCCTTAGCAGAGAATAGGACTCAGAGGTGGAACTAAAAAGGTAAGGCAGAACATTAAGCTAACAGAGAAAGCTTGGGAACATGACTTCCTGACTATGCCTGGTCCTGAATCCCGAGAATAGCCAAAGGTACTGGATATCATTTGTCCCTACTCTTAGCACTATGTCTGGTGGGAAATGGATGAATACAGGAAATAAAGGAATGGATGTGTAAGTGTCAAGGAGAGAGAGTGTTTGGTAAATGCTGATGGAGGAAATAGCTTTGGAAGATTGAGGGCTATGTAGATATGTCAGGAATGTATTTCTTTAAAATATTTAAGGACATATTTCAAGGCCTGGAACTTGGGGGCTGCGGGAACTGTCTCTTATAGCACTGGCTTTTACCGAAGCTATGGAATACAGTGCCCTGTGTACCCCATTTCATGGTTTTTCTTTCTGTTGACTAATACACTATCAGCCTTTTCTCACAGCCATTGCACAAAACTCAGTCTTGGCCTAGTAGCTGCTGTTCACTGGCCTTGTTGCTAGGACAGCAGACTTCCTCACAGTGCTCTGTATCAGTTTTGCAGAATATAGAGATTCTTAAGATATTTTGATAAAAGTTTTTCTCCTTGTTCTTTTTTTTTTCTTTTTCCATTTTGCATCCTGGTAACACTTAGAATCTATTTTTAGTTTTTTCTCAGGAGTGATCTCTGGCAGTGCTTGGGGAACCAAAGGTGGTGCCAGGGATGGAACTGGGTTGACCTCGTGAAAGGCAAGCACCTTACCTCTTGTTTTAGTTCTCCAGTCTGGAAACTTCGTTTGGTTTGTTTGCTTTAAGAATACCACCTGGAGGTGCTGGGGATGGGGCGGGGTGGAGGGTGGAAGTGGGAGAGGGTGGTGGTTGGCTACTCCTGTTTGTGTGCTGGAAGCGGGTGTTTCTCTTTATGCTGCTCAGGGAACCATCCAGTGCCAGTATTACAGATGGAACCTGGCCCTCCTGCATGGAAATCATGCTTTCATGCATACAGTCCATTGAACAATTCCTCTGACCCAAAGACTTTGTTTAAATTTAGATGGCACATATGATCACCCAAGACCACCAGCAATAATTCCTAAGTGCAGAGCCAGGAGAAAGACCTGAGTACAGCCAAGTATGCTCCCCCACAAAAACAAAACAGAACAAAACAAAACAAAAAAACCAGAAACACACAAGACCTTGATGCAAAAATATCTCCTTACACAGAATCACCTCTTATATCTTTTCAAAGCAACACCGAAGGAATGGGAAAGTCTAGAAAATATTCACATTTTCCAGCAACAACCGCTACCTCTCTGGGAAGCTGATAGTCTCAACTGAATTAGCAACTGGGGGAGAGATGTTAGGAGATAATTGTGACCAAGCAACACCAAACACTCTGTCACTGCACTCTATGATCCAGGGCCACAATTAACACGCCAGGTGGGAGGTCTGGACTAAGCAGTATCTGGGTGATTGTTCCAAGGAGTCAGAGGGCGCACAAGGCCATTGTTGAGGAAGGGGCAGGAATTGTGGTAGAAGACTCTCCAGCAGCAGCTGTCCCTAAGTGTCCACTGCCAGGGAGCCCACGGAGCAGTG